>NC_069501.1:462472615-462785115 GCF_027579735.1 Bombina bombina
TGCTAGAAGACTGTCAGTTTTCCCTTAAGGGGTAAGTAAGCCATTTTCTTAGACTCATAACAGATTAAGGCTTACAAATGGGTTCTATACTGGTTGACACTATTGTGGGCTAAATCGATTGATTTATTTCATATTTAGATGGCATTTAGAGTGTTTTGTGAAATTAAAAGCACTTTTGGGAACGTTTTTATTCGCTTGGCATTTTGTTAGACTACTATTTCAGTCAGAAAGGCCCCTTCACTCTGGTATGCAGAGGAAGGAGGCCCCGTTTTCGCGCCTCAATTGCGCAGTTTACTTCCATGGCAGTGCATGCAGCTTCATGTGAGGGGTCCTGTGGCATACTAAAACGGACTCAGGAAGGTTTATTTCAGTGCTGAATAACTCTCAGGGAAGGTAAAAAGCCGCAGCAAGGCTGTGGCAGTGATTGTGGTGTACTAAAATTGTTGAATTGAACAAATAGCTCCGGTTTGCTCATTTTAAGGGTTAAAGTCTTGAAACTTGGTGTGCAATACTTTCAAGTCATTAGGACTCTGGGGTGCAATTTTTTTTTAAAATCGGACATTGCCTTCATTGTTTTTCAAAATATAAGAAATAAAGTGTGCTTGTTTATTATTTAAAGGGACAGTAACGCTTTTCTTTTAAAACGCTTTTATTGCATTATTAGCCTGCCAAATTCTGTCTAACTTGTCTATACCTTCAGATGGCTTATGTTCTGTGTGTATGGAAGCCAAGGTGGTTCCCCCTATTAATGTATGCGCAAATTGTGTCATAGCGTCCAAACAAAGTAAGGACAGTACTGTCACATTTAATAAGATTGCCCAAGATGATTCTTCTAATGAAGGTAGTGGGGATAGTTCATCATCCGCTCCTTCTGTGTCAACACCAGTTTTGCCCGTACAGGCGATACCTAGTTCATCTAGCGTGCCAATGCTGGTTACTATGCAGCAATTAACTGCAGTAATGTATAATTCTATAGCAAATCTATTATCCAAACTGCCATCCTACCCTAGAAAGCGTGATTGCTCAGTTTTAAATACAGAAGATGAGCAGGTTGGCGCTGAGGACAATTTATCAGTTATACCCTCACATCAATCTGAATTGGCTGTGAGGGAGGGGATGTCTGAGGGTGAAATTTCTGATTCAGGAAAAGTTTCTCAGCAGGCAGACACTGATATCGTAACATTTAAGTTAGAACATCTCCGCGCCCTGCTTAAGGAGGTCCTAACTACTCTTGATGACTGTGATTCTTTGGTAATTCCAGAGAAATTGTGCAAGATGGACAAATTCTTAGAGGTCCCAGTGCACGCTGATGCCTTTCCGATACCCAAGCGGGTGGCGGACATAGTGACTAAGGAGTGGGAAAAGCCAGGTATACCTTTTTGTCCCACCTCCTATATTCAAGAAAATGTTCCCCATTGTTGACCCCAGAAGGGACGCATGGCAAACGGTCCCTAAGGTTGAGGGGGCAGTGTCAACGTTAGCTAAGCGCACAACTATTCCTATTGAGGACAGTTGCGCTTTTAAAGATCCTATGGATAAAAAATTGGAAGGATTGCTAAAAAAGATATTTGTTCAGCAAGGTTTCCTTCTCCAACCAATTTCGTGCATTATTCCTGTCACCACGGCAGCGTATTTTTGGTTCGAGGAACTAGAAAATTTGCTCCAAAAAGAGACTCCATATGATGAAGTCATGGACAGAATTCACGCACTAAAGTTGGCTAATTCCTTTGTTTTGGATGCCGCTTTCCAATTGGCTAAGTTAGCGGCGAAAAATTCAGGTTTTGCAATAGTGGCGCGCAGAGCGCTTTGGCTAAAATCCTGGTCGGCGGATGTGTCGTCCAAGAATAAATTGCTTAATATTCCTTTCAAGGGTAAGACCCTTTTCGGGCCGGAATTGAAAGAGATTATTTCAGACATTACTGGTGGAAAGGGACATGCCCTCCCACAGGATAGGCCTTTCAAGGCTAAGAACAAATCTAATTTTCGTTCCTTTCGCAATTTCAGGAACGGACCGAATCCCAACTCTGCGGCCTCCAGACAAGAAGGCAACTCTTCCCAGCCTAAACCAGCATGGAAACCATGGCAAGGCTGGAACAAGGGTAAACAGGCCAAAAAGCCTGCTGCTGCTACCAAGACAGCATGAAGAGGTAGCCCCCGATCCGGGACCGGATCTAGTAGGGGGCAGACTCTCTCTCTTTGCTCAGGCTTGGGCAAGAGATGTTCCGGATCCCTGGGCACTAGAAATAGTCTCTCAGGGGTATCTTCTAGAGTTCAAGGAACTTCCTCCACGGGGAAGGTTCCACATGTCTCGCTTATCTTCAGACCAGATAAAGAGACAGGCATTCCTACATTGCGTAGGAGACCTATTGAAGATGGGAGTGATACACCCAGTTCCAACAGCGGAACAAGGTCTGGGTTTTTACTCAAACCTGTTCGTAGTTCCCAAAAAAGAGGGAACTTTCAGGCCAATTCTGGATTTAAAAATTCTAAACAAATTCCTCAGAGTTCCATCATTCAAAATGGAAACTATTCGGACGATCTTACCAACAATCCAGGAGGGTCAATATATGACTACCGTGGACTTAAAGGATGCGTACCTGCATATTCCTATCCACAAAGATCATCATCAGTTCCTGAGGTTCGCCTTCCTGGACAAACATTACCAGTTCGTGGCCCTTCCATTCGGTCTAGCCACTGCTCCCAGAATTTTCACAAAGGTGCTAGGGTCCCTTCTAGCGGTATTAAGACCAAGGGGCATTGCTGTAGCACCTTATCTAGACGACATTCTAATCCAGGCGTCGTCTCTTCCCAAAGCAAAGGCTCATACAGACATTGTTCTAGCCTTCCTCAGATCTCACGGGTGGAAGGTGAACGTAGAAAAGAGTTCCCTGTCCCCGTCAACAAGAGTTCCCTTTTTGGGAACAATAATAGCTTCTGTAGAAATGAAGATCTTCCTGACAGAAGTCAGAAAGTTAAAGCTTCTAAACGTTTGTCAAGTTCTTCACTCTATTCTTCAACCTTCCATAGCTCAGTGCATGGAAGTAGTAGGATTAATGGTTGCAGCAATGGACATAGTTCCTTTTGCTCGAATTCATCTAAGACCATTACAAGTGTGCATGCTCAATCAGTGGAATGGGGACTATGCAGACTTGTCTCCCCAGATTCAAGTAGACCAGGTAACCAGGGATTCTCTCCGCTGGTGGTTGTCTCACGATCACCTGTCTCAGGGAATGAGTTTCCGCAGACCAGAGTGGGTCATTGTCACGACCGACGCCAGTCTCTTAGGCTGGGGCGCAGTCTGGGACTCTCTGAAAGCTCAAGGTCTATGGTCTCGAGAAGAGTCTCTTCTTCCGATAAACATTTTAGAACTGAGAGCGATATTCAATGCGCTCCTGGCTTGGCCTCACCTAGCAAAGGCCAAATTCATAAGGTTCCAGTCGGACAACATGACGACTGTAGCGTACATCAATCATCAGGGGGGAACAAAGAGTTCCTTAGCGATGAGAGAGGTATCCAAGATCATCAAATTGGCGGAGGATCACTCCTGCCACCTATCTGCAATTCACATCCCAGGAGTGGACAACTGGGAGGCGGATTATTTGAGTCGTCAGACTTTTCATCCGGGGGAGTGGGAACTCCACCCGGAGGTTTTTGCCCAGTTAACTCATCTATGGGGCATTCCGGATATGGATCTGATGGCGTCTCGCCAGAACGCCAAGGTTCCTCAATATGGATCCAGATCCAGGGACCCCAAGGCGGCACTGGTGGATGCATTAGTAGCGCCTTGGTCGTTCAGCCTAGCTTATGTGTTTCCACCGTTTCCTCTCCTTCCCAGGCTTGTAGCCAGGATCAAACAGGAGCAGGCCTCGGTGATTCTAATAGTTCCTGCGTGGCCACGCAGGACTTGGTATGCAGACCTGGTGAATATGTCATCGGCTCCACCATGGAAGCTACCTTTGAGGCAGGATCTTCTAGTACAAGGTCCATTCGAACATCCAAATCTAGTCTCTCTCTAACTGACTGCTTGGAAATTGAACGCTTGATTCTATCTAAGCGTGGATTTTCTGACTCGGTTATAGATACTCTAGTTCAGGCCAGAAAGCCTGTGACTAGGAAAATTTACCATAAGATATGGCAAAAATATATCTGTTGGTGCAGATCCAAGGGATACTCTTGGAGTAAAATTAAAATTCCAAGGATACTTTCCTTTCTCCAAGAGGGCTTGGATAAAGGTTTGTCAGCTAGTTCTCTAAAAGGACAGATATCTGCTCTGTCGGTTTTGTTGCACAAACGTCTGGCAGCCGTGCCAGATATACAGGCGTTTGTACAGGCGTTAGTCAGGATCAAGCCTGTCTATAGACCTATGACTCCTCCATGGAGTCTAAACTTGGTTCTTTCAGTTCTTCAGGGGGTTCCTTTTGAACCCATGCATTCCATAGATATTAAGTTACTATCTTGGAAAGTTCTGTTTTTAGTTGCTATTCTGCTAGAAGAGTTTCTGAATTGTCTGCTTTGCAGTGTTCTTCTCTCTATCTGATTTTCCATACAGATAAGGTAGTTTTACGTACCAAGCCTGGTTTTCTTCCAAAGGTCGTTTCTAACAGGAATATTAACCAGGAAATTGTTGTTCCTTCTCTGTGTCCGAATCCAGTTTCAAAGAAGGAACGTTTGTTACACAATCTAGATGTGTTTTGTGCTTTAAAGTTCTATTTAGAAGCAACAATGGATTTCAGACAGACATCATCCTTGTTTGTTGTGTATTCTGGTAAGAGGAGAGGGCAGACAGCTACTGCTACCTCTCTTTCCTTTTGGCTGAAAAGCATCATCCGATTGGCTTATGAGACTGCCGGACGGCAGCCTCCTGAACGAATTACAGCTCATTCTACTAGAGCTGTGGCTTCCACATGGGCCTTCAAGAACGAGGCTTCTGTTGATCAGATATGTAAGGCAGCGACTTGGTCTTCTCTGCACACTTTTGCCAAATTTTACAAATTCGATACTTATGCTTCTTCGGAGGCTATTTTTGGGAGAAAGGTTTTGCAAGCCGTGGTGCCTTCCGTTTAGGTAACCTGGTTTGCTCCCTCCCTTCATCCGTGTCCTAAAGCATTGGTATTGGTTCCCACAAGTAAGGATGAAGCCGTGGACCGGACACACCAATGTTGGAGAAAACAGAATTTATGTTTACCTGATAAATTTCTTTTTCCAACGGTGTGTCCGGTCCACGGCCCACCCTGGTTTTTAATCAGGTTTGAAAAATTTCTTTCTTTATACACTACAGTCACCACGGCACCCTATAGTTTCTCCTTTTTCTCCTAACCGTCGGTCGAATGACTGGGGAGCGGAGCCAGAGGGGGGCGGAGCCAGAGGGGGGCTATATGGACAGCTCTTGCTGTGTGCTCTCTTTGCCATTTCCTGTAGGGGAAGAGAATATCCCACAAGTAAGGATGAAGCCGTGGACCGGACACACCGTTGGAGAAAGAAATTTATCAGGTAAACATAAATTCTGTTTTTCTTACCGTTTGGGACCAGGGCTATTTTTACATTTCTGCGGTATTGGTGTTTAGCTGTAAATTTCCTCTTACTCATTTACTGTACTCACACATATTATATATTGTTTATCTCTCCATTAAATGAACTTTCTAAAGATACCATTATTTTCATCATATCTTATAAATTACTATAAAAAAATTATAAAATATGATGGAAAAACACACACTTTTTCTAACTTTGACCCCCAAAATCTGTTACACATCTACACTCACCAAAAAACACCCATGCTAAATAGTTTCTAAATTTTGTCCTGAGTTTAGAAATACCCAATGTTTACATATTCTTTGCTTTTTTTTTGCAAGTTATAGGGCAATAAGTACAAGTAGCACTTCGCTATTTCCAAACCATTTTTTTTCTTTTTCAAAATTAGCGATAGTTACATTGGAACACTGATATCTGCCAGGAATCCCTGAATAACCCTTCACATGTATATATTTTTGTTTTAGTAGACAACCCAAAGTATTGATCTAGGCCCATTTTGGTATATTTCATGCCACCGTTTCACCGCCAAATGCGATCAAATAACCAAAATTGTAAATTTTTTCACAAACTTTAGGTTTCTCACTGAAATTATATACAAACAGCTTGTGCAATTATGGCACAAATGGTTGTAAATGCTTCTCTATGATCCCCTTTGTTCAGAAATATTAGACATTTATGGCTTTGGCATTACTTTTTGGAAATTAGAAGGCTACTAAATGCCTTGGACACCACACTTGTATTATGCCCAGCAGTGAAGTGGTTAATTTTAGCTGTAGTGTAGTAGACAACCCAAAGTATTGATCTAGGCCCATTTTGGTATATTTCATGACACCATTTCACCTCCCAAATGCGATAAAATAAAAAACAATCGTTCACTTTTTCACTAACTTTAGGTTTCTCACTGAAATTATTTACAAACAGCTTGTGCGATTATGGCATAAATGGTTGTAAATACTTCTCTGTGATCCTCTTTGTTAAGAAATAGCAGACATATAAAGCTTTGGCATTGCTTTTTCTAATTAGGCTGCTAAATGCTGCTGCGCACCACACTTGTATTATGTCCAGCATTTAAAGGGTTAATCAGGTAGCTTGTAGGGTTAATTTTAGCTTTAGCGTAGAGATCAATCTCTCACCTTACACATTCCACCCTCTGATCCCTCCCTGACCCCCTCAAACAGCTCTCTTCTTTCCCCCACCTCACAATTGTCACTGTCATCTTAAAGGGACACTGTACCCCAAATTTTTCTTTCATGATTCAGATTGAGCATGAAATTTTAATCAACTTTCTAATTTACTCCTGTTATCAAATGTTCTTCATTCTCTTGGTATCTTTATTTAAAATGCAAGAATGTAAGTTTAGATGCTGGCCCATTTTTGGTGAACAACCTGGGTTGTCCTTGCTGATTGGTGGATAAATTCATCCACCAATAAAAAAAATTGCTGTCCAGAGTACTGAACCCAAAAAAGCATAGATGCCTTCTTTTTCAAATAAAGATAGCAAGAGAACAAAGAAAAATTGATAATAGGAGTAAATTAGAAAGTTGCTTAAAATTGGGATCCTCCATTACCCCCCAACCTCCCTCATCCCCCCCCCCCAAACAGCTCTCTCAGCCTCCCCCCCTTGGCCTATTGGCCGCCATCTTAGGTACTGGCAGCTGACTGCCAGTACCCAGTTTACTAAAAAAAAAACTGGTTAAAAAAAAGGTTATTGCAGGATGCTTCAATATCGAGGCATCACTGCAATAACCTGAAAGCAGCTGGAGGCGATCATGATCTCTTCCAGCACTTGAAAACCCTGAGGATGTACAGGGTATGTCCTTGGTCATTAAGTAACAGTTTTTGTAGTACATACCCTGTACGTCCTTGGTCCTTAAGAGGTTAAAGAGCCCTGGATAGTGCTTGCTTATTGGTGGCTACATTTAGCAACTAATAAGCAAGAGTAACCCAGGTTCTGAACCAAAAATGGCCCGGCTCCTAAGCTTTAAATTCCTGTTTTTTTTTTAAATAAAGATGGCAAGAGAACAAAGAAAAATTGATCGTGGGAATACATTATTAAAAAGTTGCTTAAAATTGCATGCTCTATCTAAATCATTAGAGAAAAAATCTGGGTTTAGTATCCTTTTAAGACAGAGGTTGACAAATCTGTTTAAAATTTAGTAGACCGTAAGAATATCTAGGAGCCAGTCATAGTTTTAGGAGCCAGACAGAGGTATTTGTGTGTGTGTGTATACTGTATATGAAGAAAAGCCCAAACAGTTAGGAGCCAGTAGTTTTCTGGCTCCTGTGTTTGTTGTCAGCTCTGCCTTAAAATGACTTTAATTTCCAGACCAGATTAGGAATATATTGTCAATATAGCGGCGATAGGTCACCAGATATGGCGCTCAGTAAAAATAAGAAATTTCATTATGAATATTAATTGGGGGCGAAAAAAGAAAGCATTTTAAGCCTTATATAATGCATACATTTTTTTTACATCTGTAAATCTCCTTCAACTGTTTCTCAACTCCAGGTACCCTTGGGGGCTCTAAATCAGGGCCTAAATTTAAGGTGCCAGTGGCTCCCTATAATTCCTATTCCTCTAGCTAATGTTTCTTTATATTTCCTCTTGTTGATCCACATAATCACACCCTATTAATTAGTCGGTTATTAAACTAAAACTTGTATTGCATTTAAAGGGACAATCTACTTGAAAATGTTGTTTAAAAAAAAAAAATCCCTTTATTACCCATTCCCCAGTTTTGCATAACCACCAGTTATATTAATACACTTTTTTTTTACCTCTGTGATTACCTTGTATCTAAGACCTTTACATAATGTCCCCTCAGTTCTTTTGACACTTGCATTTTAGCTAATCAGTGCTGACTCATAAATAACTCCATGAAATGCCTACAAAGAGTGGCACTCAAACAGAGCTAAGGGATAATAAGGTAGTAAATTAGTTATATGACCAAGTTAATGTGTATTTGTTTACTATAAACATTAAAATAAAGCTACAAACCATATACTATTAAAACATGATACTCTGTCAGCTGCAAGTTTTCTAAAATTATACTTAAATAGATCACTCATAAAACGTGTGCACACTGTTCTTAAAACTAATGCCTGGGTGGTCCATTTAAGAAAATGGGGCCTATTTATCATCGGTCTTGCTGACCTGATCCGACGGTACGGATCAGGTCCGCAAGACCTCGCTGCTGGTGCAACGCCGACCCCTGCTGACTCGCGGCCAATGGGCTGCCAGCAGGAAGCTGTCAATCAACCCGATCGTACTCTGGTTCCTGCTCAGATCAGGCGGACAGGGTTATGGAGCAGCGGTCTTTAGACTGCTGCTTCATAACTTGTGTTTTTATGGCGAGTCTGAAGACAGAAACACGGGCCCACGAGCTCCGTACGGAGCTTTATAAATAGGCCCCTATGTCTTTAACCTGCTTTTAAAGCTTTTTATATAACCTCATAACACCATCGGAACTATTCATTTGACACTTTCTACTCCATATAACGTCTATTTTATTTCCATATATTATTGCATATATTACCCTTATATATGTTTCTCCACAGAACTTTTTATAATGTTCTCCTTCCTATTGCACCATAGACATGTAACTCTGTTTATTTATATATATATATATATATATATATATATATATATATATATATATATATAAATCCAAAAGGGCTCTCACTTCACAGGACAACAGCCAGGGTTTGGTCTAATGAAGATAAATACTCATAGAAGAATGACCCACACTTACTGGACTTCAAATACTCAATTTCTCCCCTTCCCCGTCATCACTAATTGGCTAAAATGCAAGTCTGTCAAAATAACTGAGCTTAGGGAGCAGTCTGCAGCGGCTTAGATACAAGATAATCACAGAGGTAAAAAGTACATTAATATACGTGTTGGTTATGCAAAATTGGGGAATGGGCAATAATGGGATTATCTATCTTTTTAAATTCTAGAGTAGACTGTCTCTTTAAAGTATGCACTGACACCACTTCTGACTAGAGTGGAAGCCAGGCTTGGTGTCTGTATTTCTCTGTAAGGGCATATCTGAGATGGGTAAGGGTATAGTGAGATGATAGCCAAAATGGAAGTTAGAGGTTGCAGGGGTGATCCATCTGGTGAGAGCATATTGATAGCCTCTTGGTTGCCAGTGCAATGCAGCCAAGTGGTTGCTGGGGCATAGAAATGCTCTGTTGGCTAATGTAAGTAAGTGTGCGCCTGGTAAAGGGCTTTCTTATGTAAGCATTTGTGCTGATTTCAGATGAGGCATTCCAAAAATATTAGGAATTAGTGCATTTTTAATTTTATAATGGTAGCCATAATTGGGCATATTTTACATATTGGGCACCTTTTGTAGGTACATCATTTGAGTTATCTACAGGGAGTGCAGAATTATTAGGCAAGTTGTATTTTTGAGGATTAATTTTATTATTGAACAACAACCATGTTCTCAATGAACCCAAAAAACTCATTAATATCAAAGCTGAATAGTTTTGGAAGTAGTTTTTAGTTTATTTTTAGTTATAGCTATTTTAGGGGGATATCTGTGTGTGCAGGTGACTATTACTGTGCATAATTATTAGGCAACTAAACAAAAAACAAATATATACCCATTTCAATTATTTATTTTTACCAGTGAAACCAATATAACATCTCAACATTCACAAATATACATTTCTGACATTCAAAAACAAAACAAAAACAAATTAGTGACCAATATAGCCACCTTTCTTTGCAAGGACACTCAAAAGCCTGCCATCCATGGATTCTGTCAGTGTTTTGATCTGTTCACCATCAACATTGCGTGCAGCAGCAACCACAGCCTCCCAGACACTGTTTAGACAGGTGTACTGTTTTCCCTCCTTGTAAATCTCACATTTGATGATGGACCACAGGTTCTCAATGGGGTTCAGATCAGGTGAACAAGGAGGCCATGTCATTAGATTTTCTTCTTTTATACCCTTTCTTGCCAGCCACGCTGTGGAGTACTTGGACGCGTGTGATGGAGCATTGTCCTGCATGAAAATCATGTTTTTCTTGAAGGATGCAGACTTCTTCCTGTACCACTGCTTGAAGAAGGTGTCTTCCAGAGGACTGGGAGTTGAGCTTGACTCCATCCTCAACCCGAAAAGGCCCCACAAGCTCATCTTTGATGATACCAGCCCAAACCAGTACTCCACCTCCACCTTGCTGGCGTCTGAGTCGGACTGGAGCTCTCTGCCCTTTACCAATCCAGCCACGGGCCCATCCATCTGGCCCATCAAGACTCACTCTCATTTCATCAGTCCATAAAACCTTAGAAAAATCAGTCTTGAGATATTTCTTGGCCCAGTCTTGACGTTTCAGCTTGTGTGTCTTGTTCAGTGGTGGTCGTCTTTCAGCCTTTCTTACCTTGGCCATGTCTCTGAGTATTGCACACCTTGTGCTTTTGGGCACTCCAGTGATGTTGCAGCTCTGAAATATGGCCAAACTGGTGGGAAGTGGCATCTTGGCAGCTGCACGCTTGACTTTTCTCAGTTCATGGGCAGTTATTTTGCGCCTTGGTTTTTCCACACGCTTCTTGCGACCCTGTTGACTATTTTGAATGAAACGCTTGATTGTTCGATGATCACGCTTCAGAAGCTTTGCAATTTTAAGAGTGCTGCATCCCTCTGCAAGATATCTCACAATTTTTGACTTTTCTGAGCCTGTCAAGTCCTTCTTTTGACCCATTTTGCCAAAGGAAAGGAAGTTGCCTAATAATTATGCACACCTGATATAGGGTGTTGATGTCATTAGACCACACCCCTTCTCATTACAGAGATGCACATCACCTAATATGCTTAATTGGTAGTAGGCTTTCGAGCCTATACAGCTTGGAGTAAGACAACATGCATAAAGAGGATGATGTGGTCAAAATACTCATTTGCCTAATAATTCTGCACTCCCTGTATATTATTTTAATTATGCCTATCATTCATCATAGCTTCTTCTTAAACCTTTACATTCATCCTCTATAAACTACCGTTATTTCATATATGATCGTTTTAAAACTACTGCTGGTCCAAAAACCTCAGTAGCCCTTAACATTCAGTTTAGCCTTTAGATCTCTGTATTGTTCAATTTAAACTTTCTCTCTAAATTGTACATCTATGTAAACCCTTACCTTTCCTATTGCTTTTGCCAATTCCCTAGTAAATGCTTCCTAAAATATATCTTGTTTCATATAACTAAAACTCTATTTGCTCCATATAACCTTCCCTATAGTTCCAATTGCTTGTCAATGTCACTCTCCAACACCGAATTCTATTGCTCTAGAGTAGCCTCTTTAAATCATACCATAAAGCATCTTCTGTATTACTTCATCTAACTCTCTACATGGCTCATCATGTTGCTCCATGTAGCACATTATTGTGACAACAGCGTGTTGTAGGTATTACTTAGGTACCGTGTAGCAAATTATATTGACATAATGAAGCTAAAACCAGGGCTGATTTGCATCGGCTGGAGCTTCCTTTCGTTGGCTGACAAATCTCATTTGCCTAATGGGTTAAGTATTTGCATGTATTTCACTTAGGGATGGGTAAGCTATTTTTATTTTCAAGTGTGTGTATATACTTATCCGATATTTTTTATCTGTTTGTATCAACTGATCTCTGAAAATTAATATGCCAATGTTGTTAAAAGGAATTGTTTATCTAGTGCCAAACATTGAGTCTTCTTTAATAAAATAACATTTTGACTTGCAGAATAAAAATCCTGTGCTGGATTAATAAAAAGAACAATTGGATATCATATTGTTGTGCTTGAAGAAATTCTTCTGTGAACGGTAAGTGTATTTTTTTTCTTTGACCACTAAGAGGAACTGCAGACCGTAATTTTAATTAACACTAATTACTAAACTATTTTGTGCATGAATGGAACACAAAATAGTATTCTTTAGTTTAGTGTAGTTCTGTAGTGTTCATTTTAGTTTCACACAGTCCAGAATTTCACGACCTTGTCTTTCAAATGTGAATTTCTCTCTTTAAAAGTGCACGTTTGCATGCTAATTGATATTGTTAAACATAGATATGCTTCACGTGCACATGCACATGCACGATAAAAGCTCTCACTTAAAACAGTGATATTTATTAGAAGAAAAACATTTTTGTTAATGCAAGTAACTGTTCCCATTTAGCAAACAGCAGAAATTAGCCCTTTATTTTATTTAGCACTTTATTTTGCATTGGATGCAATGTAACTGATAACCAGACCCAAGGGAATTAGCATAAACACAGTTTATTTAACAGATAATAGTTTTACAAAGCACAGATTGTAAATGCACATAATACAATAAAGATGTATACAATAGTAAAATCTAACAAGCAATATAACTATCATAAATACATGCAACAATAGATAATAGTTATCAAACTTAGAAATGCAGCAGACTTGTGTTCTGAGAACGTACATGATAGTTGGAAGCTACATACGGTCATTGTAGAATTAGAAATCATTTTCTTTCTATCGCTTGTCTTTTATAGACCGTTTACACAGACAAATATACACTTTACACGTGCCATAATGTGGTTTCATTAGCCATTAAAGGGACATAAAACCAATTTTTTTTCTTTCATGATTCAGATAGAACGTACAATTTTAACCCCTTAATGACCAAGGACGTGCCTGGCACATCCTCTGGGGTTTCAAGCGCTGGAAGCGATCAGGGTATTGCAGCTATGCCTCAATATTGAGGCATTGTGCAATACCCTTTTTAAGCAACCAATGCAAAGAGACACTCTGTAGCCCTCTGTATCGGCAAGTGATGGTGCAGATCGTTGGTGGTGTGGGAGGAGGTGTGAGGTGGGCGTGAGAGGGGCGGGAGCTGGTGGGATGGCTACAGCCATGCTACAATCATTTAATGAGTAGGAGGGAGAGGGTGGTGGTGTATATATGTCTGGGGAAAGGGATCTGGGAGGGGGGGTAGGGGAATGAGGGGTGGGGTAGCTACACTATGGAAAACATTTATTTATTTATTTGAAAAAAAAGCAAAAAACATAGGAAACTGGGTACTGGCAGACAGCTGCCAGTACCTAACATGGTGGCTAATAGCTAGAGGGGGGAGGGTTAGAGAGCTGTTTGGAGGGGATCAGGGAGGTTGGGGGCATATCCTACATTGCAGAACATATTTAAAAAAAAAAACTTTTATTTCTATACTGGCAGACTTTCTGCCAGTACTTAAGATGGGGGTGACCTTTGGGGGGTGGCGGAGGGAAGAGAGCTGTTTGAGAGGGGTCAGGAAGGGATCAGTGGTGAGATGTGTCAGGTGGGAGAGCTGATCTCTAAACTAAAGCTAAAATTAACCCTTCACTGCTGGGCATAATACAAGTGTGTTGTGTAGCGGCATTTAGCAGCCTTCTAATTACCAAGAAGCAATGCCAAAGCCATATATGGCTGCTATTTCTCAACAAAGGGGATCCCAGAAAAGCATTTACAACTATTTGTGCCATAATTGCACAAGCTGTTTGTAAATAAATTCCCTGAGAAACTTAAATTTTGTGAAAAAGTTAACGAGTTTTCTTATTTGATCGCATTTGGTGGTGAAATGATGGCATGAAATATACCGAAATGGGCCTAGATCAATACTTTGGGTTGTCTACTAAATATATATATATATATATATATATATATATACACACACACACACACAGGTAGCCCTCTGTTTACGCCAGGGTTAGGTTCCAGAAGGAATGGTTGTAAATCAAACCATTGTAAATTGAAACCCAGTTTATAATGTAAGTCAATGGGAAGTGAGGGAGAGAGGTTCCAGGCCCCTCTCAAAATTGGCATAAGTAACACCTAATACATTATTTTTAAAGCTTTAAAATGAAGACTTTAAATGCTAAACAGCATTATAAACCTAATAAAATAATCACAACACAGACTTTACTTTTTACATTTAAATTTTTCTGCAAACAGTTCTTTCTATGCATTCCAATCTGGACTGATTTATAGACAGGAAGATCTTGTTCCTTTGCAAGCTGCTTGATAGCTCAGGTCTGGTTAAACTGATTAATTTCAGCTTGCTTGACTTGCATATCTTTGCTGCAACACAAGCGGACAGCTCCACCTACTGGCTATTTTAATCAATGCACTGCTTCTCAATGCTTTTCAATAGCAGTCACATGACTGAAAAAAAAGGTTGTTATTCTGAAACGGTGCAAATTGAACCGTTGTAAACCGAGGGCCACCTGTGTGTGTGTGTGTGTGTGTGTATATATATGTATATATGTGTATATATATATATATACTAAAAATACATAGGTCAAAGATATAAAAAGTGTGTTTTGTTTTTTTTCTTTCAATTTTTTTCATCATATTTTATCTTTTTTTTTTTTTTTATATTAAATTATATGATATGATGAAAATAATGGTATCTTTAGAAAGTCCATTTAATGGCGAGAAAAACGATATATAATGTGTAGGTACAGTAAATGAGTAAGAAGGAAATTACAGCTAAACAAAAACAGAAATGTAAAAACAGCCATGGTCCTTAATGGTAAGAACATTGAAAAATAGTCTGGTCACTAAGGGGTTAAACAACTTTCAAATTTACTTCTATCAAATTTTCTTAGTTTTTTGTTATCCTTTGTTAAAAAGCAGGAATATCAGCTCATGAGTGTGCACGTATCTGCAACATTATATTGCAGCAGTTTTGCAACAATGTTATACATATATATAGTAGGAGCACTAGATGGCAGCACTATTTCCTGTCATGTATTGCTTCAGGCATGTGCATGCTACCTACCTAGGTATCTCTTTAACAAAGAATATGAGAACAAAGCAAATTTGATATGAGAAGTAAATTGGATTTTTTTTTTTTTTTTTAAATGTGTATTCTCTATCTGAATAATTAAATTAAATTTTGGGTTTAATGCCCCTTTAAGCACGATTACAGACAAAAAATATAACAAATTCCAGTGATATGGGGAAGCAACAAGTCTCTACTGTACTGGCTTTAATTAATAAAAAAATCTTCCCTTGTATCTGTTACTAATAATCATATTAACTCCATACTACAAGTTCATTTGGCTTTCATAATGAGTAAAAAAAAAATACATATAGGTGGATTTCTCAGTGGCTGAGATTCAAGAGTCGGAAAAAGCTTTACAAGGAATCCTTAGAAGGAGCAACATTAACTATATACTTGAAATCTATTGCTACACGACTAAGTCAATATTTGTTTATATATTATATTTTGCAATCAATGAAATGTAATACACTTTTAAAAATAAAAAATAAAGCATTTAAAAAAAAACAAAGTGGTGTTTTGTTATTTTCTTCAATTTTTCTTTTCTTTGAGTCACTTTGCTTTGTGCTTGCTTTATTATTACAGTATCGCAGGGCCGGACTGGGAATAAAAAGCAGCCATGGAAAATGTGGAGACCAGCCCTATTTCTGTCGAGTCAGTAGATTGTGCATGCTCCATTTTTCTCAAAGAACATTACTGGCATACTCCTTCCCCCAATTTTTTTTGTTTTAGAATTATATTATTATTTTTTATTTTTGTATAAAAATGCCAGATTGTTGTTATATAGGCACCCTACAACCCAATTGCATCCATTGAGCACCCCTTTAAATTGTAGCTTTCTAGCCCCAGCTACTGCAGCCCACCGGGAAATTTCCTGATAGTCTGGTAGGCCAATCCAGCCTAGACAGTATGTGTGAGATAAATAAAATACCTAAAATTAAAAAAAGCTTCTTTATTTTTAAGTCTGGAGTACAAAAATGTCATAACAAATGGTTTAAATGATCTATTTATAAAAGTACTGAACTTTTTAAGAATAAAAATTGCAAATATTTATGCAATTCCCACTTCCATCCAGAGGCTGCTGATTATATGATCTGAACATTGCATAAGGCCAGCAGTTCCTAGAAATGAGCTAACCAGGTGAGGTAATATTTTTAAACAAATATTAACTTTATAATGCAAGTTTTCTTTTCTTTTTTTTGCTGTTAGGGTTGTAAGCTGTTCTCCATAAATTTACTGGGTGGTAAGTGGGGTCACATAATGTCCCCCTAAAATCACAACCTTAAAAAGATAGTCTAGTCAAAATGAAACTCATGATTCAGATAGAACATGCCATTTTAAGCAATTTTCTAATTTTCTCCTATTATCAATTGTTCTTCATTCTATTGGTAGCTTTATTGGAAAAAGCAGGAATGTAAGCTTGGGAGCCGGACAAGTTTTGGTTCAGCACCTGGGTAGCATTTGCTGATTGGTGGCAACATTTAGATATCAATCAGTAAGTGCTACCCAGGTGCTGAACCAAAAATGGTCTGGTTCCTAAGCTTACATTCCTGCTTTTTTCAAATAAAGATACCAAAATGACAAAGAAAAATTGATAATAGGAGTAAATTAGAAAGTTGCTTAAAATTGCATGCTCTATCTAAATCATGAAAGTTTTTAATTTTGACTAGACTATTCCTTTAAGCCACACCCTTCATCCCACCATGTATATTTTTCACAGCTAAGTAGTCCTTTTATCCCCTTGCTTGCCAGTAAACACACACATGTAGTAGTGATTGACCCCTCTTGGCTGCCAGGAATACACACCAATGATTTAACACCCCCATGGCTGTCTGTAACACATATAATAGAAAAAGTACAGTGTTACTTCAAGGCATATGAGGCACTTTAAAAATGCTTGACCTTTAAGAGTCACCTAAATGTAAAGTCCCTTAAAGGTCCAGCATTTTTGTATAGATTTTACCGGTCAACCTGCTAAAATACTGGACTGTCCAGTTGAATACTGGACACCTGGCAACCCAATTGTTTTTCTTAAAACAAAAAAACATAATTTATGTAAGAACTTACCTGATAAATTCATTTCTTTCATATTAGCAAGAGTCCATGAGCTAGTGACGTATGGGATATACATTCCTACCAGGAGGGGCAAAGTTTCCCAAACCTCAAAATGCCTATAAATACACCCCTCACCACACCCACAAATCAGTTTAACGAATAGCCAAGAAGTGGGGTGATAAAAAAGTGCGAAAGCATAAAAAATAAGGAATAGGAATAATTGTGCTTTATACAAAAAAATCATAACCACCACAAAAAGGGTGGGCCTCATGGACTCTTGCTAATATGAAAGAAATGAATTTATCAGGTAAGTTCTTACATAAATTATGTTTTCTTTCATGTAATTAGCAAGAGTCCATGAGCTAGTGACGTATGGGATAATGAATACCCAAGATGTGGATCTTCCACGCAAGAGTCACTAGAGAGGGAGGGATAAAATAAAGACAGCCAATTCCGCTGAAAAATTAATCCACACCCAAAACAAAGTTTAAATCTTATAATGAAAAAAACTGAAATTATAAGCAGAAGAATCAAACTGAAACAGCTGCCTGAAGTACTTTTCTACCAAAAACTGCTTCAGAAGAAGAAAACACATCAAAATGGTAGAATTTAGTAAAAGTATGCAAAGAAGACCAAGTTGCTGCTTTGCAAATCTGATCAACCGAAGCTTCATTCTTAAATGCCTAGGAAGTAGAGACTGACCTAGTCGAATGAGCTGTAATCCTTTGAGGCGGAGATCTACCCGACTCAACATAAGCATGATGAATCAAAGACTTTAACCAAGATGCCAAGGAAATGGCAGAAGCCTTCTGACCTTTCCTAGAACCAGAAAAAATAACACATAGACTAGAAGTCTTTCTGAAATCTTTAGTAGCTTCAACATAATATTTCAAAGCTCTAACTACATCCAAAGAATGCAACGATCTTTCCTTAGAATTCTTAGGATTAGGACACAATGAAGGAACCACAATTTCTCTACTAATGTTGTTAGAATTCACAACCTTAGGAAAAAATTTAAATGAAGTTCGCAACACCGCCTTATCCTGATGAAAAATCAGAAAAGGAGACTCACAAGAAAGAGCAGATAATTCAGAAACTCTTCTAGCAGAAGAGATGGCCAAAAGAAACAAAACTTTCCAAGAAAGTAATTTAATATCCAGCGAATGCATAGGTTCAAACGGAGGAGCTTGAAGAGCCCCCAGAACCAAATTCAAACTCCAAGGAGGAGAAATTGACTTAATAACAGGTTTTATACGAACCAAAGCCTGTACAAAACAATGAATATCAGGAAGACTAGCAATCTTTCTGTGAAAGAGAACAGAAAGAGCAGAGATTTGTCCCTTCAAGGAACTTGCAGACAAACCTTTATCCAAACCATCCTGAAGAAACTGTAAAATTCTAGGAATTCTAAAAGAATGCCAAGAAAAATGATGAGAAGAACACCAAGAAATGTAAGTCTTCCAGACTCGATAATATATCTTTCTAGATACAGATTTACGAGCCTGTAACATAGTATTAATTACTGAGTCAGAGAAACCTCTATGACTGAGAATCAAGCGTTCAATCTCCATACCTTCAAATTTAAGGATTTGAGATCCTGATGGAAAAAAGGACCTTGCGATAGAAGGTCTGGTCTTAACGGAAGAGTCCACGGTTGGCAAGCAGCCATCCGGACAAGATCCGCATACCAAAACCTTTGAGGCCATGCTGGAGCCACCAGCAGAACAAACGAACGCTCCTTTAGAATCTTGGAAATCACTCTTGGAAGAAGAACTAGAGGCGGAAAGATATAGGCAGGATGATACTTCCAAGGAAGTGACAATGCATCCACTGCTTCCGCCTGAGGATCCCTGGATCTGGACAGATACCTGGGAAGCTTCTTGTTTAGATGAGAAGCCATCAGATCTATTTCTGGAAGTCCCCACATTTGAACAATCTGAAGAAAAACCTCTGGGTGAAGAGACCATTCGCCCGGATGTAACGTTTGGCGACTGAGATAATCCGCTTCCCAATTGTCTATATCTGGGATATGAACCGCAGAAATTAGACAGGAGCTGGATTCCGCCCATACCAGTATTCGAGATACTTCTTTCATAGCCAGAGGACTGTGAGTCCCTCCTTGATGATTGACATATGCCACAGTTGTGACATTGTCCGTCTGAAAACAAATGAACGACTCTCTCTTTAGAAGAGGCCACGACTGAAGAGCTCTGAAAATTGCACGGAGTTCCAAAATGTTGATTGGTAATCTCGCCTCCTGAGATTCCCAAACCCCTTGTGCTGTCAGAGACCCCCAAACAGCTCCCCAACCTGTCAGACTTGCATCTGTTGAGATCACAGTCCAGGTCGGAAGAACAAAAGAAGCCCCCTGAACTAAACGATGGTGGTCTGTCCACCACGTCAGAGAGTGTCGTACAATCGGTTTTAAAGATATTAATTGAGATATCTTTGTATAATCCCTGCACCACTGGTTCAGCATACAGAGCTGAAGAGGTCGCATGTGAAAACGAGCAAAGGGGATCGCGTCCGATGCAGCAGTCATAAGACCTAGAATTTCCATGCATAAGGCTACCGAAGGGAATGATTGAGACTGAAGGTTTCGACAAGCTGAAACCAATTTCAGACGTCTCTTGTCTGTCAGAGACAGAGTCATGGACACTGAATCTATCTGGAAACCTAAAAAGGTTACCCTTGTCTGAGGAATCAACAAACTCTTTGGTAAATTGATCCTCCAACCATGTTCTTGAAGAAACGATACAAGTCGATTCGTATGAGATTCTGCTAAATGTGAAGACTGAGCAAGTACCAAGATATCGTCCAAATAAGGAAATACCACAATACCCTGTTCTCTGATTACAGATAGAAGGGCACTGAGAACTTTTGTAAAAATCCTTGGAGCTGTTGCTAGGCCAAACGGCAGAGCCACAAACTGGTAATGCTTGTCTAGGAAAGAGAATCTCAGAAACTGATAGTGATCTGGATGAATCGGAATATGCAGATATGCATCTTGTAAATCTATTGTGGACATATAATGCTCTTGCTGAACAAAAGGCAGAATAGTCCTTATAGTTACCATTTTGAATGTTGGTATCTTTACATAACGATTCAATATTTTTAAATCCAGAACTGGCCTGAAGGAATTCTCCTTCTTTGGTACTATGAAGAGATTTGAGTAAAACCCTGGAACTGGAACTGGAATAATTACTCCAGCCAACTCTAGATCTGAAACACATTTCAGAAATGCTTGAGCCTTCACTGGATTTATTGGGACTTATTGGACTTATGGGAAAGAAAAAATCTTTTTGCAGGAGGCCTTATCTTGAAGCCTATTCTGTACCCTTGTGAAACAATGTTCTGGATCCAAAGATTGTGAATCGAACTGATCCAAATTTCTTTGAAAAATCGTAATCTGCCCCCTACCAGCTGGGCTGGAATGAGGGCCGCACCTTCATGTGGACTTGGGAGCTGGCTTTGGCTTTCTAAAAGGCTTGGATTTATTCCAGACTGGAGATGGTTTCCAAACTGATACCGCTCCTGTAGGGGAAGGATCAGGCTTTTGTTCCTTATTGTGACGAAAGGAACGAAAACGATTAGCAGACCTAAATTTACCTTTAGATTTTTTATCCTGTGGTAAAAAAGTTCCTTTCCCCCCCAGTAACAGTTGAAATAATAGAATCCAACTGTGAACCAAACAATTTATTACCCTGGAAAGAAAGGGAAAGCAAAGTTGACTTAGAAGACATATCAGCATTCCAAGTTTTAAGCCATAAAGCTCTTCTAGCTAAAATAGCTAAAGACATATACCTGACATCAACCCTAATGATATCAAAGATGGCATCACAAATAAAGTTATTAGCATGTTGAAGAAGATTAACAATGCTATGAGTATTATGATCTGTTACTTGTTGTGCTAAAGCCTCCAACCAGAAAGCTGAAGCTGCAGCAACATCCGTCAAAGATATAGCAGGCCTAAGAAGATTACCTGAACATAAGTAAGCTTTTCTTAGAAAGGATTCAATTTTCCTATCTAAAGGATCCTTAAAGGAAGTACTATCTGCCGTAGGAATAGTAGTACGTTTAGCAAGAGTAGAGATAGCCCCATCAACCTTAGGGATTTTGTCCCAAAACTCTAATCTGTCAGATGGCACAGGATATAATTGCTTAAACCGTTTAGAAGGAGTAAATGAATTACCCAAATTATTCAATTCCCTAGAAATTACTTCAGAAATAGCATCAGGGACGGGAAAAACCTCTGGAATAACTACATGAGGTTTAAAAACCGTATTCAAACGTTTAGATTTAGTATCAAGAGGACCAGATTCCTCTATTTCGAATGCAATTAAGACTTCTTTAAGCAAAGAACGAATAAATTCCATTTTAAATAAATATGAAGATTTATCAGTATCAACCTCTGAAACAGAATCCTCTGAACCAGAGGAATCATTATCAGAATCAGAATGATGATGTTCATTTAAAAATTCATCTGAAAAATGAGAAGTTTTAAAAGACCTTTTACGTTTACTAGAAGATGGAATAACAGACATAGCCTTCTTAATAGATTTAGAAACAAAATCTCTTATGTTAACAGGAACACCCTGAATATTAGATGTTGATGGAACAGCAACAGGTAATGGAACATTACTAAAGGAAATATTATCTGCATTAACAAGTTTGTCATGACATTCATTACAAACAACAGCCGGAGGAACAGATACCACAAGTTTACAACAAATACACTTAACTTTGGTTGATCCAGCATCAGGAAGCAATTTTCCAGAAGTATCTTCTGATTCAGGGTCAATCTGAGACATCTTGCAATATGTAATAGAAAAAACAACATATAAAGCAAAATTGATCAAATTCCTTAAAAGACAGTTTCAGGAATGGGAAAAAATGCCAATGAACAAGCTTCTAGCAACCAGAAGCAAATAAACAATGAGACTTAATTAATGAGGAGACAATAATGACGCCCATATTTTTAGCGCCAAAAAAGACGCCCACATTATTTGGCGCCTAAATGCTTTAAGCGCCAAAAATGACGCCACATCCGGTAACGCCGACATTTTTGGTGCAAAAACGTCAAAAAAATTACGCAACTTCCGGCGACAAGTATGACGCCGGAAATGACAAAGAAAATTTTGGCGCCAAAAAAGTCCGCGCCAAGAATGACGCAATAAAATGAAGCATTTTCAGCCCCCGCGAGCCTAACAGCCCACAGGAGAAAAAGTCCAATTTTAAGGTAAGAAAAAATTGATTTATTCAAATGCATTTATCCCAAATAATGAAACTGACTGTCTGAAATAAGGAATGTTGATCATCCTGAATCAAGGCAAATAAATGTTTAAACACATATATTTAGAACTTTATATAAAAGTGCCCAACCATAGCTTAGAGTGTCACAAAAATAAGACTTACTTACCCCAGGACACTCATCTACATGTAGTAGAAAGCCAAACCAGTACTGAAACGAGAATCAGTAGAGGTAATGGTATATATAAGACTATATCGTCGATCTGAAAAGGGAGGTAAGAGATGAATCTCTACGACCGATAACAGAGAACCTATGAAATAGACCCCGTAGAAGGAGATCATTGAATTCAAATAGGCAATACTCTCTTCACATCCCTCTGACATTCACTGCACTCTGAGAGGAAAACCGGGCTCCAGCCTGCTGTGAAGCGCATATCAACGAAGAATCTAGCACAAACTTACTTCACCACCTCCAAGGGAGGCAAAGTTTGTAAAACTGATTTGTGGGTGTGGTGAGGGGTGTATTTATAGGCATTTTGAGGTTTGGGAAACTTTGCCCCTCCTGGTAGGAATGTATATCCCATACGTCACTAGCTCATGGACTCTTGCTAATTACATGAAAGAAAACTTTAATCACCACATATACTTTCATTAAGTATTGTTCTAATTGAAACCAACTTAATAATTACCTTAAAAACATTGAAGTCCTTTAAAAAAATAAATATATATACACAGGTAGCCCTCAGTTTACACCGGGGTTAGGTTCCAGAAGGAATGGTTGTAAATCGAAACCGTTGTAAATTTAAACCGTTGTAAATTGAAACCCAGTTTATAAGTCAATGGGAAGTGAGAGAGAGAGGTTCCAGGCCCCTCTCAAAATTGTCATAAGTAACACCTAATACATTATTTTTAAAGCTTTGAAATGAAGACTTTAAATGCTAGACAGCATTATAAACCTAATAAAATAATCACACAACACAAAATATATAATTAAGCTAAGTTAAATGAACAAAAACATTTGCTAAACAGCATTATAAACCTAATAAAATAATCACACAACACAGACTTCACTTGCATTTTTCTGCAAACAGTTCTTTCTATGCATTCCAATCTGGACTGAGTTAAAGACAGGAAGATCTTGTGCCTTTGAAATCTGCTTGATAGCTCAGGTCTGGTTAAACTGATTAATTTCAGCTTGCTTGGCTTTGCTGCAACACAAGCGGACAGCTCCACCTACTGGCTATTTTAATAAATGCACTGCTTCTTAATGATTTTCAATAGCAGTCACATGACTGGAAAAAAAGGTTGTTATTCTGAAACGGTGTAAATTGAATCATTGTAAAACGAGGGCCACCTGTATATATATATCATCAAATAAGAAATGTATTCCACAAATAGTGTTTTTATTAGTATGTGTTTTGTTACCCTCAGAGCACTCCAGAATAACACCTCTTGAATATGTTTTTTTTTTCCCCCTCTTTTACTTTGACCAACTAGACTAGAGCAAGGCATACATTAGGCCCTGCGTTGTTCTTAGCAATCATTGTAGCATGTTGCAGGGTGTAAGAACCTGCAGCTTACAAAATGACCATGCAAAATTTATAACCCTGGATACTCACAGATAGCTGCACAGCCTTTAGTGACTAAGGCAGTAAACCTTAGTCAAGCCTGAGTGCATAACCCATAGGGAAATTTACAAAACAAAAATATTAACACAACACACAGAAAGTTTTGCACTCTTGCAAGCACACAGCTGGATTAAAAGCAAAATGGAAGAGCCAGTCACAGCTTTTGATCAAATTTTGCAAGACCCAGGACCACATCAAGGTCTCTTTCTCCAAGGGTCCCAAATATACAACCACAAAATGCATGCCTCAATCAAACAGGCTAAGATACAAACAAGTATGACACAGACCCTTTGTAATTTCTCTAGACACATGCAAAACACGGAAATTAACTGCAAGCACATGTCCTGAACAACTGCACAGCTTTCAGTGACTCACAAATTGTCTGTGTCACTCTTGTTTGTTTATTAATCTGTTTGATCGAAGGCATGCATTGAGTGGTTGTAAGTTAGGGACCCAAGGAGGATGATACCTTGTCATGGCCCTGAGCCTAGCAACATTTGACCAAATGCTGTGACTAACTCTTTCATTTTGCTTTTCATCTAGCTGTGTGCTTGCAAGTTGCAAGAGTGTTTATATATATATATATATATATATATATATATATATATATATATATATATATATATATATATATATATATATATATATACACACACATACACATACATACACTCATACGTCTATTTCCCAAAGACAACCTCTGGATATGACGCTGAGCATGTGCACTTAACTTCTTTGGTCCACCATGGCGAGGCCTGTTCTGTGAAACCACTGTTTGGTCTTGCCCACCGTGCTGCAGCACAGTTTGAGGGTCTTAGCAATCTTCTTATAGCCTAGGCCAGTGATTTTTAACCTTTTTTTTTGCCGTGGCACACTTTTTTACATTAAAAAATCCTGTGGCACACCACCATCCCAAAATTATAAAAAAATCACACATTGTAGCCTAATACAGCATATATATATATATATATATACACATACACACAAACACACACATACTGTATATATTGTGCTGTTATGCCATGCCTCCTACAAACTACCCCTGCACTGGGAGTAAAAAACAAGCAAAGTTTAAAAAATGTCACACTGTTGTCAGTCTGCCGTGGCACACCTGAGGATCTCTCATGACACACTAGTGTGCCACGGCACACTGGTTGAAAAACACTGGCCTAGGCTATCTTTAGGTAGAGCAACAATTCTTTTTTTCAGATCCTCAGAGAGTTCTTTGCCAAGAGGTGCCATGTTGAACTTCCAGTGACCAGTATGAGAGAGTGTGAGAGCAATAAGACCTGCTCCCTGTTCACACCTGAGACCTTGTAACACTAACGGGCCACATGACACCGGGGAAGGGAAAATGGCTAATTGGACCCAATTTCGACATTTCCACTTAGGAGTGTACTTACTTTTGTTGCCAACAGATTAGACATTAATGGCTGTGTATTGAGTTATTTTGAGGGGACAGCAAATTTACACTGTTATACAGTCTGTACACTCACTACTTTACATTGTAGGAAAGTGTCATTTCTTTAGTGTTGTCACATGAAAAGATATAATACAATATTTACAAAAATGTGAGGGGTGTATTCACTTTTGTGGGATACTGTGTGTGTATATATATATATATATATATATATATATATATATACATACACACACACACATACACTCACTGGCCACTTTATAAGGTACACCTTGCTAGTACCGGGTTGTACCCTCTCTTACCTTCAGAACTGCCTTATTTCTTCATGGCATATATTCAACAAGGTGTTGGAAACACTCATCGGACATTTTGGTCCATATTGACATGATAGCATCACGCAGTTTCTGTAGCTTTGTCAGCTGCACATCCAGGATGTGAATCTCCCATTCCACCACAACCCAAATGTGCTCTATTGGATTGATATCTGGTGACTGTGGAGGCCTTTGGAGTACAGTTAACTCATTGTCATGTTCAAGAAACCAGTATGAGATGATTTCAGCTTTGTCACATGATGCATTATCCTGCTGGAAGTAGCCATCAGAAGATGGGTACACTGTAGTCATAAAGGGATGGACATGGTCAGCAACAAAACTCAGGTAGGCTGTGGTATTTAAACGATGCTCAATTGGTACCCAAAGTGTGCCAAGAAAATATCCCCCACACCATTACACAACCACCAGCAGCCTGAACCATTGATACAAGGCAGGATAGATCCATGCTTTCATGTTGTTTACGCCAAATTCTGATACTACCTACTGAATGTAGCAGCTGAAATTGAGACTCATCAGACCAGGCAATGTTTTTCCAATCTTCTATTGTCCAATTTTGGTGAGTCTGTGTGAATTGTAGTCTCAGTTTCTTGTTCTTGGCTAACAGGAGTGGCACCCGGTGTGGTCTTCTGCTGCTGTAGCCCATCTGCTTCAAGATTTGACGTGTTGTGCGTTCAGAGATGGTATTCTGCAAACCTTGGTTGTAACGAGTGGTTATTTGAGTTACTGCCTTTCTTTCATGTCGAACCAGTCTGCCCATTCTCCTCTGACATCAACAAGGCATTGTCGTCCACATAACTGCCACTCACTGGATATTTTCTCTTTTTCTGACCATTCTCTGTAAACCCTAGAGATGGTTGTGTGTGAAAATCCCAGTAGATCAGCAGTTTTTGAAATACTCAGACCAGCCCGTCTGGCACCAACAACCATGCCACGTTCAAAGTCACTTAAATCCCCTTTCTTCCCCATTCTGATGCTCAGTTTGAACTTCAGCAAGTCGTCTTCACCACGTCTAGATGCCTAAATGCATTGAGTTGCTGCCATGTGATTGGCTGATTAGCAATTTCTGTTACCAAGCAATTGAACAGGTGTACCTAATAAAGTGGCTGGTGAGTGTATATATCTATATATATCAAAAACATTAGGCTGGCACTCGCTGGTCTTTTGTGAATTAAATCTTTTAATCTTGTGACATTTCGGTGACAATTTTCTCTTCCTCAGACAAACCTACTATGATATACAATGCAGTTTTAAACATTGTTACAAACCACACCTCCTCTGTAAAAGGGTGCTAAAACAGTTGTCATGGTGACCAAAGTTTTATGAGTATAGTATAGGTACATCATAATAACAACAAGCTCATAAATCTACATGAATTGGTGCTGTGTACAGGTGCAAAGATAAGGAACAGCTGTATGTATCTGATAACACAGACTCATATGTATCGTAGATCCATAATCTGTATCAAACGTATAATGTCATATAGTTTATTAAATTATAAGCGGCTATCCTGCCTACTCTGTCATTATCAAACCGCAACGGGTAAACATAAAACTAAATTGTACTCACTTCTAACTAAATATTCTTAAACTTGAACCGCCACGTTGTGCACCGTATGGTAGCGTTTGTTCACTGAAAGCCAACCTTCAAGCTTGTGACATTAACAGCATCCAAAGTGAGCGTATCCTATCCACCTACAGGATGCTCAATGACCAATAACATATATAGAATGCTACACGAGGAGGAGTTCACAACCTCCAAAGCCAGTCAGATTACAAGGGGCCGATTTATTAAGATCCGAAAGGCCCTGAATGTACCTGTTTCCGTGCAAGCTTTCAGGATCACCGGAAACAGGAGTTAAGAAGCAGCGGTTTTAAGACCGCTGCTCTTTAACTAGTACACCTCCACTGAGGCGATGGACATCAATCTGCCTGATCGTATACGATCGGGTTAATTGACACCCCCTGCTAGCGGCCGATTGGCCGTGAATTTGCAGGGGGCGGCATTGCACAAAGAGTTCACCAGAACTGCTTGTGCAATGTTAAATGCCAACAAAATAAACTAAACCTGCAATAAAATGAAAATCTAATATAAACCTACATATGCAGTGTATAGCTTTAAAAAAAAATCTGGCTACGTTATCCTTATTGGATCACAGGGCTACTAAAAAATCTACTGAATACTCATCCCTCTCTATCACCTATTCTTATAAGGGCTCAGACTTAAACATTATCCTTGGACCCTGATCATTATATCTAAAATACTATGTGTTTGACTTGTAAATACTGTCTAAGGGGTATACTGCACCCTTTATTTCATTGGAATACTTTGATAGCCTGTAAGAAAAAGAAAAACATCCTATGGAAGAAAGCAAAACCACTGTTCAACCCATCTGGATGTATAATCCGTAAAACATATATCCAACGGGACTCCAGTTGCAGTAGCCTCCTGTCACGGTCTTCACCTCTCTTCAACAGAGGTAAACGATCTAGCAGAGTAAACCTTAAATCACCGACATTATGGGCTGCCTCTTTAAAATGCTGGGCAACAGGTTTATCACTTTGTCCTTTTATAAGAGCCAAACGTATGGCTGATCTATGGTTTGCCATATATGAAAACATAAATTATGCTTACCAGATAATTTATTTTCCATCTGTATGAGGAGAGTCCATGGCTTCATTCCTTACTTGTGGGAATAAAGGAGGCAAAGACACCCCAGCCAAAGGCTTAAATACCTCCCCCACTCCCCTCATCCCCCAGTCATTCTGCCAAGGGAATAAGGAACAGTAGGAGAAATCGGGGTATAAATGGTGCCAGAAGAACAAAAATGTTTGGTCCGCCCAACAGAGAAAACGGGCGGGAGCCATGGACTCTCCTCATACAGATGGAAAGGAAATTATCTGGTAAGCATAATTTATGTTTTCCATCTTAATATGAGGAGAGTACACGGCTTCATTCCTTACTTGTGGGAAATCTATACCCAAGCTCTAGAGGGCACTGAATGAAAATGGGAGGGTAAAAGAAAGGCAGACCCTATTCTGAGGGCACCACAGCCTGCAAAACCTTTCTCCCAAAAGCTGAAGCAAAAACGTCAAATTTGTAAAACTTTGAAAAAATATGTAAGAAGGACCAGGTAGCCACCCTACAAATCTGCTCCATGGAGGCCTCATTCTTGAAGGCCCAAGAAGAAGCCGCAAACAACATCCTTCAAGGCCACGATGGAGCAATTAGAATAGTCAAAACTTGCCCCTGCTTGATGTGGTCCACTACCCAAGGTAAAAGTGGTAACGGTGGAAAAATGGAAATTAGGTTGAACCCCCAGGGCACTGCTAAGGCATCTATCAGCTCTGCCTGGGGATCCCTAGACCGCGAACCATATCTGAGTAGCTTGGTATTGAGTCTGGATGCCATGAGATCTATCTCCGGCGTCCCTCATCAATTGCAAATCTCCACAAACACTTTGTGATAGAGAGTCCATTCCCTCGGATGAAACAATTGTCTGCTGAGAAAGTCCGCTTCCCAGTTCTCCACACCCGGAATGTGGATCGCTGACAGTGAGCAGTTGTGGGCCTCCACCCAGTCCAGAATTCGAGATACTTCCCTCATGGCTAGGGAGCTTCTCGTCCCCCCCCCCCTGATGGTTGATGTAAGCCACGAGGTAATGTTGTCCGATTGAAATCGGATAAACTGGGACGAACCAAGAAGAGGCCAAGCCTTCAGAGCATTGAAGATCGCTCAAAGTTCCAGAATGTTGATCGGGAGAAGAGATTCCACTCAAGTCCACCGGTCCTGTGCCTTCCTGGCACCCCAAACAGCTTCCCATCCTGATAGACTTGCGTTTATAGTCACAATCTCCTAGGATGGTCTCAAGAAGGATGTCCCCTGGGACAGGGGATCTGGACAGAGCCACCAAGAGAGAGATTCTCTCGACCAGTTGTCCAGAGAAATTTGTTGGGATAGATCTGAGTGATAGCCATTCCATTGTCTCAGCATGCATAACTGAAGAGGTCTGAGATGAAACCTGGCGACACTATGAGCCCAATCACCTCCATACACCGGGCCACAGATGGCCTCAAGGAGGTCTGGTGGGCAAGACAATTGGAAGTAATTTTGCAACGTCTCTGGTCTGTAAGAAATATCTTCATAGATATGGAATCTATTATCATGCCCAGGAATTCCTCTCTGGTACTCGGAACCAGAGAACTCTTTCCTAAGTTTATCTTCCATCCATGAGATTGAAGAAGTATAGAAGATCTCTCGAATGGTCTTCTGCCAACTGGCAGGATGGAGTCTGGACCAGGATGTCGTCCAAATAAGGCCACCGGGAGCAGAGCCCCCAGAACCTTCGTAAAGGCTCTTGTAGCGGTAGCCAGACCAAAAGGAAGAGCTAAAAAATGGTCCAGAAAAGCAAATCTTAAGTGATCTTTGTGTATTGGTACATGAAGGTAAGCCTCCTTCAAGTCTATCAAAGACATGAACTGTCCCTCTTGAACTAAGGGCAGAATAGACCGTATCGTCTCCATCTTGAACAATGGCACCAACAGAAACTTGTTTAAGCACTTTAGGTCTAGAATCGGGTGAAAACATACCCTCCTTTTTTGGGACCACAAAAAGGTTTGAGTAGTATCCCAGATCTATCTCTGCTAGAGGTACTGGCACAATCACTCCTAGGGAGGAGAGATCCCTCACGCACCCTAGAAAAGCATCTCGTTTTTATGGTCTTGAAGACAGGTTTGATAAGAGGAATCTGCCCCTGGGTGGATGAGATTTGAAACCTGTCCTGTAACCCTGAGCAATGACCTCCAGAACCCAAGGGTCTTGCACATCTCCCAGCCAAGCCTCCACAAAGAGAAATAGTCTGCACCCAACACGATCCAGCAACAAACCACAAAGCCCTACAGGCTAGAACAGAAAAGCCTGATGTCTTGGCATTCAAGCGAATAATCTGCATGATTTCATCACAAATAAACCAATTAGCTACCCTAAAGGCCTTAATTCTTTCCTGGATTTCATTGAGGGGGGTTTCCACCTTGATCATCTCCTCAAGTGGGATAGTGGTGCGCTTAGCAAGCGTGGAAATAGCTCCATCCACCTTAGGAACAGCCCCCCACAAGTCTAATTAGGAGTCAGGAACCGGGAAAATTTTCTTAAAGGAAGAAGAAGGGGAAAAAGAGGATCAGAGTCTTTCCCATTCATTCTTAATAATATTTGCCATCTTAACGGGAACCGGGAAAGTTTGTGGCACCACCTTGTCCTCATAAACTTTATCAAGTTTAGGAATAGAAGGTTCCTCGGGTAACTTAGGTTCCGGAACCTCTAACGTAGCCAACTTTTCCTTTAACAGAAAGCATAAGTGTTCTATCCTAAATCTAAAGTCTGGTTCCTCCGCAGCCGGAGGCTTAGAGGCAGCTAAGTCTGACCCAAAAAGAGCCTCCTCTGAAGTATCAGAGGCATCTTCATCAGCGGATAATCTAGTATCAGATAAATCCAGCAAGTTGGTAGATGACCCCTGGGAAGGACAGCAGTAAATAACCTTTCACTTGCGCTTAGCAGGGCGAGGTAAAGCACTAAAGGCCGCAGACACTGCCGTTTGCAACTGTTCAGAAAAGTCTGGTGGTAAGAGGGCCCCTCCCGAAGGAGGATTAGTTGTGCAATGGGGAGCTGCATGTGTAATAGGAGATGATTGCAGGGAACGCACCTCGCGGGACGGAGAACCCTCAGAGGTGGACGGCTCAGTGGTAATAAACATCTTGGTCTTTTTAGATATAACTACTTTATCAAGGCATGTGGAACATAATTGAGCAGGAAGGGATACCGTAGCCTCCTCACAATAAAAACAGGTATTAGATTTGGGTTAAGAGGAGTACCCTTTAACGCATCAGAGCCCTCCATAGCTTGCGCTTTTAAGATGGACTATAGAAAAAGTAAATGGCACCTTTATACCCCCAATGGCCGGGGCACTCACCACCTCCTATGACCCAGGCCCCACAGAGAAACCGCTTTTTCTCCTGTAAACCGCACAGTCAGGAAAGAGGAAGTTAATGAGGCCACACCCGGTTACATGGAGTGTTATGCAGGACCGCCCCTGCTGCAGGAACAAAAGCGCACCAACTAACCGGCTAAGTAGTTATCCAAAAACTAAAGTACAACCTGAATGTTCCTACATCTGCCAGAGCCTCATCTCACACATGTCCAGCATAAAACATAAAGAAAATAATGTGTAAATCCCCCCTGTTCAATAATCCCCTTCCGGAAATATTAACCCTTGATTCCATACAGATAAACGAGTCACACTGTGACCCTGTCTTCTAACGTTATATGAAATAAAATGAAACGATCTTACCGGAATCATTGCCATGGAACAGACACACAGCCTCTCAAGTTTGACAGTCTTGTAGCCTCGCACCTGACATGGACTTGAGTGATAGAAGCAGGCAGTGAAACTCGTCGACACTGATTGCTTAGGAGTTGTCAATACGAGTCTGGATGGTTTTGCAGAAAGACTCTCCCTGCATCTCCAGACCCTAACATTTGTCAATACTCTCACTGAGAGGCTGACAAGACTACTTAAAACTCCAGTCCCATAATGAAGAGTACTACCCTCCATAAGAGACTACTCCAAATCTTCCGACACTTCTCTGCCATCCTCCTGTGATGAAAGGCAAAGAAAGACTGGGGGATGAGGGGAGTGGGGGAGGTATTTAAGCCTTTGGCTGGGGTGTCTTTGCCTCCTCCTGGTGGCCAGGTTCTGTATTCCCACAAGTAAGGAATGAAGCTGTGGACTCTCCTCATATTAATATGGAAAATGTGTTTTTATTGTTTCCAAGTAGAGATACACTAAGCACCAGCTAGCTGAGAAGTTGTGAAATAACTTGGGTGACCATATTGCCGCTTTAAAAAGGGACACATATGAAAAATACATATGTCAGGGTTCTTATACAAAACATTTCTTGAAACAGCCCTGACATATGTATTTTTCATATGTGTCCCTTTTTAAAGCGGCAATATGTTCAGCCTAGAAATAACCCAGTAGTGGAATTTCTGATAAGGATTTTAATTTGTGTGTTGTATCCCATCTTTTAATTGCAACAATAAAAGTTATATTTTATTTAGCCCAAGTTCCTACTTATACATTAGTCTGGACATAGAGTGCTAAGATAGCATTACTTTTTGTGGAACTTAGTTCCAATGGTCTTTTTTATATATTGAATTAATGCTAGCACCACTCCGCCATACATAGGAATACAGTAGATAGGGTAAACAGAATACCCTTTCAACTTAAATACAGGAGGAGTTTCTAAAGTGAGTATTCTAAAAAATTGATGAGGATCTTAATGAAGCACAATCAAGCGGAATATGACAGATTGGAGACTGTAATAAATTAATACGACACCCTAAAAAAAATTGAAAGTCATTCAGAGTTTGAGAAATTATACAAAACTTATCAAAAAGAACTAGATAAGTATGAAGAAGAACTGAAGAATATCAAAATAGGGAAACTAAATAGAGATATTCAAGACTTCTCCAATCAACGAGTCTATAAATGGAGAAAGAGAGGATTCTATAACAACCCGAACCAACAGGTTAAAGCAAATATAGTCCAAAGTGATATTTCAGATACAGATGGGGAAGAAGGAGAAACAATTAATGAAGAAACTCTGAGTACTTCCATGTCCACATCAACAAATAACAGAAGAACGAACACTAGAAATAAAAGAAAACAGCATTTTTTAGAGCAAGGAGAGGGGGGAGGAGGAACAAGCAAAAAACCAACCAGAGGTCACAACCACAAAACAACAGGTTACCAGAACTGGAGAGAAACCAGGAGACCCCCGAGCCCCTTCTCCACTCTAAGGATAAAACAATGAGGGTCATTAATCTATCTACAATACCTATAAGCAAAGAACATATCTCTGTACTATCTAAAGGTTTGCCCTTTTGTCCATCACAAGACACAAATAAATTTGAAATAATAAAAGACATACAATTATATTTGAGAAAAATTGCGTTGAAGAAGCACTTTCATAATGAACCCCCAGTACTAGGGTGGAGTGAAGAAGAAATCAACAGTTTAAAAGACTTAGAAGAACTACTAAGTGAAAATTAAGAATTTGTCCAAAACAAATGGTGAAATAAAATTACAAACAAATCCACCTTTGTACCTAAAAGTGTATAAGCATCTCAGATCGAGATCTTTGACAACTTAGTATGTCAAGAAATTACAGATTTGAAATTTCAACCAAAAATACAGAATCTAACATACAAGGAACGGAAAGCCCTGAAAGAAATACAAACTTGGGAAGAAGTAATAATCAGAAATTCGGACAAAGGAGGAAATATTGTAATCTGGCCATTAGAGATGTATCTGAGGGAAATAAACAAACAGCTGAATGATAAAAACTGTTACACAAGGCTACTGTTTAATCCAGTAAATGGATACCAACAGATATACAATCATATGAATGATAAAGCACAGAGAAATTCAATAATTACAACAAAAGTAAAAACATTCTTAACAGTACTGAATCCAAAAGTAGCGACCCTCTATCTCATCCCCAAAATTCACAAAAACCAGCTGAACCCCCCCAGGAAGACCAATACTATCTGGAATAGGAAGCTTGACTGAAAAAGCCAGTCAATATGTTGATTACCGACTAAGATCCTTTGTACATCAATTACCATCTTATGTATAAGACTCTATGGAAGTGTTACAAAAATTGGATAACATTTACATTGAGGATAAGACATGGTTAGTCACCACAGATGTGGAGGCCTTATACGCTTCGATAGAACATGACAAAGGAATTAAAGCAGTACAATATTTCTTGAATCAACATTCTGAGGAAAGTGAACTACATAATGAATCATGAATAATCAATTCTTCATACAAACAAGGGGAACAGCGATGGGGAAAGCATGTGCCCCCATATACGCAAACTTATTTTTAGGATGGTGGGAGGCGGAACATGTATTCACGGAAACCAACAGTGAATATAGAGATCATATTCCACTTTGGCTAAGATTCATAGATGACATATTTTTTATCTGGGAAGGAAGACAGGAAAAATTACTTGAATTCATGAACAAACTAAATCATAATGATTTAAATATTCGTTTAACATCAGAACATAGCCAAAAGGAAATAGCCTTCCTAGACATAAAAATAAGTAAAGAATCAGACGGAAGAATTTCAACATACTTCTATCGTAAGAAAACAGCAACCAACAGTTTATTACATCACTCAAGTGCACATGCACCTAGTACCTTAACAAGGCTCCCCACAGGAGAATTCTTAAGAATATGTTGTAACTGTACGGATCTGAAAATCTACTAACTATTTAAAATTCAAAGTAGTGCTTTTTTTTGCTTTTATTAATTATGCTATTCTACTGTGTTTAGTGATCGTTTAAGTGTAAGTATAGGTTTATTGCGCTGGGTCAGTTTCATAACATAATAACTAATATGGTTTGTGAACAGGAGAGACTATAATTTATCTGTAGGAAAAAAGAATGGAAGATGTGTTCCTGACTCTGAGCCCAGATATGTTAAATGTTAATTAGATTCTGAAAATGTTCTCTACATAAACTGGAATCAGCAAATTGCATAGCTATTCACAATTAAAGGGACACTCAACTCAAAATTAAACTTTCATGATTCAGATAGAGCAGCAATTTTAAACAACTTTCCAAATTACTTTTTTTACAAAATGTGCAGTCTTTTTATTTGTACACTTTTGATACATTAGCATGTGCAAGAATGTGGAAATGTCTGAATTTAGACGTTTTCTAAAAAAGAAAAGAGCATGTGCAAGAATTCACAGACTATACGTATATGCGTTTGTGATTGGTTGATGGCTGTAACATGGTACAGGGGGAGTGGAAATAGACATAACTTGAAATTTATCAGCAAAAAAATCTACTACTCATTTGAAGTTCAGACTAAGTGCTATTGCATTGTCTTTTTATAGTGCATTTAATGATTATGCAAATCTACTGTATTTACTAGTCATTTAAAGGGACACTCAGGTTAAATTAAATTTTCATGATTCAGATACAGCATGTCATTTTTTTTTTTTTTTTTTTTTAATTTATTTTTATTCACAAGCATCAGAGATTTCATTACAACATAATTTCATGCATAGATGGATGAAAAGAGAAAAAAAAAGAGAAGACAAACTAAAGAAAAAAAAAAGAAAAACATCAATATCAGTTCTTATAGTGACAGAACTTAGTCAAAACTATAAAATATATTTTATCTCTCCTCGAATATGCAGCATGATATTTTAAACCTGTCTATCTGATGCCCATTATCCTTTTCCTTAAACAACCAAGAAAACAAAAATAAAACAAAACAAAACAAAACAAAAAAAAAAAAAAAAAAAAAAAAAAGGGAGGGAATGGGGGGAGGGCAAGAAGGAGAGGGGAACGAGAAAAAGCAAAAACAGACTGATTAGACAAAGATCAGGACCTTAATTAATTATTAGTTAACTCGCAAAGATCTACCAGATTCCCAGAAGAACCAGCTCCGAATTTCTAAAGGGATAAATCAGATGTTCAATTTCGCTTATGGGTAGGGTTTTGATGAAATCTGACCATTTAGAGAAGAAATTCCCCACTTCTTGATCACTCTGTAAATTAGTATCTAGCTGTTCTATTATGCATTGTTTCTTCAAACAATTCTTTATCTCTGATATACTTGGTGTTACTCGAGATTTCCACTTCTTCAGTATTAAGTATCGGACAGCGAGAATTATCAAAATAACTATTTTAAGTTTATCTCGAGGGAGGCCAAATTCTTCCAACGGAAAAATTATATTTAGAGGGGATAATGTCAATGAGGATATTCCTAGACCATTGATCATCCAGTATTGTATTTTCTGCCAGCAATTCCTTATTTTTGGACAGTACCAGAACATGTGAATAAGGTTAGCGGAGGGATAGGAGCATTTTGGACATTTATTAAAAGTTTTACTTCGGCATTTAGCTCCCTTCTCCGGTGAAAAGTATGTCATAAATAATAATTTAACATGTGTCTCCCTCCATGTAGCGGAGAGGGTAGCACGAGCTATCGCTTGAATTGATAAGGTAATTACAGAAGTTTCTCCTAAGTTTTCTGATAGAGTATTTGTCCACTTAGCCTGCAGGTTTTCTAATATTTCTGGGCCTTTAAGAGAGGCCAGTTTCTGGTATATGTAGGAAATGGATGTCAAACCATTCTTAGCTAATAAGATCCAGTTCTCAAGTATACCTAAGGACCATTCCCAACCAAAGTCGCTTATCAACCCAAGAGCAAAGTGTCGTGCTTGCAGATAAGCGAAAAATTTTTTATTGGGAATATGGAAGTCCTTTTTAAGAGAATCGAAAGTTTTAATAAATTTATTTTGGAGGTCAAATAGTTGGTGAATGTTCTGGAGGCCTAAGGATTTCCAGTTAGAGAAAAGAGCAGATTGCATACCCGGTTGAAAATGTGGGTTATTTAAGAAAGGTAGGTATCGTGAGATTCTAGACTGGATATGTAACATTGAACAGACCTTTTTCCACATCAGGATTGGATTGTAGATAGACTTAATTTTCTTTAATATGGGTGGAATTATCTTTTTATCACAATGTAATAGCGCTATCAAGGAGCATGGGTGGGCTATATTTTTTTCGTATTCAAGACTTGTTACATAGTTAGCATTGGTTAACCAATCCATTGCTACTCTAGCCTGGAAAGTTATATTGTATAATCGGATATCTGGCAGAGAGAGTCCTCCCTGCTCAACCGGAAGCGTTAATTTGGATAGGGAGATCCTAGGTTTCTTATTTTGCCACAGGAAGGAGCGGAGCGCCGAATTAAAGGATAAAATATCTTTTGTTTTTAAGATGAGTGATGTATTCTGAAATACGTACAGAATTTTGGGGAGAAGGGTCATCTTGTAAAGTGCAATCCGGCCTGACAAAGACAAGGGAAGTTTTTGCCAATTTTTAAAGGCTTCTCTAATTTTTTTAAGTACCGGGGGGATGTTTAGATCATACCAGGCACTAGGATTAGAGGAAATCCATATGCCTAGATATCTAAATGCATTTTGAACTATAGTAAATGGGATATTTGTAGAAGAATATTTGGTATGTGTAATCCAACAAAGCTCCGATTTTAAAACATTTACTTTATAGCCGGAAAAAGAACCGAATTGGTCTATAATGGCAAGAAGTTTTGGGATGTTTCTGGCCGTATTAGAGATATAAAGCAATACGTCATCTGCATATAATGCAATTTGCAGTTCTTTCCCCTTGATTTTAATCCCTTGAAGTTGATGGCGGATCTGGATGGCAAGTGGTTCAATGGCCAGATCAAACAGGAGAGGGGAGAGAGGACACCCCTGTCTAGTCCCTCTCCTTAATCTTATATCGGAAGTCATATCCCCGTTAACTAAAATTCTTGTATATGCGTTGCTGTATAGATTGTTGAAGGAGCGGAGGAAATTACCTCCAAGGCCAAATTGTTGTAGCGTGAAACACAAGTGATCGTGGTGTATTGAATCGAACGCTTTTTCGGCGTCGATGGATATAATTGCTTTATCAGAGGTGTCCTCTCCCCCCAACCCCTCCGAGTCCAGCAAGTTGAGACATTCTATTGTCGTGAATACCTCTCTTATCTTAGCAGATGAATTTCGCCCTAAAAGGAAACCTGCCTGATCACTATGTATAATGGAAGAGAGTAAAGGTTGAAGTCTGTTTGATAAGATAGATGTAAAGAGTTTATAATCTGTATTAAGGAGCGCGATGGGTCTGTATGACTCTTTTTTTCCCGGATCTTTCCCCTGTTTCAAGATAAGAGTTGTATACGAGGCAGTGAATTCCTTAGTTGGGATATTACCTGATATGTATATGTCATTAAAAAGAGAAGTTAAGTGTTTTATTATCTCGGGAGATAAAATTTTATAAAATTCATTTGGAAGTGCATCAGGTCCTGATGCTTTATTAGAGCAAAGATTTTGAATTGTTGTAGCAATTTCTATTTCGGTAAAGGGAGATTGCAACGTTTCCAATAAGTCTGGGGTCAGAGTTGGAAAGGTTATTTGATTCCAAAATTTTTCTCGGTGTGAGATATTAGAGTTTTTTAAGGAATACAGAGACTCATAGTATTCTGCAAATATTCTGGATATTTCTTCGGGAGAGTTAAAGTTTTTATTGCCACATGATATAGTTTTTATTATAGATGAGCCTCTTTCAATCTTCACTAAATTTGCTAAAAGCTTCCCTGTTTTATTGCCATAATGGTACAATTTGGCCTTCAGCCTAAGATCTCTTTGGGTAGTTTTGTAGAGCAGAAGAGAATCTCTCTCCGCCAATGCCGCGTTATATTTAGACCAGTTCTCAGATGTTTTGACTAAAATATAACGATTGTATGCATTTGTGACAGCCCTTAATGTCTCAGTCTCCCTTTTTTTCATTTTCTTAGTTCTGGAGATGGAGTAGGCTAGAATTTCCCCACGAAGGACTGCCTTCGCAGTTTCCCAAAATAAAGCAGGTTTAAAAGTATGTTGTTGGTTATTGATTGCATATTCCCGAAATCTGGAAATGAGCCAGTTCTTAAATTTTAAGTCATTTGCAAGGTAACGTGGGAAAGAAAAACTAAAATTCTTATTCCCTGACAGAATTGAATCAAATTCAAGAGTAATCGGGGCATGATCCGAGATAGTAATAGGTAAAATATTAGCAGTTACTTTTGACTTGCAGAATCTTTCGTCGATTAAAAACAGGTTGATTCTTGAAAGCGATTTATGCGCTTTCGAATGACATGTAAAATCTCTAAGATCCGGATTTTGGATCCTCCAAATATCACAAAGCTTTAAATTGAGGAGAAGTTTCAAAAATAATTTAGACTCTAGGTTGTCTCTCTTGGTTTTAACTAAAGCAGAATTTTGTCTAAGCCTATCGAGGGGGTGTTGGGGAGCCATATTGAAGTCGCCAGCCAGGACCAGATGACCTTCAGCGAATGATAAGAGCTTGTTTCGCAATGTTTCCCAGAATGGGAGATCAAAGACATTAGGGGCATATACATTGCAGAGTGTATATAGTATTTTTGCAATTCTAATTTTTAACATTAAATATCTACCCTCCTGATCCGTATCTACCTGTATGACCTCATAGGGGAGTCTCTTCCCCAGGAGAATCGCGACCCCACTCTTTCTTTTTACTGTAGAAGAAAAAAAAACATCTTTGACCCAGGAAGATTTAAGTTTTAAAATTTCTTCAGACTTTAAATGTGTTTCCTGTAAAAGGGCTATATTAGTATTAATCTTTTTTAACTGAAGAAGTATTGCCTTCCGCTTAATCAGGGAGGTAAGGCCTCCAATATTCCATGAGGTTAATTTAAGTTTAAGGCCCATCATCGTCATTTTTTATAAAAAGAAAAGAAGGGGTAAAGACAGAGAGGGGGAAAAAAAAAAAAAAAAAAAAAAAAGGGAGAGAAAAAAAGGGAAAGAAATAAAAAGGGGAAAAAAAAAAAAAAAAAAAGGGGAAGGAGAAAAAAAACAACCATATAAAAAATAAAAAAATAGCTATATTACCCATAGCACTTATTACCCTAACCTGGAGAGGTCTGGACTTTTTACGTTCTTTTAGGGGGGGGAATGCGTAGAATAAAATTTTTCTGCTTCAAGGGCTGTATCAAAAAAATGTGTTGTATTGTCAATCATTAATCTGAGTCTGGCAGGGTGTATAATAGTAGCACGAAGACCTTGTTGTATAAATTTTGTGCACATTGGGGCCAGGTCTCTTCTTTTTTGTGCTGTTTCTGCTGCATAATCCTGAAATATAAAGACTTTGGCACCTTCAACCATTAGGGGTTGGTGTTTGCGATATTGTTGTAAAAACATAATTTTATCCTGATAGTTCAGGAACTTAGCTATGACAGGTCTAGCCCTCTTGTTGATATTGACAGAGGAGATTGGTCCCATCCTATGTACTCGTTCAATTATTATTTTAGGATAGTTCTCAGGTATCTGTAGTAAGTGTGGAAGGGTATGTGTAAATAGTTTATTAAGGTCTTCTGGCTGTTTACTCTCAGGAAGGCCTATTAATCTTAAATTATTACGCCTTGAGCGATTCTCAAGGTCTTCAACTCTATTTTGTGTTTTGATAAGGGCTGAAGACATGGCTTCCAATTTGTCATTTTGATTTGAAACCAAGTCTTCAAGATCTGAGACTCTTTGCTCGACCTCAGAAAATCTTTCAGCAAATTGTTTGACCTCTGAGGTTAAGCAAGCGATATCTTGTTTGAGCTCCTTTTTTAAGGAGTCAAATTTAGGGGTGAGTGCGTCAGAAATTTTAGAAACCAGAGATTGTACATCAATATGTTCCTGCGTACTTAAAAGGTCGCAGGAAGGTGCCTGCATTTCTGTTTGAACCTCAGGAACAGATTTATATTTCTTATCTCTTTGTCTAGCCGACATGGCTGCAGGTGGAGTTTTACCGTGAGAGTGAAGGAATTTATCCATAAACTATAAGTGAAGAGAGTGAGTTTAGAGTGAATTTAAAGTGAATTTTATTTATTTATTGTTTTAAGGGGGGAGAAAAAAAAAAGAAAAAACCCCAGTCAGCAGAGAAAAAGGGAAGAAGGGGAGTGAGGGGTGCAGGATGGGTGTGAAGGTAAAGTGTTGGCATAAAGTGGGAGAGAAGGTAGAAGGGATCCTTCCCCTTTCTCTCCTCTCTCCCCTTTTAGGGGGGAGGTGAATTAAGTGTGTTAGGCAGCCACAGCCGGGAGACAAGAGATCTTGGGGTCCCTTGGTTCTCTTTAGAATAGATTAGATAAATATAAGGCTACTCACTATATGACAAATTTATACAGTATGAGCTTGCCTTAGAAATGTCAAATATATAAATATGTTAGTACATATGTTAGGGAGAGGTTGATTTGTTGGTCTTAATCAGCTACTTTGTCCCAGGTATCTCTTGATCTGGGATATCTGTAGTCAGAGTGGGGGACAGGGGGATTGTAGAAGTCAAGGTTGATGGAGCTATTTATATAGTATGGTTTTTAGAATTTGTAATATATTTTATAAAGCTCCTGAACTAAAAGCCTTATTAAAGGCTACAATAAATTCTGAAAGAATCATTTAAACTAAGATAAACCTTCTCCTGCTTAGTAACCAAATAACCCAAAAAGGAAAAAAAAATAAAGTAGCAACCCTTTAAAGGAATTTTCCTTCTAGAAAGTAAAGTTATACAAAGTGGAACACCAATTAATTACAATTACTTATACTCAGCAGAAATTGACTCTATACATTTCTGTATTTCTTAGTATTTGCAAGGCTGTATGTTAGATATGCAATAGTTATGGATTAATAGATTATTTTAACAATATAGCCTTATAGTCCCCAGAAGATAGTATTGGTTAAAGTCCTCTTTTCCTTCCCCTCCGTTCTTCTCCTCCTCTCTCCCTTTTATCCCTCTTTTCCTTCAATTTAGATGAAAAAACTCAGATCTTATTTAAGCAGCACTTTTTTCCACGTATTGAGGTTTTAAAGAAAAAAGATATTTCATATGCTGGTTAATATATTCCTTTATATAAAGTCATTCAGCATGTCATTTTAAACAACTTTCCAATTTACTTCCATTAAAAAAAATGTGCACAGTGTTTTTATATTTACAATTTTTGAGTCACCAGATCCTACTGAGCATGTGCAAGAATTCACAGACTATACGCATATGCATTTGTGATTGGCTGATTGCTATCACATGGTACAAGGGGAGTGGAAATATACATAACTTTAAAATTGGTTATAAAAAAATCTACTACTCATTTGAAGTTCAGGCTAAGTGCTATTGCATTGTCTTGTTATCTTGCATTTGTTGATTATGCAAATCTAATGTGTTGACTGGTCCTTTAAGGAGAACAAGTTAAAGGGACACTAAACACCTGTCTTCTAATAATCCCTAAAACCTACTTTTTCTTAATAAAAAAAAATATATATATATTCACTGCTGTCTTTTTTTTATATGCTCCTCTTACCCCAAACTGTTGAAGGAGATTGTTTTAAAGTACAGCATGGATCCACTGCTTGATTCTCCGATGTAAGCTGCCATATTGTAACGTGCGTTGCAGGCAGATGCACAGAAGTCACATGCTCATGATGCAGTCACGTTACACACATACGGCTATATTACATACAGTATACTTAGAGGATCACATCTGTGTGAGCTGATGTGACTGAAGAAACATATTTATTAGAGTATAAATATATTAGATTTACCCAATTATGTACATACACATCATATGCATCAGATCTTAAATAAAATGCTTATTAAGTACTGTATTTGTGTTTCTAACTCCCCCCACAGTTAATACTTCAAACTGCCCACAAGTTTTATGTTTTAAGAAAAGCCGTTTGCTGCAGGCGCTATTATCAGTGTAATTTATTTGTAACCTCCGTGAGGGGGAGACAGAGGGGGAGGCTGTGACACTGCATATACTCTCAGTGCAGAAGATTTCTGGTTTTCAAAACTTCTGTTTATCTAAATCACTAAGGGCTGACAGTTGTCCAAGCTTAGTGATCGTTTAGCAATGATCGTCTCTTCAATACAGGCGATCATTGCTAAACGATTCCAAGCATCGCTCATCACCTGAACAATACCATCCCAATGGTGAAGCATGGTGGTGGTAGTATCATGCTGTGGGTGTGTTTTTCAGCAGCAGGGACTGTAGGACTGGTCAGAGGTGAGGGAAAGTTGAATACAGAAAAATACAGAGATATCCTTAAGGAAAACTTAGACCAGAGTGCTCAAGATGTCAAACTTGGCCGAAGAATCACCTTTCAACAGGACCATGACCTAAGCACACAGCCAAGACAACACAAGAGTTGCTTAGGGACAACGCTGTGAATGTCCTTGAGTGGCCCAGCCAGAGTCCGGACTTGAAGCCAATCAAATATCTCTGGAGAGAGCTGAAAATGGCTGTCTACCCTTGGACTCTTCTTATTGCAGTTCTTTTCATTCTCTTTCAGTCAAAACATCAGATCTGTGGTTACCTAAATTGTTCAACAGGTTGGTTTCCGTAGTGATCTTGAGATAGCAGAGGTTACTTGTATTTTGAGTTGGGCAGACATTCTTCAGTTTTCCTTCTCTGCAACTCACGTTCTTGGGGTTATCATCTGGGAAGCAGATTATAGTTTTGAGCAGGGATCAAAACCTACAAAAAAGTGTGGGAACTCACATAGACTTCCACCCCCCTCACAATTAATATTGTTTTATACACACATACATACATACATACTTACAAACACACACACACACGCACTGTATTTATAAGTATATAATCTATACACTCTAGGTAATGAAAGCAAATTAAAACCAAAGAAGGGTTGAATGGTTGCCTTTGGGCCTGAGGATGGACACCCATGGTTACATTTTTACATGGCAGGAGTGAAATTTTTATTTGTAATTTAGGAGTCAACAGATACTGAATACTGAGAAACCAGGCACACACTTTTTAGAACACATAAAGGGGCATTTTGAGCGTTAATAAAATTTTAGGAGATGCTACTTCCTGGCTCTCAGGATTTGTAAGGCTCTTTTATGTAAACATCTGATATTATGATCTTGATAAGGTTTGCGTGTGCACTCACTCTGCAGTAAGAAACAATGATAATGTAAGTTAAATAAAATTATGGTCACAAGGCATCTGAGTGTATACCAAGTAAATGTGAAGCAAGTATAACTGGCAGAGGAAGCTAGAAGCATGAGAGCACAGTAACACTGAAAGCAAAACAGGCCACCTTGAACTCTGGGATGAAATTGGTAAGGTTGACTCTACAGCAAATACAATAGCTTGCACAGGTCAGCATTCTGCAGATAATCTGGCTTGCTGACTATAAATTGATAGATATACAGACACCAACATAGATAAACAGACAGCACATACTATTGGTGTACAAATTAAGCAATTGGGCTTATCCTACTACAAGATGTTTCACAAACACCTTTAATTGCAAGGACTATTTTTCTTTGTGAGTACACATGTATTTTCTTGCAAAGCTCATCACAGCTATCTCTGGAAGAACTAAAAGTAATTCCAATCTGAGAGAAAGACAGAAGCTGGAAGGACATAACTTTTTCCTGCTTGATGAGCAACGCCTGCTGTTTAATGTCAAGATCCAGGATGTCCATACTTTGTTTTTAACTCACATGCTTTACTCACACCCTCCTTTCTCCCCTCTCCTTCGTTTCAAGGGCAGGCTTAGACCTCCGTGTCTGACAACAAATCTAGACTCCAACTTTGCCACAAAGTCTCACCCACTTAAGGTGCAATAGTCCTATTTCTACTGAGCAAGCAACACAGACAAGTGTGCAAGGTGATTACACAGTAGGCTTAAAATTAGTGTATGAAGTGTTACAGCACATTACTAGAGGATCTCACTATCCCTCTAACCAGACTGTGCTCAAACTCCTCCCACCAGCAGCAGCAGTTTTTACTGAAGCATTTCTCTTCTCTGTCCAGGGGGAACTTAGTTCTACAACAACAACAACATTCAGCGCACCCAGTAGAGCTGAGAAACTGAACGAAAAAGAGCTGATAAATACCTGTTTATTTTCCACTAAATCATATGTTCATATACTCAATATGTAATTAATATCCAAACAGTGCCCAAACAGGTAAAAAAGGCAACAGCAGCATATGACAGGCAGAGTAAGGCAGAAAAAAATGGTTAGACGAGTTTCCTATGTCAAAGCATGTTTTTCCTCAGTGACCAACTTAGTTCTACCTGCAAAAAAATAGTGCAGGAACTCTGTTCCCATGTGTTCCCGCTGGATTTGACCACTGGTTTTGAGTCAAGCTTGAGAAATTTTCAGGCAAACTTATTAGATGCGCCAGAAGTTCCTTGGGCTTACTATTATTATTACAGTTTCCTTTTTCTCCATTTAAGTTTTTACTGAGGGCTTTTCTCTTGTAAGGTGTATCCAGTCCACGGATCATCCATTTCTTGTGGGATATTCTCATTCCCAACAGGAAGTTGCAAGAGGACACCCACAGCAGAGCTGTCTATATAGCTCCTCCCCTCACTGCCATATCCAGTCATTCTCTTGCAAATCTCAACAAACATGGAGGTAGTAAGAGAGAAGTGGTGAAATGTAGCTGTTATTTTACTTCAATCAAAAGTTTATTATTTTTAAATGGTACCGGAGTTGTACTATTTTGTTCCAGGCAGAAAAATAGAAGAATCTGCCTGTGATTTCTATGATCTTAGCAGGTTGTAACTAAGATCCATTGCTGTTCTCACACATGACTGAAGAGAGAGATAACTTCAGCGGGGGAATGGCGTGCAGGTTATCCTGCTATGAGGTATGTGCAGTTAAGATTTTTCTAGAAGATGTGAATGCTAGAAAATGCTGCTAATGCCAAATTTATGTAAGGTAAGCCTGAATACAGTGATTTAATAATGACTGGTATCATGCTTACTTTCTGAGGTAATACTCTTTTATATTTACAATATAAAACGTTTGCTGACATGTTTAAACGTTTTTATATATACTTTGGTGATAAAACTTTATTGGGGCCTAGTTTTTTCCACATGGCTGGCTTAAATTTGCCTAGAAACAGTTTCCTGAGGCTTTCCACTGTGTTACTATGAGTGGGAGGGGCCTAATTTAGCGCTTTTTTGCGCAGTAACGTTTACAGACTGAGACTTCCAGGAGTCCCCTGAATGCTATAGGACATCTCCGAAGGGCTCTTAGGCTTCCTAAATCGTTTGTTGGGGAAGGTAGGTCCACAGCAAGGCTGTGGCAGTTTGGTGTAACTGTTAAAAAAGTCTCTATGTCGTTTTTTTTATCCGGTTTTTGAACTAAGGGGTTAATCATCCATTTGCAAGTGGGTGCAATGCTCTGTTAGCTTATTATACACACTGTAAACATTTCGTTTCATTTACTGCCTTTTTTCACTGGTTTTCAAATTCTGACAAAATTTGTTTCTCTTAAAGGCACAGTACCGTTTATTATACAGGGAGTGCAGAATTATTAGGCAAATGAGTATTTTGACCACATCATCCTCTTTATGCATGTTGTCTTACTCCAAGCTGTATAGGCTCGAAAGCCTACTACCAATTAAGCATATTAGGTGATGTGCATCTCTGTAATGAGAAGGGGTGTGGTCTAATGACATCAACACCCTATATCAGGTGTGCATAATTATTAGGCAACTTCCTTTCCTTTTGCAAAATGGGTCAAAAGGACTTGACAGGCTCAGAAAAGTCAAAAATAGTGAGATATCTTGCAGAGGGATGCAGCACTCTTAAAATTGCAAAGCTTCTGAAGCGTGATCATCGAACAATCAAGCGTTTCATTCAAAATAGTCAACAGGGTCGCAAGAAGCGTGTGGAAAAACCAAGGCGCAAAATAACTGCCCATGAACTGAGAAAAGTCAAGCGTGCAGCTGCCAAGATGCCACTTGCCACCAGTTTGGCCATATTTCAGAGCTGCAACATCACTGGAGTGCCCAAAAGCACAAGGTGTGCAATACTCAGAGACATGGCCAAGGTAAGAAAGGCTGAAAGACGACCACCACTGAACAAGACACACAAGCTGAAACATCAAGACTGGGCCAAGAAATATCTCAAGACTGATTTTTCTAAGGTTTTATGGACTGATGAAATGAGAGTGAGTCTTGATGGGCCAGATGGATGGGCCCGTGGCTGGATTGGTAAAGGGCAGAGAGCTCCAGTCCGACTCAGACGCCAGCAAAGTGGAGGTGGAGTATTGGTTTGGGCTGGTATCATCAAAGATGAGCTTGTGGGGCCTTTTCGGGTTGAGGATGGAGTCAAGCTCAACTCCCAGTCCTACTGCCAGTTTCTGGAAGACACCTTCTTCAAGCAGTGGTACAGGAAGAAGTCTGCATCCTTCAAGAAAAACATGATTTTCATGCAGGACAATGCTCCATCACACGCGTCCAAGTACTCCACAGCGTGGCTAGCAAGAAAGGGTATAAAAGAAGAAAATTTAATGACATGGCCTCCTTGTTCACCTGATCTGAACCCCATTGAGAACCTGTGGTCCATCATCAAATGTGAGATTTACAAGGAGGGAAAACAGTACACCTCTCTGAACAGTGTCTGGGAGGCTGTGGTTGCTGCTGCACGCAATGTTGATGGTGAACAGATCAAAACACTGACAGAATCCATGGATGGCAGGCTTTTGAGTGTCCTTGCAAAGAAAGGTGGCTATATTGGTCACTGATTTGTTTTTGTTTTGTTTTTGAATGTCAGAAATGTATATTTGTGAATGTTGAGATATTATATTGGTTTCACTGGTAAAAATAAATAATTGAAATGGGTATATATTTGTTTTTTGTTAAGTTGCCTAATAATTATGCACAGTAATAGTCACCTGCACACACAGATATCCCCCTAAAATAGCTAAAACTAAAAACAAACTAAAAACTACTTCCAAAAATATTCAGCTTTGATATTAATGAGTTTTTTGGGTTCATTGAGAACATGGTTGTTGTTCAATAATAAAATTAATCCTCAAAAATACAACTTGCCTAATAATTCTGCACTCCCTGTATTTGCTTGTTAACTTGATTTAAAGTGTTTTCCAAGCTTGCTAGTCTCATTGCTAGTCTGTATAAACATGTCTGACATAGAGGAAACTCCTTGTTCATTATGTTTAAAAGCCATTGTGGAGCCCCCTCTTAGAATGTGTACCAAATGTACTGATTTCACTTTAAGCAATAAAGATCATATTCTGTCTTTAAAAAAATTATCACCAGAGGAATCTGACGAGGGGGAAGTTATGCCGACTAACTCTCCCCACGTGTCAGATCCTTTGACTCCCGCTCAAGGGACTCACGCTCAAATGGCGCCAAGTACATCTAGGGCGCCCGTTTACTTTACAAGACATGGCGGCAGTCATGGATAATACACTGTCAGCGGTATTAGCCAGACTACCTGAATTTAGAGGAAAGTGAGATAGCTCTGGAGTTAGACAAAATACAGAGCATACTGACGCTTTAAGAGCTATGTCTGATAATGCCTCACAATATGCAGAAGCTGAAGAAGGAGAGCTTCTTTCTGTGGGTGATGTTTCTGACTCAGGGAAGATGATGCAACCTGATTCTGATATTTCTACATTTAAATTTAAGCTTGAACACCTCCGCGTGTTACTCAGGGAGGTTTTAGCTGCTCTGAATGACTGTGATACAATTGCAGTGCCAGAGAAATTGTGTAGACTGGATAAATACTATGCAGTGCCGGTGTGTACTGATGTTTTTCCAATACCTAAAAGGTTTACAGAAATTATTACTAAGGAATGGGATAGACCAGGTGTGCCGTTCTCTCCCCCTCCTATTTTTAGAAAAATGTTTCCAATAGACGCCACCACACGGGACTTATGGCAAACAGTTCCTAAGGTGGAGGGAGCAGTTTCTACTCTAGCAAAGCGTACTACTATCCCTGTCGAGGACAGTTGTGCTTTCTTAGATCCAATGGATAAAAAGTTAGAGGGTTACCTTAAGAAAATGTTTATTCAACAAGGTTTTATCCTACAGCCCCTTGCATGCATTGCTCCTGTCACTGCTGCTGCGGCGTTCTGGTTTGAGTCTCTGGAAGAGGCTTTACAGGTAGAGACTCCATTGGATGACATACTTGACAAGCTTAGAGCACTTAAGCTAGCCAATTCTTTTGTTTCTGATGCCATTGTTCATTTGACTAAACTAACGGCTAAGAATTCTGGTTTTGCTATCCAGGCGCGCAGAGCGCTATGGCTTAAATCATGGTCAGCTGACATTACTTCAAAGTCTAAGCTGCTTAACATTCCTTTCAAGGGGCAGACCCTATTCGGGCCTGGTTTGATGGAGATTATTGCTGATATCACTGGAGGAAAAGGTCATGCCCTTCCTCAGGATAGGTCCAAATCAAGGGCCAAATAGTCTAATTTTCGTGCCTTTCGAAACTTCAAGGCAAGTGCGGCATCAACTTCCTCTAATGTAAAACAAGAGGGAACTTTTGCTAAGTCCAAGACGGTCTGGAGACCTAACCAGACCTGGAACAAGGGTAAGCAGGCCAAAAAGCCTGCTGCTGCCTCTAAGACAGCATGAAGGAACGGTCCCCTATCCGATAACAGATCTAGTAGGGGGCAGACTTTCGCTCTTCGCCCAGGCGTGGGCAAGAGATGTTCAGGTTCCCTGGGCGTTGGAAATTATATCCCAGGGATATCTTCTGGATTTCAAGGCTTCCCCCCAAAAAAAGGGAGATTTCACCTTTCACAATTATCTGCAAACCAGATAAAAAGAGAGGCATTCTTACACTGTGTACAAGACCTCCTAGTTATGGGAGTGATCCATCCAGCTCCAAAGGAGGAACAGGGACAGGGATTTTACTCAAATCTGTTTGTGGTTCCCAAAAAAGAGGGAACCTTCAGACCAATCTTGGATCTAAAGATCTTAAACAAATTCCTCAGAGTTCCATCATTCAAGATGGAGACTATTTGTACCATCCTACCTATGATCCAGGAGGGTCAATACATGACTACAGTGGATTTAAAGGATGCTTATCTTCACATTCCGATACACAAAGATCATCATCGGTTTCTCAGGTTTGCCTTCCTAGACAGGCATTACCAGTTTGTAGCTCTTCCCTTTGGGCTAGCTACAGCCCCAAGAATTTTTACGAAGGTTCTGGGGTCGCTTCTGGCGGTCCTAAGGCCGCGGGGCATAGCAGTGGCCCCTTATTTAGACAACATCCTAATTCAGGCGTCAAACTTCCAAATTGCCAAGTCTCATACGGACATAGTGTTGGCATTTCTGAGGTCGCATGGGTGGAAGGTGAATGAGTAAAAGAGTTCTCTATCCCCCCTTACAAGAGTTTCCTTCCTAGGGACTCTGATAGATTCTGTAGAAATGAAAATTTACCTGACGGAGTCCAGGTTATCAAAACTTCTAAATTCCTGCTGTGTTCTTTATTCCATTCCGCGCCCTTCGGTGGCTCAGTGCATGGAAGTAATCGGCTTAATGGTAGCGGCAATGGACATAGTGCCGTTTGCACGCCTACATCTCAGACCGCTGCAACTCTGCATGCTCACAGATTTGTCCCCTCTACTAAATCTGGATCAAGAGACCAGGGATTCTCTTCTCTGGTGGCTATCTCGGGTCCATCTGTCCAAAGGTATGACCTTTTGCAGGCCAGATTGGACAATTGTAACGACAGATGCCAGTCTTCTAGGTTGGGGTGCAGTCTGGAACTCCCTGAAGGCTCAGGGATCGTGGACTCAGGAGTAGTCTCTCTTTCCAATAAACATTCTGGAACTAAGAGCGATATTCAATGCTCTTCAGACTTGGCCTCAGCTAGCGACAATGAGGTTCATCAGATTTCAGTCGGACAACATCACGACTGTGGCTTGCATCAACCATCAAGGGGGAACAAGGAGTTCCCTAGCGATGTTAGAAGTCTCAAAGATAATTTGCTGGGCAGAGATTCACTCTTGCCACCTGTCAGCTATCCATATCCCAGGTGTAGAGAACTGGGAGGCGGATTTTCTAAGTCGACAGACTTTTCATCCGTGGGAGTGGGAACTCCATCCGGAGGTGTTTGCACAATTGGTTCATCGTTGGGGCAAACCAGAACTGGATCTCATGGCGTCTCGCCAGAACGTCAAGCTTCCTTGTTACGGATCCAGGTCCAGGGACCCCAAGGCAACGCTGATAGATGCTCTAGCAGCGCCTTGGTCCTTCAACCTGGCTTATGTGTTTCCACCGTTTCCTCTGCTCCCTCGTCTGATTGCCAATATCAAGCAGGAGAGAGCATTGGTGATCTTGATAGCGCCAGCGTGGCCACGCAGGACTTGGTATGCAGATCTGGTGGACATGTCATCCTTTCCACCATGGATTCTGCCGCTGAGACAGGACCTTCTACTTCAGGGTCCTTTCAACCATCCAAATCTAATTTCTCTGAGGCTGACTGCCTGGAGATTGAACGCTTGATTTTATCAATGCGTGGTTTCTCCGAGTCAGTCATTGATATCTTAATTCAGGCACGAAAGCCTGTCACCAGGAAAATCTATCATAAGATATGGCGGAAAACAGAATTTATGTTTACCTGATAAATTACTTTCTCCAACGGTGTGTCCGGTCCACGGCGTCATCCTTACTTGTGGGATATTCTCTTCCCCAACAGGAAATGGCAAAGAGCCCAGCAAAGCTGGTCACATGATCCCTCCTAGGCTCCGCCTACCCCAGTCATTCGACCGACGTTAAGGAGGAATATTTGCATAGGAGAAACCATATGGTACCGTGGTGACTGTAGTTAAAGAAAATAAATTATCAGACCTGATTAAAAAAACCAGGGCGGGCCGTGGACCGGACACACCGTTGGAGAAAGTAATTTATCAGGTAAACATAAATTCTGTTTTCTCCAACATAGGTGTGTCCGGTCCACGGCGTCATCCTTACTTGTGGGAACCAATACCAAAGCTTTAGGACACGGATGAAGGGAGGGAGCAAATCAGGTCACCTAAATGGAAGGCACCACGGTTTGCAAAACCTTTCTCCCAAAAATAGCCTCAGAAGAAGCAAAAGTATCAAACTTGTAAAATTTGGTAAAAGTGTGCAGTGAAGACCAAGTCGCTGCCCTACATATCTGATCAACAGAAGCCTCGTTCTTGAAGGCCCATGTGGAAGCCACAGCCCTAGTGGAATGAGCTGTGATTCTTTCGGGAGGCTGCCGTCCGGCAGTCTCGTAAGCCAATCTGATGATGCTTTTAATCCAAAAAGAGAGAGAGGTAGAAGTTGCTTTTTGACCTCTCCTTTTACCGGAATAAACAACAAACAAGGAAGATGTTTGTCTAAAATCCTTTGTAGCATCTAAATAGAATTTTAGAGCGCGAACAACATCCAAATTGTGCAACAAACGTTCCTTCTTTGAAACTGGTTTCGGACACAGAGAAGGTACGATAATCTCCTGGTTAATGTTTTTGTTAGAAACAACTTTTGGAAGAAAACCAGGTTTAGTACGTAAAACCACCTTATCTGCATGGAACACCAGATAAGGAGGAGAACACTGCAGAGCAGATAATTCTGAAACTCTTCTAGCAGAAGAAATTGCAACTAAAAACAAAACTTTCCAAGATAATAACTTAATATCAACGGAATGTAAGGGTTCAAACGGAACCCCCTGAAGAACTGAAAGAACTAAATTGAGACTCCAAGGAGGAGTCAAAGGTTTGTAAACAGGCTTAATTCTAACCAGAGCCTGAACAAAGGCTTGAACATCCGGCACAGCTGCCAGCTTTTTGTGAAGTAACACAGACAAGGCAGAAATCTGTCCCTTCAGGGAACTTGCAGATAATCCTTTTTCCAATCCTTCTTGAAGGAAGGATAGAATCTTAGGAATCTTAACCTTGTCCCAAGGGAATCCTTTAGATTCACACCAACAGATATATTTTTTCCAAATTTTGTGGTAAATCTTTCTAGTTACAGGCTTTCTGGCCTGAACAAGAGTATCGATAACAGAATCTGAGAACCCTCGCTTCGATAAGATCAAGCGTTCAATCTCCAAGCAGTCAGCTGGAGTGAAACCAGGTTCGGATGTTCGAACGGACCCTGAACAAGAAGGTCTCGTCTCAAAGGTAGCTTCCAAGGTGGAGCCGATGACATATTCACCAGATCTGCATACCAAGTCCTGCGTGGCCACGCAGGAGCTATCAAGATCACCGACGCCCTCTCCTGATTGATCCTGGCTACCAGCCTGGGGATGAGAGGAAACGGCGGGAACACATAAGCTAGTTTGAAGGTCCAAGGTGCTACTAGTGCATCCACTAGAGCCGCCTTGGGATCCCTGGATCTGGACCCGTAGCAAGGAACTTTGAAGTTCTGACGAGAGGCCATCAGATCCATGTCTGGAATGCCCCACAGCTGAGTGACTTGGGCAAAGATTTCCGGATGGAGTTCCCACTCCCCCGGATGCAATGTCTGACGACTCAGAAAATCCGCTTCCCAATTTTCCACTCCTGGGATGTGGATAGCGGACAGGTGGCAGGAGTGAGACTCCGCCCATAGAATGATTTTGGTCACTTCTTCCATCGCTAGGGAACTCCTTGTTCCCCCCTGATGGTTGATGTACGCAACAGTTGTCATGTTGTCTGATTGAAACCGTATGAACTTGGCCCTCGCTAGCTGAGGCCAAGCCTTGAGAGCATTGAATATCGCTCTCAGTTCCAGAATATTTATCGGTAGAAGAGATTCTTCCCGAGACCAAAGACCCTGAGCTTTCAGGGATCCCCAGACCGCGCCCCAGCCCATCAGACTGGCGTCGGTCGTGACAATGACCCACTCTGGTCTGCGGAATGTCATCCCTTGTGACAGGTTGTCCAGGGACAGCCACCAACGGAGTGAGTCTCTGGTCCTCTGATTTACTTGTATCTTCGGAGACAAGTCTGTATAATCCCCATTCCACTGACTGAGCATGCACAGTTGTAATGGTCTTAGATGAATGCGCGCAAAAGGAACTATGTCCATTGCCGCTACCATCAACCCGATCACTTCCATGCACTGAGCTATGGAAGGAAGAGGAACGGAATGAAGTATCCGACAAGAGTCTAGAAGCTTTGTTTTTCTGTCCTCTGTCAGAAATATCCTCATTTCTAAGGAGTCTATTATTGTTCCCAAGAAGGGAACCCTTGTTGACGGAGATAGAGAACTCTTTTCCACGTTCACTTTCCATCCGTGAGATCTGAGAAAGGCCAGGACTATGTCCGTGTGAGCCTTTGCTTGAGGAAGGGACGACGCTTGAATCAGAATGTCGTCCAAGTAAGGTACTACAGCAATGCCCCTTGGTCTTAGCACAGCTAGAAGGGACCCTAGTACCTTTGTGAAAATCCTTGGAGCAGTGGCTAATCCGAAAGGAAGCGCCACAAACTGGTAATGCTTGTCCAGGAATGCGAACCTTAGGAACCGATGATGTTCCTTGTGGATAGGAATATGTAGATACGCATCCTTTAAATCCACCGTGGTCATGAATTGACCTTCCTGGATGGAAGGAAGAATAGTTCGAATGGTTTCCATCTTGAACGATGGAACCTTGAGAAACTTGTTTAAGATCTTGAGATCTAAGATTGGTCTGAACGTTCCCTCTTTTTTGGGAACTATGAACAGATTGGAGTAGAACCCCATCCCTTGTTCTCTTAATGGAACAGGATGAATCACTCCCATTTTTAACAGGTCTTCTACACAATGTAAGAATGCCTGTCTTTTTATGTGGTCTGAAGACAACTGAGACCTGTGGAACCTCCCCCTTGGGGGAAGCCCCTTGAATTCCAAAAGATAACCTTGGGAGACTATTTCTAGCGCCCAAGGATCCAGAACATCTCTTGCCCAAGCCTGAGCGAAGAGAGAGAGTCTGCCCCCCACCAGATCCGGTCCCGGATCGGGGGCCAACATTTCATGCTGTCTTGGTAGCAGTGGCAGGTTTCTTGGCCTGCTTTCCCTTGTTCCAGCCTTGCATTGGTCTCCAAGCTGGCTTGGCTTGAGAAGTATTACCCTCTTGCTTAGAGGACGTAGCACTTTGGGCTGGTCCGTTTCTACGAAAGGGACGAAAATTAGGTTTATTTTTTGCCTTGAAAGGCCGATCCTGAGGAAGGGCGTGGCCCTTACCCCCAGTGATATCAGAGATAATCTCTTTCAAGTCAGGGCCAAACAGCGTTTTCCCCTTGAAAGGAATGTTAAGTAGCTTGTTCTTGGAAGACGCATCAGCCGACCAAGATTTCAACCAAAGCGCTCTGCGCGCCACAATAGCAAACCCAGAATTCTTAGCCGCTAACCTAGCCAATTGCAAAGTGGCGTCTAGGGTAAAAGAATTGGCCAATTTGAGAGCATTGATCCTGTCCATAATCTCCTCATAAGGAGGAGAATCACTATCGACCGCCTTTATCAGCTCATCGAACCAGAAACATGCGGCTGTAGCGACAGGGACAACGCATGAAATTGGTTGTAGAAGGTAACCCTGCTGAACAAACATCTTTTTAAGCAAACCTTCTAATTTTTTATCCATAGGATCTTTGAAAGCACAACTATCCTCTATGGGTATAGTGGTGCGTTTGTTTAAAGTGGAAACCGCTCCCTCGACCTTGGGGACTGTCTGCCATAAGTCCTTTCTGGGGTCGACCATAGGAAACAATTTTTTAAATATGGGGGGAGGGACGAAAGGAATACCGGGCCTTTCCCATTCTTTATTAACAATGTCCGCCACCCGCTTGGGTATAGGAAAAGCTTCTGGGAGCCCCGGCACCTCTAGGAACTTGTCCATTTTACATAGTTTCTCTGGGATGACCAACTTGTCACAATCATCCAGAGTGGATAATACCTCCTTAAGCAGAATGCGGAGATGTTCCAACTTAAATTTAAATGTAATCACATCAGGTTCAGCTTGTTGAGAAATGTTCCCTGAATCAGTAATTTCTCCCTCAGACAAAACCTCCCTGGCCCCATCAGACTGGGTTAGGGGCCCTTCAGAAACATTATTATCAGCGTCGTCATGCTCTTCAGTATCTAAAACAGAGCAGTCGCGCTTACGCTGATAAGTGTTCATTTTGGCTAAAATGTTTTTGACAGAATTATCCATTACAGCCGTTAATTGTTGCATAGTAAGGAGTATTGGCGCGCTAGATGTACTAGGGGCCTCCTGAGTGGGCAAGACTCGTGTAGACGAAGGAGGGAATGATGCAGTACCATGCTTACTCCCCTCACTTGAGGAATCATCTTGGGCATCATTGTCATTGTCACATAAATCACATTTATTTAAATGAATAGGAATTCTGGCTTCCCCACATTCAGAACACAGTCTATCTGGTAGTTCAGACATGTTAAACAGGCATAAACTTGATAACAAAGTACAAAAAACGTTTTAAAATAAAACCGTTACTGTCACTTTAAATTTTAAACTGAACACACTTTATTACTGCAATTGCGAAAAAACATGAAGGAATTGTTCAAAATTCACCAAATTTTCACCACAGTGTCTTAAAGCCTTAAAAGTATTGCACACCAAATTTGGAAGCTTTAACCCTTAAAATAACGGAACCGGAGCCGTTTTGAACTTTAACCCCTTTACAGTCCCTGGTATCTGCTTTGCTGAGACCCAACCAAGCCCAAAGGGGAATACGATACCAAATGACGCCTTCAGAAAGTCTTTTCTAAGTATCAGAGCTCCTCTCACATGCGACTGCATGCCATGCCTCTCAAAAACAAGTGCGCAACACCGGCGCGAAAATGAGGCTCTGCCTATGCTTTGGGAAAGCCCCTAAAGAATAAGGTGTCTAAAACAGTGCCTGCCGATATTATTATATCAAAATACCCAAATAAAATGATTCCTCAAGGCTAAATATGTGTTAATAATGAATCGATTTAGCCCAGAAAAAGTCTACAGTCTTGATAAGCCCTTGTGAAGCCCTTATTTATGATCGTAATAAACATGGCTTACCGGATCCCATAGGGAAATGACAGCTTCCAGCATTACATCGTCTTGTTAGAATGTGTCATACCTCAAGCAGCAAGAGACTGCTCACTGTTCCCCCAACTGAAGTTAATTGCTCTCAACAGTCCTGTGTGGAACAGCCATGGATTTTAGTGACGGTTGCTAAAATCATTTTCCTCATACAAACAGAAATCTTCATCTCTTTTCTGTTTCTGAGTAAATAGTACATACCAGCACTATTTCAAAATAACAAACTCTTGATTGAATAATAAAAACTACAGTTAAACACTAAAAAACTCTAAGCCATCTCCGTGGAGATGTTGCCTGTACAACGGCAAAGAGAATGACTGGGGTAGGCGGAGCCTAGGAGGGATCATGTGACCAGCTTTGCTGGGCTCTTTGCCATTTCCTGTTGGGGAAGAGAATATCCCACAAGTAAGGATGACGCCGTGGACCGGACACACCTATGTTGGAGAAATATCTTTATTAGTGTGAATCTAAGGGCTACTCATGGAGTAAGGTCAGGATTCCCAGGATATTATCTTTTCTCCAAGAAGGATTGGAGAAAGGATTGTCAGCTAGTTCCTTAAAGGGACAGATTTCTGCGCTGTCTATTCTTTTGCACAAGCGTCTGGCGGATGTTCCAGACGTTCAGGCATTTTGTCAGGCTTTAGTTAGAATCAAGATATCCAGTGTAAGGGCGCACCACAGAGACACTTAGTCCAATTTAAAAGTTACTTATCTTTATTTCGGCACAAGTGTAAAAGCATAAAGTTAGGCACACAGGCCCAGCAGGCTTAAGACAAGTAACCCCTTAGGTTTAAATATGAGGAGGGACCTTGATTTATTCACTTAATAATTGCATCTCTTCTTATGCATGTAATCACAGACCTTTATAAAATATCCCCTTATAGGATTTATATATTCCTCTTATTGACAATAAATTCCAAAGGTTTAAAGTAGGACTAATTTTCTTTTTGATATGTGTTAAAACAATTCACACAGAGGGAGAGGTATACATAAATTTTATAATTGCAGACAGAAATAAACATCCTCTCTAGAAACATTTAACAGAAGTATTTAACTATCATGAATAACAGGTTTACATTTTTGCTTGATTTACATCTGTTTGATTTATAGTATTTATAAACTCTTGTATACTGTTTAGGGTCCTTAGTTAATTATACCATGACATAAATTACTCTAAATCATACTGTGTCTTTAAAATCGTGGTATAAGTAAAGGTGTGTCAGACTAGCCTAACATGCAGTGAACAAGTGAGCATGCTCACGAAACATGTCTGCTTGACTATCTGACACACCTGTGTTATGTTTTTACCTGTGAGCCTGCTGGGCCTGTGTGCCTAACTTTATGCTTTTACACTTGTGCCGAAATAAAGATAAGTAACTTTTAAATTGGACTAAGTGTCTCTGTGGTGCGCCCTTACACTGGATATCTTTATATTTGCTTTGTAAGTTGGCAGACTTACTTTTTGGGCTGCATAACAGGACAAACTGAAATTACACCCACTCTCCATTGAGCCGTTTGGAGGATTGATTACTCCACCCCCTGCAGTCATCGCGTAGGGAGCGGTGAGTTGTGCGCTACTCACACAGAACAACTGTGTACATTTAGTTAGAATCAAGCCTGTGTTTAAACCTGTGGCTCCACCTTGGAGCTTAAATTTGGTTTTTAAAGTTCTTCAGGGGGTTCCGTTTGAACCTCTTCATTCCATAGACATCAAACTTTTATTTTGTAAAGTTCTTTTTTTGGTAGCTATTTCCTCGGCTCGTAGAGTTCCCAAGTTATCTGCCTTACAATGTGATTCTCCTTATCTGATCTTCCATGCAGATAAGGTAGTTCTGCGTACCAAACTTGGGTTTTTACCTAAGGTGGTATCTAATAAGAATATCAATCAAGAGATTGTTGTTCCGTCTTTGTGTCCTAATCCTTCTTCAAAGAAGGAACGTCTATTACACAATCTGGACGTGGTTCGTGCTTTAAAGTTTTACTTACAAGCTACTAAAGATTTTCGTCAAACATCTGCTTTGTTTGTTGTCTACTCTGGACAGAGGAGAGGTCAAAAGGCTTCGGCAACCTCTCTTTCTTTTTGGCTAAAAAGCATAATCCGCTTAGCCTATGAGACTGCTGGCCAGCAGCCTCCAGAAAGGATTACAGCTCATTCTACTAGAGCTGTGGCTTCCACATGGGCCTTTAAAAATGAGGCTTCTGTTGAACAGATTTGCAAAGCGGCGACTTGGTCTTCGCTTCATACTTTTTCAAAATTCTACAAATTTGATACTTTTGCTTCTTCGGAGGCTATTTTTGGGAGAAAGGTTTTACAGGCAGTGGTACCTTCCGTTTAAGTACCTGCCTTGTCCCTCCCTTCATCCGTGTACTTTAGCTTTGGTATTGGTATCCCACAAGTAATGGATGATCCGTGGACTGGATACACCTTACAAGAGAAAACATAATTTATGCTTACCTGATAAATTTATTTCTCTTGTGGTGTATCCAGTCCACGGCCCGCCCTGTCATTTTAAGGCAGGTATGTTTTATTTTTAAACTACAGTCGCCACTGCACCCTATGGTTTCTCCTTTCTCTGTTTGTTTTCGGTCGAATGACTGGATATGGCAGTGAGGGGAGGAGCTATATAGACAGCTCTGCTGTGGGTGTCCTCTTGCAACTTCCTGTTGGGAATGAGAATATCCCACAAGAAATGGATGATCCGTGGACTGGATACACCACAAGAGAAATAAATTTATCAGGTAAGCATAAATTATGTTTTTCTTGATTCAAGCAAGTGCAAACCTTTTGCAATTCCAATAGGAGGTGATTTGCAGATCTGGTGCATCTGTTTGGGGATTAACGTTTAGTTGTTCCTTAGCGTGGTTTTCTGAATCTGTTATAGCATCTGATTCAGACTTGTATGCCTGTTACCGAAAGGATTTACAAGAGGATTTGAAAAGTGTATCTTTCCTAGTTATTCAGGTATTTTTTTCAGGCTATTGTTAGAATCAGACCTGTTGTAAATACAATAACTTTTCCATAGAGTTTGAATCTAGTTCTAAAAGGCTCACAGTGTCTTTTTTTCAGGATTGAAGTATCAGTAGAGCACACCTGCAAGGTTGCAGCTTGGTGTTTGCATATTTTACAATACTTTATCATTTTGATGTGTTTGCCTCGGCGGAAACAGCCTTCAGGCGGTGGTTCGTGTTAAATAGGTGCCTGCCTTTTCTTCTTTCCAACCTGCTTTCCTTTGTGAACTTCCTAAGCTTAGATTCCTGCTTTTCAAATAAAGATAGCAAGAGAACGAAGAAAAAATTATAATAGGAGTAAATTAGAAAGTTACTTAAAATTGCATGCTCTATCTGAAACATGAAATTAAAAAAAGGAAATTTATGCTTACCAGATAAATTGATTTCTTCTACGATACGACGAGTTTACGGATTTCATCCTTACTTGTGGGATATTATCCTCCTGCTAACAGGAAGTGGCAAAGAGCACCACAGCAGAGCTGTATATATAGCTCCTCCCTTCCCCTCCACCCCCAGTCATTCGACCGAAGGTTTAGGAAGAGAAAGGAAAAGCTAAAAGGTGCAGAGGTGACTGAAGTTGTAACATAAAACAACATATAATCAGTCTTAAAAATGACAGGGAGGGCCGTGGACTCGTCGTATCATAGAAGAAAGCAATTTATCAGGTAAGCATAAATTTCCTTTTCTTCTACAAGATACGACGAGTCCACGGATTTCATCCTTACTTGTGGGATACAATACCAAAGCTACAGGACACGGATGAACGGGAGGGACAAGACAGATACCTAAACAGAAGGCACCACTGCTTGAAGAACTTTTCTCCCAAAAACAGCCTCAGAAGAAGCAAAAGTATCAAATTTGTAACATTTTGAAAAAGTATGAAGGGACGACCAAGTCGCAGGCTTACAAATCTGTTCAACAGAAGCATCGTTTTTAAAGGCCCATGAGGAAGCCACAGCCCTAGTAGAATGGGCCGTAATTCTTTCAGGAGGCTGCTGTCCAGCAGTCTCATATGCCAGGCGGATGATACTCCTCAGCCAAAAAACAAAGAGAGGTAGCCATAGCTTTCTGACCCCTACGCTTTCCAGAATAAACAATGAATAATGAAGATGATTGATGGAAATCCTTAGTCGCCTGCAAGTAAAACTTCAAGGCACGGACCACGTCTAAGTTATTTAACAGACGCTCCTTCTTAGAAGAAGGATCAGGACACAATGAAGGAACAACAATTTCCTGATTAATATTCTTATTTGAAACAACCTTAGGAATAAATCCAGGTTTGGTACGTAAAACCACCTTATCAGAATGAAATATAAGATAAGGCGAATCACATTGTAATGCTGAAAGCTCAGAAACTCTTCGAGCAGAAAAAAATAGCAACTAAAAACAGAACTTTCCAAGATAACAATTTAATATCTATGGCAGTGTTTTTCAACCAGTGTGCCGTGGCACACTAGTGTGCCGTGAGAGATCCTCAGGTGTGCCGCGGCAGACTGACAACAGTGCAGGGGTGTCCCTCTTTCAAATTTTGAAATATTGGGAGGTATGTGACAGGCTCATCAGGCATCATTTACAACCATGACATTGACATTCATTCACAGACAATGATTATGATTGTTTGTGAATGAATGTCAATATGTCATGTATAGTTTGTAGGAGGCATGGCATGACAGCACAGTACAGTGTGTATATATATATATATATATATATATATATATATATATATATATATACTGTATATATATCCAGTATTAGGCTACAATGTGTGATTTTGTAAAATGTTGGGATGGTGGTGTGCCACAGGATTTTTTAATGTAAAAAAGTGTGCCACGGCAAAAAAAAGGTTGCAAATCACTGATCTATGGAATGCATGGGTTCAAATGGAAGCCCTTGAAGAACTCGAAGAACTAAATTCAAACTCCAGGGAGGAGTAATTGGTCTAAATACAGGCTTAATTCTAGTTAGAGCCTGACAAAAAGACTGAAAATCTGGCACATCTGCCAAACGTTTGTGAAGCAAAATTGACAAAGCAGAAATTTGTCCCTTTAGGGAACTTGCTGATAACCCTGTCTCCAATCCTTCTTGGAGAAAAGACAGAAGCCTGGGAATCCTAACTTTACTCCATGAGTAAACCTTGGATTCACACCAATAAAGATATTTACGCCATATCTTATGATAGATCTTTCTAGTGACAAGCTTTCGAGCCTGTATCAAAGTATCGATGACCGAATCAGAGAATCCTCGCTTAGATAAAATCAAGCGTTCAATCTCCAAGCAGTCAGCTGCAGAGAATGTAGATTTGGATGCAGGAAAGGACCTTGAATGAGCAGGTCCTGTCTCAAAGGAAGTTTCCACGGTGGCAGAGAGGACATGACCACTAGATCCGCATACCAAGTCCTGCGTGGCCACGCAGGCGCTATCAGGATTACTGAAGCTCTCTCCTGCTTGATCAGAGCAATCACGCATGGAAGGAGAGGAAACGGTGGAAACACATAAGCTAGGCTGAATGACCAAGGTACTGTCAAGGCATCTATCAGTTCGGCCTGAGGATTCCTCGACCTGGATCCGTAACGTGGAAGCTTGGCATTCTGACGAGATGCCATCAGGTCTAATTCCGGTCTGCCCCATTGGCGAGTCAATGAGGCAAACACCTCCGGATGGAGTTCCCACTCCCCCGGATGAAAAGTCTGACGACTTAGAAAATCCGCTTCCCAGTTCTCTACTCCTGGGATGTAGATCGCTGATAGATAGCAAGAGTGGGCCTCCGCCCATCGGATTATCTTTGATACTTCTATCATCGCTAAGGAACTCCTTATTCCCCCCTGATGATTGATATACGCAACAGTCGTGATATTGTCCGACTGGAATCTGATGAATTTGGCCGAAGCCAACTGAGGCCACGCCTGAAGCGCATTGAATATTGCTCTCAGTTCCAGAATATTAATTGGAAGTAGAGACTCCACCTGAGTCCAAACACCCTGAGCCTTCAGGGTATTCCAGACTGCACCCCAGCCCAGTAGGCTGGCATCCGTTGTCACTATCACCCACGAGGGTCTGCGGAAACAAGTCCCTTGGGACAGATGATCCGGCGACAATCACCAAAGAAGAGAGTCTCTGGTCTCTTGATCCAGATTTATCTGTGGAGATAAATTTGCATAGTCCCCATTCCACTGTCCGAGCATGCACAGCTGCAGTGGTCTGAGATGAAAGCGAGCAAACGGAATGATGTCCATTGCTGCTACCATTAATCCAATTACCTCCATACACTGAGCCACTGATGGCCGAGGAATGGACTGAAGTGCTCGGCAAGTATTTAGAATCTTTGATTTTCTGACCTCCGTCAGAAATATTTTCATGTCTACCGAGTCTATCAGAGTTCCCAAGAAGGGAACCCTTGTTTGTGGAACTAGTGAACTTTTTTCTATGTTCACCTTCCAGCTGTGAGTTCTCAGAAAAGACAACACTGTGTCTGTGTGAGATTTTGTCAGTTAATAAGTTGACGCCTGGATCAGAATATCATCCAGATAAGTCTGAGAACCGCCAGAAGGGACCCTAGAACTTTTGTGAAGATCCTGGGTGCTGTGGCCAACCCAAAAGGAACTGATAATGTTTGTCCAGAAGATGATCCTTGTGAATAGGAATATGAAGGTATGCATCCTTCAAGTCCACGGTAGTCATATATTGACCCTCCTGGATCATAGGTAATATTGTTCGTATAGTCTCCATCTTGAATGATGGAACTCTGAGAAACTTGTTTAGACACTTGAGATCTAAAATGGGTCTGAAAGTTCCCTCTTTTTTGGGAACCACGAAAAGATTTGAGTAAAACCCCTGCCCCGTTCCAGTTTTGGAACAGGGCAAATTGCTCCCATGGTAGAGAGGTCTTTTACACAGCGTAAGAACGCCTCTCTTTTTATCTGGTCTACAGATAATCGTGAAAGATAAAACCTTCCTCTTGGGAGAAAATCCTTGAATTCCAGTTGATACCCATGGGTCACGATTTCCAGTGCCCAGGGATCCTGAGCATCTCTTGCCCAAGCCTGAGCAAAGAAAGAAAGTCTGCCCCCTACTAGATCCGGTCCCGGATCGGGGGCCGCCCCTTCATGCTGTCTTGGTAGCAGCAGCGGGGTTCTTGGATTGTTTACCTTTATTCCAAGCCTGGTTGGGTCTCCAGACTGACTTGGATTGAGCAAAATTCCCTTCCTGCTTTGTGGAGGAAGAGGAAGCAGAGGGTCCTTCTTTAAAGTTTCGAAAGGAACGAAAATTATTCTGTTTACCCCTCATCTTAACTGACTTATCCTGAGGTAGGGCATGACCTTTACCTCCAGTAATGTCAGAAATGATCTCCTTCAATTCAGGCCCGAATAGGGTCTTACCCTTAAAAGGAATAGCTAAAAGCTTAGATTTTGATGACACATCAGCAGACCAAGATTTGAGCCATAATGCTCTACGCGCTAGAATGGCAAATCCTGCATTTTTCGCAGCTAATTTAGCAATTTGAAAGCGGCATCAGTAAAAAAAGAATTAGCTAGCTTGAGAGCCTTAATTCTATCCAAGATGTCATCTAATGGAGTCTCAACCTTCAGAGACTCTTCTAGAGCATCAAACCAAAAAGCTGCTGCAGTAGTTACTGGAACAATGCAAGCCGTGGGTTGTAAAAGGAAACCCTGATGAATAAATAATTTCTTTAGAAGACCCTCTAACTTTTTATCCATAGGTTCTTTGAAAGCACAACTGTCCTCAATAGGTATAGTTGTACGCTTAGCCAGGGTAGATATAGCTCCCGCCACCTTAGGGACCGTTTGCCACAAGTCTCGAATGGTGTCTGATATGGGAAACATTTTCTTAAAATTAGGAGGGGGAGAGAACGGTATACCTGGTCTATCCCATTCCTTTCTTACAATTTCTGAAATTCTTTTAGGAACCGGAAAAACATCAGTGTAAGTAGGCACCTCTAGATATTTGTCCATCTTACACAATTTCTCTGGAGGTATCACAATAGGGTCACAATCATCCAGAGTCGCTAAAACCTCCCGAAGTAACAGGCGGAGGTGTTCAAGCTTAAATTTAAAGGACATCACGTCCGAATCTGTCTGAGGTAACACATTTCCGGAATCCAAAAGTTCTCCCCCAGACAGCAATTCCCTGACCCCCAACTCAGAACACTGTGAGGGTACATCGGAAATAGCCAATAAAGCCTCAGAGGATTCAGTATTCACATTAATACCTGACCTACTGCGTTTACCCTGTAACACTGGTAATTTAGATAATACCTCTGTAAGGGTAGTTGACATAACTGCAGCCATCTCCTGCAGAGTAAAGGAATTAGACGCACTAGAGGTACTTGGCGTCGCTTGTGTGGGCGTTAAAGGTTGTGACACTTGGGGAGAATTGGATGGCATATCCTGGTTCTCTTCAGATTGAGAATCATCCTTAGGCACACTTTCTTTACCTAAAATATGCTTTTTACAGTGTAAGGCCCTTTCAGTACAAGAGGTACATAATGTAAGAGGGGGTTCCACAATGGCTTCTAAACACATAGAACAATGGGATTCCTAAATGTCAGACATGTTGAACAGACTAGTAATAACCACAATAGTCGTTAAACACTTTATTTATTGATTTAAACAATCTTTTGAAAAGCATGTACTGTGCCTTTAAGAAATAAAAAGCGCACAAATTTTCCAAAACTGCTTCAAAACATTAATTTATCGTTTAAAATTAACCACACCTAATGAATGGCTCCAAAAATTATTGCACCCCAAGAGTAAGGGGAGAAATTAACCTCTAAAAGGTATTTATAGTCACAAATATGTTAGATTTGACAAAAATAACCCCTGCACCTCGCCACAGCTCTGCTGTGGCGCCTACCTGCCCCCAGGGTACTGCAAAATGACTCTGCAACGATCCGGTTAACAGAACACCAGTCTAGGCTCAACCGGAGCTAATGCCTGCTGCCTTCTCAGCCAGAGTAAAGTGTGCGTCTCAGCACGCAAAATTAAGCCCCGCTAATCATGTCCGATGATCGACTAGGCCTGAACAACCGCATGGTAAAGCGGTTTAAAGTATAAGCCATGTGGATCTATTAAACCCCAAAGTACACTCAAAATGTGGCCCAACTGTTAATAAACAATAAAAACGTTAAGCATATTCCTGCCTCTCCCAGTGTCTCTTTATAATGCGGTTAAGTCCATTATAATGCCTGCCCAATATGTCATATAAAATAATTAAGCATAGGTTACTCAGTAATACCCTTTTTGTTTTACAGGTCTACTGCTTACCCCTTCCCTTGCAGGGAAATAAATGTCAGCCAGTTCTGATATACCAAGTCTCCTCAGAAATAAAGGGCTGTACATACCTCAATGCTGCTTGTAGCATGAAACCGTTCTCCACACTGAAGATGTCTCTTGTATTACCTTCAGAAGTCTTGTGGGAACCAACATGGATCTTAGTTAGATCTGCTAAGATCATCAAACTCAGGGCAGAAATCTTCTTCCATATCACCCCTGAGGAAAATAGTACTCACCGGTACCATTTAAAATAAAAAACTTCTTGATTGAAGAAACTAAAACTAACACCTCACTTTACCTCTTCCTAGTATAACACAGGCAAAGAGAATGACTGGGGGTGGAGAGGAAGGGAGGAGCTATATATACAGCTCTGCTGTGGTGCTCATTGCCACTTCCTGTTAGCAGGAGGATAATATCCCACAAGTAAGGGTGAAATCCGTGGACTCGTCATATCTTGTAGAAGAAATTGGGTTTAGTGTCCCTTTAAACTTCTCAAAAAAATTAAAAACATTTTTTGCCTGTTTACTTTCAACAACGTTTTGATCTTTAGACCCTAAGGCCTAGATTTGGAGTTTGGCGGTAGAAGGGCTGTTAACGCTCTGCGGGCTTTTTTCTGGCCGCAACAAAAAATTAACTCTGGTATCGAGAGTTCAAACAAATGCTGCGTTAGGCTCCAAAAAAGGAGCGTAGAGCATTTTTACCGCAAATGCAACTCTCGATACCAGAGTTGCTTACGGACGCGGCCAGCCTCAAAAACGTGCTCGTGCACGATTCTCCCATAGGAAACAATGGGGCTGTTTGAGCTGAAAAAAAACCTAACACCTGCAAAAAAGCAGCGTTCAGCTCCTAACGCAGCCCCATTGTTTCCTATGGGGAAACACTTCCTATGTCTGCAACTAACACTCTAACATGTACCCCGAGTCTAAACACCCCTACCCTTACACTTATTAACCCCTAATCTGCCGCCCCCGCTATCGCTGACCCCTGCATTATATTATTAACCCCTAATCTTCCGCTCCGTACACCGCCGCAACTTACATTATCCCTATGTACCCCTAATCTGCTGCCCCTAACACCGCCGACCCCTGTATTATATTTATTAACCCCTAACCTGCCCCCCACAACGTCGCCGCCAGCTACTTACAATAATTAACCCCTAATCTGCCCCCCTCAACGTCGCCGACACCTGCCTACACTTATTAACCCCTAATCTGCCGAGCGGACCTGAGCGCTACTATAATAAAGTAATTAACCCCTAATCCGCCTCACTAACCCTATCATAAATAGTATTAACCCCTAATCTGCCCTCCCTAACATCGCCGACACCTAACTTCAATTATTAACCCCTAATCTGACGACCGGAGCTCACCGCTATTCTAATAAATGTATTAACCCCTAAAGCTAAGTCTAACCCTAACACTAACACCCCCCTAAATTAAATATAATTTAAATCTAACGAAATTAATTAACTCTTATTAAATAACTTATTCCTATTTAAAGCTAAATACTTACCTGTAAAATAAATCCTAATATAGCTACAATATAAATTATAATTATATTATAGCTATTTTAGGATTAATATTTATTTTACAGGCAACTTTGTAATTATTTTAACCAGGTACAATAGCTATTAAATAGTTAAGAACTATTTAATAGTTACCTAGTTAAAATAATTACAAAATTACCTGTAAAATAAATCCTAACCTAAGTTATAATTAAACCTAACACTACACTATCAATAAATAAATTAAATACAATTGCTACAAATAGCTACAATTACATAAACTAACTAAAGTACAAAAAATAAAAAAGAACTAAGTTACAAAAAATAAAAAAATATTTACAAACATAAGAAAAATATTACAACAATTTTAAACTAATTACACCTACTCTAAGCCCCCTAATAAAATAACAAAGACCGGGGGGCGGAGTCTGACAGGGCTCCAAGATGGATGCCTTAGCTTAGAGCTCTGTATACCAGAACAGGGAGATCAGCCACTACTCCTCTCCATCAAGGATCCAGAGGGTACATCTCAGCTCAAAAGTTATGTGAAGCTGCTGGGAACACCACAGGGGCTGAAACTGCAGAAAACAGGCTGTGGATAACTGTCATCATCAGCCAGACCATCATCCACCCTGTGGGAAAGGGCTCAGTCGTGAGTAATGGCCATATAGATCTGGTCAAACCTTTACAGACCTGAAAAAACATTACATGATGCAGCACAGAAATGGAGCCTAACACACATTGCCACACTATAAAATACTGGCCAGGACATTAATCTTTAAGACAGAAACCTTCAGGTCCAAATTACAAATCCTGGAAATCACTAAGTTATTAGAAATCTCCCATGTGGCTAGATAAAGCCTGAAAACACAATGGCATTTTAGGAAGAATTAGCTTCTTAAAAGTGCAAAGAATGAGATCTGTACTACCACTTTTTTTTTAGAGGTGAACAAATTGCAATATTCCTACTCCCCTCTCAACATTCTACATGAAGGGTCTTGTATTTGGGAAACTATATTGTTTTGTAAACTGGGACATGTTTTTTTAATGTAGTTGAAAATCAGTTCATAGAGATACACCTATTCCTATACAACAGCGCCACCTGCTGGATGATTACGAAAGCACACCCAACAGGACTTTTTCTATTAAAACCTCAGAAGATTAAATATATCAATACTCTCACTATTGCTGGAGTAATATTTTTTAGGGAATTAACCCTACCTCCTGAGACTATTTTAGAGCATTAACATGGCCTCCAAGAAACCAAATAAATCAGACAAGCCAGGGAAATCTGCATCTGTCAACTCATATTTTAAACCATCCCAGGGAGATAAAACCCCAGATGCCAACAAAGAAATGGCAGAAATCAATACAATGAAGCCTTCCATGCAGGATTCTTTTGTCGACTCCACTCCACTAACTAAAGCGGACCTACATCTACTTGTCTCCAAACAAGATATTACTAATAGTTTTGATAAACTCTGGGAGAAATTGGATTCCATGCACACCTTCATGACGACAAGTCTGAATGATATCAAACAAGAAATTAAGGACCTAGGTTCCAGAGTAGAAACACTGGAGGAAAATAGAGACAACCTGGTAGAGGATGTTGAAATGACAGTCCAACAAGTATCAGAGCAACAGCAGGTAGTAACCGATTTGCTGGACAAGATCGAAGATATGGAAAACAGGAGTCGAAGAAGTAACATCCGTCTTAAAGGAATTCCTGAATCGATTACGGCAGCTGAATTGCCTTCATATTTACATCAATTGTTCTGTGCAATAACAGGGGTAGATCAGTCAACGGAAATAGAGATTGAGAGAGCACATAGGGCTCTTAGACCCAAACCCAAAGCTGACAACCCACCTCGAGATGTTATAGTGGCATTCCTGAGATTCCCAGAGAAGGATAAGATTCTCAAAGAGGCTGCTAAACAACCAACTTTCAAGTTTCAAGGAAACGTTGTACATTTCTATCAGGACTTGAGCACTAGGACACTCCAACGGAGGGGGACTTTGCGTCCTCTCACCTCTCTGCTTCGAAAACATGGCATCCAGTACAGATGGGGTTACCCCTTTGCTCTACATATCTCTAAGGACAATAAAATCCTCACAATCAGAGATGTTAATGGGATATCCGATATATGTGAAGCACTGGATCTGGAAACACCAAACCTGCCAGAGAAATCACAGATGGAGGAGACTCTAACAGCTCAACAGGCGAAACTTAAGTCTCAGAAGTCACAATGGACTAGAGCCCCGAGGAGACGACAGAAGAATAAGTGAAAGACTCACAGTGAAGTTTTGTGTATCTCCTTGTTTTTTTCTATTTTCCCCTCTCTTACAGGTTGCAGTGTACCTACAGAGACTAGGAAAATCTCCTGAGACAATGGGTCGAGCTTAAGAACTCTTACAAGAAAATGTCTAATTTAGTTTTTACTAAGTTTATATTGTTATCTCACAACATAGTAGGTTTATCCAAATGTTGTATTTCTAAAGATCATATACAGTTATTGTTGTTGGCTTTGGTAGGGGAGAGTGGTTAATAGTTAATATCTAACAATATTAATGGTACTTTACCTTACAGCTAGTTTCCCCCTATGTTTTAAAAATGGAGTTAGTTGGCAACTCCTCTGTTCTATAGGTTCCCCCAGAACTAATTGATGTTATTTCAGAAACCTCAATATGTTATTTTTTATTTTATATTTCTTTTGTTTAAGTTATTCTTCTCTAACGTCTTTACTTTTTCTACCCTACAGTTATTCATTCTACTTATCCTTCTCTTCTCTCCCCTTGTGCCTTCCCCAAGTGGACCACAGACACACCCAGTAACCCAACGGATGAGAGTGCTTTTTCAGAGAGGTGATTCGTTACTAGAGGCTGGTGAGCTCTTGCAAACACAATACACTTCATCACTATTCCTTACAATTAATAATCAAACAATTCCATTTGTCACACACTAATGACTCCGACTAATATAGTTCTACTCTCCCATAACGCAAGAGGTCTAAATTCAGATGCAAAACGTAGGAAAGCCTTATCTCAATACACACGCTTGGGTGCTAACGTCATTTTCTTACAAGAAACTCATTTTGAGTCTAATCATATTCCCAAATACTGGACGAATCAATACCCAACACACTTTCATTCTACTACAGATAAAAAGAAGAGAGGGGTTTCTATCCTTCTCCACTCCTCCTTAAATTTTATTCACAAAGAATCCATAATAGATAAAGAGGGCAGATACCTAATCATTAAGGGCCACATTAACGAAGTGGAAATTATTTTTTGCAACATCTATGCCCCAAACGAAAAGCAAGACAAATTCATTAATAAAATCTCACACCTTCTCACAAACTGGAACTCGGCTAGAATATTTCTAGCAGGAGACTTTAATGTCTCCCTCTACATGAAATTTCCTCAGTCACAAATCCGACCCACACAATCACAAATTAGAAACAACAGAAAAACTAAATCTATTTCCAGTACTCTGGAAGGACATAATGTACTTGACTCTTGGACTGCGCTATATGGCATCACTTCAGATCACACTTTCTACTCAACAGCACACCGAAAATATTTCAAGCTAGATTACATTTTCCTGAGCCAAACCCTAATTTCCAATCTGGTATCCTCCTCCATTCATCCTTGTGTGTGGTCTGATCATTCCATAATAGTAGCTAAAATAACAGGGCTTCTTCCCCCAAACAATGCAAGAAGCTGGACTTATGACCCCACACTTATGAAAAATCCCCAACATAAAGATCGTATTTTCAAACAGATGATGGAATTCTGGAATATTAATACAGATTCCATCGATAACCCGATTCAGATTTGGGCAGCCCATAAATCGGTGTTAAGAGGTTTCCTAATCCAACTAAAGTCAAAATCAAAAAGGGAAACACAGTTACTATTACAGACACTACACAAGGAGATAGCTACACTAGAGAAACAACATAGACTTACCTGCTCACCCAAGGTATATAAAACATTGCAAAATCAACGCCAAAAACTAGATAAATTATTAAATGACCAGTCACTTAGAGCCGGATTAAGACTACAAACCAAATACTATATATACGCCAATAAACCAGATCGTTATCTAGCCAATAAAATTAGAGATAGGATCAAAGATATTTCCATTCCCTTCTTACGCATAAATGCATGTGAATCTACATCCCACCCAAAAGTAATTGTAGACACTTTTGCCAACTATTATAGTTCTTTATACAATGGCAAGAAAGTTTCCAAATCGGAACAAACTTCCTGTCTCCTGAATAGATTTCTGGAGGAAGCCACTCTGCCCCAAATTGACCAACAAGATTTGGCAACTCTTAACTCAGACATCAGTGCAAGTGAGGTAGAGAGAGTTATCCAAGATCTGAAACCTGGTAAAGCAGCGGGCCCAGATGGCTTTTCAGGCGAGTACTATAAACTATTTAAATCCTTTCTCATACCTCACCTAGTCAAATTTAGCAATCATATACTTCAAGGACATACTATTCCCTCAGAACTTTTAGATGCCAAAATTATAGTCCTCCCTAAGCCGGGCAAGGACAGGTCCCTCTGTCATAATTATAGACCAATTTCCCTCATTAACCAAGATTTAAAAATTTTTACCAAAATTCTGGCCAACCGATTAAAACACTTGCTCCCAAAACTAATTCACCCAGACCAGGTTGGCTTCATTAAAAATAGGGAAGCTCCAGATAATATCAGAAGGATGATATCATTAATAGATTATTTGCATATTTCTAAAACGCCTTCTCTGTTGTTATCCCTGGACGCAGAGAAGGCGTTTGACAGGGTCGACTGGGAGTACATGCAAGCTGTACTACATACCATGGGCTTTAGGGGTTCTTTTATTACAGCGATCCAGAGTATATATTCATATCCCTCGGCATGCGTTAAGGCAATGGGACACCAATCTGACAGATTTGCGGTCTTAAATGGGACGAGACAGGGTTGTCCTTTATCCCCTCTCCTTTTTGCTGTTTGCATAGAGCCCCTGGCGCAACACATTAGGAACTCCCCAGACATTACGGGTATTAAAATAGGACAATCGGTTTACAAACTCACTCTTTTTGCAGATGACGTTTTGCTCTCCCTAACCAAACCCCTTATATCTCTGCCAAATTTATACAACACCCTTAGGAACTTCTCCACTATATCTGGTTACAAAGTGAACCTTGAAAAATGTGAAGCCATGCCTCTTGCTATTCCAGACCACACAAAAAAATTGATAGAACTAAACTTTGAGTTTAATTGGGTAAAACATCATCTCAAATATCTAGGGATCAACCTTACAAAACACTCATCAGAACTTTACCAAACCAACTATCCTCCAATTTATAAAGTAATCAAACAGGACCTCACTAAATGGAGCAAACTGAGATTTTCTTGGTTTGGACGTCTATCTGCGATCAAAATGTCTGTGTTACCAAAGATTTTATATTTATTTCGGACCCTACCGATAGGCATCCCGAATTGTGATCTAGACAATCTCCAAGCTTGCATTAACAATTTTATTAGAGGGACTAAAAAAGCTAGAATTCCTAAACCAATATTTACGAGACATAGGCAACTGGGAGGCCTGGGCGCACCAAATCTCAGACACTACTTCCAAGCAGCTAGGTTAGCGCAAACTACTCTCCTTAACAAAACGGAAGATGAGATAAGATGGACCACGTTGGAGTCAGACATAAATAAACTATATCCTCAAGAGCTGGCTCTGTGGGACCCACATAGAGCTCAAACCCAAAAACTTAATAAATTCCCAATTACAGATTACATGCTCAAAGCTTGGTCCACTCTTGTTTCGTCTCTCAAAATTCTCCCTAACAGATCCCTCAAGACCCCCCTAAAAGTAATCATACCTTCAGAACAGATCCCAGCTATACAGAAGTGGGAAAACAGAGGTCTTTATAGGATCGCAGACTTAGTAGACAAAGGCAAATTAATGACATACACACAACTTCAGGATAAACTGTCTCCTTCCAAATTACATTGGTTTCTATATCTTCAGATATCCTCCATCATACATAAATACCTACCTTCATTGACTGGTCACAAATTCACTCCCTTAGAAATAATTTGTAGCTCCTCATCCAGACCTAGAAAAACTATTTCACAATTATATCAACTAATTCAATCTTCCACACAAATCACTAAAACAAGCCTTCAGCTTAAATGGGAGGCCGACCTCAATACAGAAATTGATATTTCCGACTGGAATAACTTAATATATAATGCGAGTAAAGGCCTGTTGAGTGCTGACATGCAGGAAAATTGCCTTAAAACAATTTTCAGATGGTATCTCACTCCAATTATCACCTCTCATTCCATTAAACGGGGGTCCAAGCTCTGTTACAGGGGTTGTGAAGTCGAAGGTACATACAAACACATGTGGTGGGACTGCTCTTACTCTAAAATAATCTGGAATAAATTATCACTCCTTTTAAGTACGATACTAGATAGCCCCATTCAGTTGTCAATGAACCAAGCCCTATTGAATGTACGCTTAAGGCAGTTTAATAAATACATTAATCAATTTATCAAAATTTTATGTACAGCTACACGTATATGTATAGCCCGTCACTGGAAGGAGGGGGCTCCCCCCTGGGACGAAATTTTACATAAAATTAGGCACATATACAATATGTCCGCACAAGCAGCAATATTACAAGACACTCAGGAAGCTTTTCACAAAGTCTGGTTTTATTGGATCACACATGACTCCGTATAATACTGTTTGAATTGTCAATATACCCAATACAGCAGAGATCTTATATGCCTTTATACATCCGTTGGTTAATCATAATATTATCCTTATTGATGAAAATTCCACTGGGTGTGTCATGGTCGGAAGGCACTATTTTCTTACTCTTCTTCATCTTCCCCTCTTATCTTCTTCTCTTCCCCCTTTGATTTTCCCAACTTTTCTCTGTACTCCCTTTGTATTCAAGATCTTCATACATTTTTTGGTTAAGATGGGAATGAGGGGGTGTCCTTACCCCACTCAGGTCCCCCAGACAAACTGACAGACAAGAAGCATGATAGCTGTTGTTTAAGGAGTAATCGACCAAGTAATTCCATCTATATAGCGATACAAATGTAAATGTTTTAAATGCTTCTAGGAAATCTTAGTTACTGTCTACTAATATTGGTCTCATTGATCTATCTGTCATTAAGTGGCTATGTCTTCTGTGAAGGTCTTGTTTATTCTTTTGTATTGTTTAAATATCAATAAAAAATTATTTAAAAAAAAAAATAACAAAGACCCCCAAAATAAAAAATTCCCTACCCTATTCTAAATTAATAAATGTAAAAGCTCTTTTACCTTACCAGCCCTGAACAGGGCCCTTTGCGGGGCATGCCCCAAGAAAATCAGCTCTTTTGCCTGTAAAAAAAAACATACAATACCCCCCCCCAACATTACAACCCACCACCCACATACCCCTAATCTAACCCAAACCCCCCTTAAATAAACCTAACACTAAGCCCCTGAAGATCTTCCTACCTTGTCTTCACCATCCAGGTATCACCGATCCGTCCTGGCTCCAAAATCTTCATCCAACCCAAGCGGGGGTTGGCGATCCATCATCCGGTGGCTGAAGAGGTCCAGAAGAGGCTCCAAAGTCTTCCTCCTATCCGGTAAGAAGAGGACATCCGGACCGGCAAACATCTTCTCCAAGCGGCATCTTCGATCTTCTTGCATCCGGTGCGGAGCGGGTCCATGTTGAAGCAGGCGACGCGGATCCATCCTCTTCTTCCGTTGTCTCCCGACGAATGACGGTTCCTTTAAGGGACGTCATCCAAGATGGCGTCCCTTGATTTCCGATTGGCTGATAGGATTCTATCAGCCAATCGGAATTAAGGTAGGAATATTCTGATTGGCTGATGGAATCAGCCAATCAGAATCAAGTTCAATCCGATTGGCTGATCCAATCAGCCAATCAGATTGAGCTCGCATTCTATTGGCTGTTCCGATCAGCCAATAGAATGCGAGCTCAATCTGATTGGCTGATTGGATCAGCCAATAGGATTGAACTTGATTCTGATTGGCTGATTCCATCAGCCAATCAGAATTTTCCTACCTTAATTCCGATTGGCTGATAGAATCCTATCAGCCAATCGGAATTCAAGGGACGCCATCTTGGATGACGTCCCTTAAAGGAACCGTCATTCGTCGGGAGACAACGGAAGAAGAGGATGGATCCGCGTCGCCTGCTTCAACATGGACCCGCTCCGCACCGGATGCAAGAAGATCGAAGATGCCGCTTGGAGAAGATGTTTGCCGGTCCGGATGTCCTCTTCTTGCCGGATAGGAGGAAGACTTTGGAGCCTCTTCTGGACCTCTTCAGCCACCGGATGATGGATCGCCAACCCCCGCTTGGGTTGGATGAAGATTTTGGAGCCAGGACGGATCGGTGATACCTGGATGGTGAAGACAAGGTAGGAAGATCTTCAGGGGCTTAGTGTTAGGTTTATTTAAGGGGGGTTTGGGTTAGATTAGGGGTATGTGGGTGGTGGGTTGTAATGTTGGGGGGGGGTATTGTATGTTTTTTTTTACAGGCAAAAGAGCTGATTTTCTTGGGGCATGCCCCGCAAAGGGCCCTGTTCAGGGCTGGTAAGGTAAAAGAGCTTTTAAATTTATTAATTTAGAATAGGGTAGGGCATTTTGTTATTTTGGGGGTCTTTGTTATTTTATTAGGGGGCTTAGAGTAGGTGTAATTAGTTTAAAATTGTTGTAATATTTTTCTTATGTTTGTAAATATTTTTTTATTTTTTGTAACTTAGTTCTTTTTTATTTTTTGTACTTTAGCTAGTTTATGTAATTGTAGTTATTTGTAGCAATTGTATTTAATTTATTTATTGATAGTGTAGTGTTAGGTTAATTGTAGGTAATTGTAGGTATTTTATTTAATTAATTTATTGATAGGGTAGTGTTAGGTTTAATTATAACTTAGGTTAGGATTTATTTTACAGGTAAATTTGTTATTATTTTAACTAGGTAACTATTAAATAGTTCTTAACTATTTAATAGCTATTGTACCTGGTTAAAATAATTACAAAGTTGCCTGTAAAATAAATATTAATCCTAAAATAGCTATAATATAATTATAATTTATATTGTAGCTATATTAGGATTTATTTTACAGGTAAGTATTTAGCTTTAAATAGGAATAATTTATTTAATAAGAGTTAATTAATTTCGTTAGATTAAAATTATATTTAACTTAGGGGGGTGTTAGTGTTAGGGTTAGACTTAGCTTTAGGGGTTAATACATTTATTAGAATAGCGGTGAGCTCCGGTCGGCAGATTAGGGGTTAATAATCGAAGTTAGGTGTCGGCGATGTTAGGGAGGGCAGATTAGGGGTTAATACTATTTATGATAGGGTTAGTGAGGCGGGTTAGGGGTTAATAACTTTATTATAGTAGCGGTGCGGTCCGCTCGGCAGATTAGGGGTTAATAAGTGTAGGCAGGTGTCGGCGACGTTGAGGGGGGCAGATTAGGGGTTAATAAATATAATATAGGGGTTGGCGGTGTTAGGGGCAGCAGATTAGGGGTACATAAGGATAACGTAGGTGGCGGCGCTTTGCGGTCGGCAGATTAGGGGTTAATTATTGTAAGTAGCTGGCGGCGACGTTGTGGGGGGCAGATTAGGGGTTAATAAATGTAATATAGGGGTCGGCAGGGTTAGGGGCAGCAGATTAGGGGTACATAAGTATAACGTAGGTGGCGGTCGGCAGATTAGGGGTTAAAAAAATTTAATTGAGTGGCGGCGATGTGGGGGGACCTCGGTTTAGGGGTACATAGGTAGTTTATGGGTGTTAGTGTACTTTAGAGTACAGTAGTTAAGAGCTTTATGAACCGGCGTTAGCCCAGAAAGCTCTTAACTCCTGCTTTTTTCAGGCGGCTGGAGTTTTGTCGTTAGAGCTCTAACGCTCACTTCAGAAACGACTCTAAATACCAGCGATAGAAAGATCCCATTGAAAAGATAGGATACGCAATTGACGTAAGGGGATCTGCGGTATGGAAAAGTCGCGGCTGAAAAGTGAGCGTTAGACCCTTTAATCACTGACTCCAAATACCGGCGGTAGCCTAAAACCAGCGTTAGGAGCCTCTAACGCTGGTTTTCACGGCTACCGCCGAACTCTAAATCTAGCCGTTAGTGACAGAACAAAAATGCAACAATATCTTAAAATCAAAATTCCATCTGTAATATCTACATGCAGTTTGCAATTTGACCAGTGAGTGGCACTGTAAGATAGCTGATTTTAAAGGCACCTTAAAAGTTGGAACAAAAATGTACATAATTCTGCATCGTATTATAAGATAATTGTGCCTTTTATAAAAGATGTCAAAGTATACTTTTATGAAAACCACAGAAAATTGTATTCATAGAAAATAATTTTCCCACTTGTTTTACTTTGCATTAATTTTTCAGACTCCTTATGTATGTATGACGGAGGGTTATGTTTCAATAGTTCTTTACATAAGAGTCCTAGACCTGTATCCTGAGGTATTAATTGATACTAGCCCGTTTTTTCTCTTTTATCCTCGTTCAGAGATCACCTTTGCGCCTTCACGTGACCAACAACTTAAAGGGACAGTCTAGTCAAAATTAAACTTTCATGATTCAGACAGGGCATGTAATTTTAAACAACTTTCCAATTTACTTCTATTATCTAATTTGCTAAATTCTTTAGATATCCTTTGTTGAAGAAATAGCAATGCACATGTGTGAGCCAATCACACGAGGCCTCTATGAGCAGCAACCAATAAGCAGCTACTGAGCATATCCAGATATGCTTTTCAGCAAGTGATATCAAGAGAATGAAGCAAATTAGATAATAGAAGTAAATTAGAAAGTTGTTTAAAATGACATGCTCTTTCTAAATCACGAAAGAAAAAATGTGGGTTTCATAGCCCTTTAAGTATTACTATTGACCAAATGCAGGCTGGACCTGCACCGGCACCTCAACATACAGTCCCTCCAGCTATACCATCATAGCTGAGGTGCATAAACCCCTGTTCTCTGTACCGCCTTAAAGCCTTAGTGTTGACTATACTAAACAGTCTCAGCTTACGCTTTGTTTTATCGTAGCTTGTTTATCTTGAGTCAGGATGTAGTAGCTTATTTTGTATTCTTTGGAAATGTCCAACCCTCTGATATACCTTGTTTATTGCTATTGTTATCGTATTGTATTTGTATTGCATTTCATAATCTGTTGTTATGCCCGCAACTTTATTGGTCTGTGCGGCCTTGCCTTGTGATGTGTGATGTATACCTGGTGCAGGTTTGACGTACAACTTTGCTGTATATGCTATCTATCATATTTACTTATAACCTCCTCCCCTCCCTCCATAATATACCTCCTAGTTTAGGAGGGTTAACTATGCCGCGTTTTCACAACTTTCACTACTACCTACAAATTGAGTTAAAGCTTTTCAATTCAAAACTACTGTTTATCATATTCTCTCTAGATAATTTTAGCATAATGGGTCCTTGAGTGGCCCAAGGCAACTTGAGAGAGGTTTATTCTATATTTTATTATCTTGTATTCTTTGAAAAGAGGTTTCAGTTTTGATTGTTTATTACTATAATTACTGTGATATCTGTCATCCTACAGGAAAATAGTTAATTTATAACTTTGCACATTATTCATGTACCCTGCCTCATTGGCTTAAAGGGACATTCCAAACAAAAACATAATTTATGTAAGAACTTACCTGATAAATTCATTTCTTTCATATTAGCAAGAGTCCATGAGCTAGTGACGTATGGGATATACATTCCTACCAGGAGGGGCAAAGTTTCCCAAACCTCAAAATGCCTATAAATACACCCCTCACCACACCCACAAATCAGTTTAACGAATAGCCAAGAAGTGGGGTGATAAGAAAAAAGTGCAAAGCATAAATATAAGGAATTGGAATAATTGTGCTTTATACAAAAAAATCATAACCACCACAAAAAAGGGTGGGCCTCATGGACTCTTGCTAATATGAAAGAAATTAATTTATCAGGTAAGTTCTTACATAAATTATGTTTTCTTTCATGTAATTAGCAAGAGTCCATGAGCTAGTGACGTATGGGATAATGACTACCCAAGATGTGGATCTTTCCACGCAAGAGTCACTAGAGAGGGAGGGATAAAATAAAGACAGACAATTCCGCTGAAAAAAATCCACACCCAAAAATAAAGTTTAAATCTTATAAAGAAAAAAACTGAAAATCTAAGCAGAAAATTCAAACTGAAACAGCTGCCTGAAGTACTTTTCTACCAAAAACTGCTTCAGAAGAAGAAAACACATCAAAATGGTAGAATTTAGTAAAAGTATGCAAAGAAGACCAAGTTGCTGCTTTGCAAATCTGATCAACCGAAGCTTCATTCCTAAACGCCCAGGAAGTAGAAACTGACCTAGTAGAATGAGCTGTAATCCTTTGAGGCGGAGTTTTACCCGACTCGACATAAGCATGATGAATTAAAGATTTCAACCAAGATGCCAAAGAAATGGCAGAGGCCTTCTGACCTTTCCTAGAACCGGAAAAGATAACAAATAGACTAGAAGTCTTTCGGAAATTTTTAGTAGCTTCAACATAATATTTCAAAGCTCTAACTACATCCAAAGAATGCAATGATTTCTCCTTAGAATTCTTAGGATTAGGACATAATGAAGGAACCACAATTTCTCTACTAATGTTGTTAGAATTCACAACCTTAGGAAAAAATTTAAAAGAAGTTCGCAACACCGCCTTATCCTGATGAAAAATCAGAAAAGGAGACTCACAAGAAAGAGCAGATAATTCAGAAACTCTTCTGGCAGAAGAGATGGCCAAAAGGAACAAAACTTTCCAAGAAAGTAATTTAATGTCCAATGAATGCATAGGTTCAAATGGAGGAGCTTGAAGAGCCCCCAGAACCAAATTCAAACTCCAAGGAGGAGAAATTGACTTAATGACAGGTTTTATACGAACCAAAGCTTGTACAAAACAATGAATATCAGGAAGATTAGCAATCTTTCTGTGAAAAAGAACAGAAAGAGCAGAGATTTGTCCTTTCAAGGAACTTGCAGACAAACCTTTATCCAAACCATCCTGAAGAAACTGTAAAATTCTCGGAATTCTAAAAGAATGCCAGGAAAAATGATGAGAAAGACACCAAGAAATATAAGTCTTCCAGACTCTATAATATATCTCCCTAGATACGGATTTACGAGCCTGTAACATAGTATTAATCACAGAGTCAGAGAAACCTCTTTGACTAAGAATCAAGCGTTCAATCTCCATACCTTTAAATTTAAGGATTTGTGATCCTGATGGAAAAAAGGACCTTGCGACAGAAGGTCTGGTCTTAACGGAAGAGTCCACGGTTGGCAAGAGGCCATCCAGACAAGATCCACATACCAAAACCTGTGAGGCCATGCTGGAGCCACCAGCAGAACAAACGAGCATTCCTTCAGAATCTTGGAGATTACTCTTGGAAGAAGAACTAGAGGCGGAAAGATATAGGCAGGATGATACTTCCAAGGAAGTGACAATGCATCCACTGCTTCCGCTTGAGGATCCCTGGATCTGGACAGATACCTGGGAAGTTTCTTGTTTAGATGAGAGGCCATCAGATCTATTTCTGGAAGTCCCCACATTTGAACAATCTGAAGAAATACCTCTGGGTGAAGAGACCATTCGCCCAGATGTAACGTTTGGCGACTGAGATAATCCGCTTCCCAATTGTCTATACCTGGGATATGAACCGCAGAAACTAGACAGGAGCTGGATTCCGCCCAAACCAGAATTCGAGATACTTCTTTCATAGCCAGAGGACTGTGAGTCCCTCCTTGATGATTGATGTATGCCACAGTTGTGACATTGTCTGTCTGAAAACAAATGAACGATTCTCTCTTTAGAAGAGGCCATGACTGAAGAGCTCTGAAAATTGTACGGAGTTCCAAAATATTGATCGGTAATCTCACCTCCTGAGATTCCCAAACCCCTTGTGCTGTCAGAGACCCCCACACAGCTCCCCAACCTGTAAGACTTGCATCTGTTGAAATTACAGTCCAGGTCGGAAGAACAAAAGAAGCCCCCTGAACTAAACGATGGTGATCTGTCCACCATGACAGAGTGTCGTACAATCGGTTTTAAAGATATTAATTGAGATATCTTTGTGTAATCCCTGCACCATTGGTTCAGCATACAGAGCTGAAGAGGTCGCATGTGAAAACGAGCAAAGGGGATCGCGTCCGATGCAGCAGTCATAAGACCTAGAATTTCCATGCATAAGGCTACCGAAGGGAATGATTGTGACTGAAGGTTTCGACAAGCTGATATCAATTTTAGACGTCTCTTGTCTGTCAAAGATAGAGTCATGGACACTGAATCTATCTGGAAACCTAAAAAGGTTACCCTTGTCTGAGGAATCAATTAACTTTTTGGTAAATTGATCCTCCAACCATGATCTTGAAGAAACAACACAAGTCGATTCGTATGAGATTCTGCTAAATGTGAAGACTGAGCAAGTACCAAGATATCGTCCAAATAAGGAAATACCACAATACCCTGTTCTCTGATTACAGACAGACGGGCACCGAGAACCTTTGTAAAAATTCTTGGAGCTGTTGCTAGGCCAAACGGTAGAGCCACAAACTGGTAATGCTTGTCTCGGAAAGAGAATCTCAGAAACTGGATGAATCGGAATATGCAGATATGCATCCTGTAAATCTATTGTAGACATATAATGCCCTTGCTGAACAAAAGGCAGGATAGTCCTTACAGTTACCATTTTGAATGTTGGTATCCTTACATAACGATTCAATATTTTTAGATCCAGAACTGGTCTGAAGGAATTCTCCTTCTTTGCTACAATGAAGAGATTTGAATAAAACCCCAGCCCCTGTTCCAGAACTGGAACTGGCATAATTACTCCAGCCAACTCTAGATCTGAAACACATTTCAGAAATGCTTAAGCCTTCGCTGGGTTTACTGGGACACGGGAAAGAAAAAATCTCTTTGCAGGAGGCCTTATCTTGAAGCCAATTCTGTACCCTTCTGAAACAATGTTCTGAATCCAAAGATTGTGAACGGAATTGATCCAAATTTCTTTGAAAAAACGTAATCTGCCCCCTACCAGCTGAGCTGGAATGAGGGCCGCACCTTCATGTGGACTTAGGAGCTGGCTTAGGTTTTCTAAAAGGCTTGGATTTATTCCAGACTGGAGATGGTTTCCAAACTGATACTGCTCCTGAGGATGAAGGATCAGGCTTTTGTTCCTTGTTGTGACGAAAGGAACAAAAACGATTATTAGACCTAAATTTACCTTTAGATTTTTTATCCTGTGGTAAAAAAGTTCCTTTCCCTCCAGTAACAGTTGAGATAATAGAATCCAACTGAGAACCAAATAATTTATTACCCTGGAAAGAAAGGGAAAGCAGAGTAGACTTGGAAGACATATCAGCATTCCAAGTTTTAAGCCATAAAGCTCTTCTAGCTAAAATAGCTAGAGAAATATACCTGACATCAACTCTAATGATATAAAAAATGGCATCACAAATAAAATTATTAGCATGTTGAAGAAGATTAATAATGCTATGAGAATTATGATCTGTTACTTGTTGCGCTAAAGCTTCTAACCAAAAAGATGAAGCTGCAGCAACATCCGCTAAAGATATAGCAGGTCTAAGAAGATTACCTGAACACAAGTAAGCTTTTCTTAGAAAGGATTCAATTTTCCTATCTAAAGGATCCTTAAAGGAAGTACCATCTGCCGTAGGAATAGTAGTACGCTTAGCAAGAGTAGAGACAGCCCCATCAACCTTAGGGATTTTGTCCCAAAACTCTAATCTGTCAGATGGCACAGGATATAATTACTTAAAACGTTTAGAAGGAGTAAATGAATTACCCAAATTATTCCATTCCCTGGAAATTACTTCAGAAATAGCATCAGGGACAGGAAAAACTTCTGGAATAACTACAGGAGATTTAAAAACCTTATCTAAACGTTTAGATTTAGTATCAAGAGGACTAGAATCCTCTATTTCTAATGCAATTAGGACTTCTTTAAGTAAAGAACGAATAAATTCCATTTTAAATGAATATGAAGATTTATCAGCATCAACCTCTGAGACAGAATCCTCTGAACCAGAAGAACCATTATCAGAATCAGAATGATGATGTTCATTTAAAAATTCATCTGAAAAATGAGAAGTTTTAAAAGACTTTTTAAGTTTACTAGAAGGAGGAATAACAGACATAGCCTTCTTAATGGATTTAGAAACAAAATCTCTTATGTTATCAGGAACACTCTGAGTATTAGACGTTGACGGAACAGCAACAGGTAATGTAACAGTACTAAAGGAAATATTATCTGCATTAACAAGTTTGTCATGACAATTAGTACAAACAACAGCTGGAGGAACAGATACCATAAGTTTACAGCAGATACACTTAGCTTTGGTAGCTCCAGCACCAGGCAGCGATTTTCCAGAAGTATCTTCTGACTCAGTTTCAACGTGGGACATCTTGCAATATGTAATAGAAAAAACAACATATAAAGCAAAATTTATCAAATTCCTTAAATGACAGTTTCAGGAATGGGAAAAAATGCCAGTGAACAAGCTTCTAGCAACCAGAAGCAATAAATAATGAGACTTAAATAATGTGGAGACAATAATGACGCCCATATTTTTTTAGCGCCAAAAAAGACGCCCACATTATTTGGCGCCTAAATGCTTTTGGCGCCAAAAATGACGCCACATCCGGAACGTCTACACTTTTGGCGCAAAAGAACGTCAAAAATGACGCAACTTCCGGCGACACGTATGACACCGGTAACAGAAAAAATGTTTGCGCCAAAAAAGTCAGCGTCAAGAATGACGCAATAAAATGAAGCATTTTCAGCCCCCGCGAGCCTAACAGCCCACAGGGAAAAAGTCAAATTTTAAGGTAAGAAAAAAATTGATTGATTCATATGCATTATCCCAAAAATGAAACTGACTGTCTGAAATAAGGAATGTTGAACATCCTGAGTGCCCAACCATAGCTTAGAGTGTCACAGAAAATAAGACTTACTTACCCCAGGACACTCATCTACATGTTGTAGAAAGCCAAACCAGTACTGAAACGAAAATCAGTAGAGGTAATGGTATATATATAAGAGTATATCGTCGATCTGAAAAGGGAGGTAAGAGATGAATCTCTACGACCGATAACAGAGAACCTATGAAATAGACCCCGTAGAAGGAGATCACTGCATTCAAATAGGCAATACTCTCCTCACATCCCTCTGACATTCACTGCACGCTGAGAGGAAAACCGGGCTCCAACCTGCTGCGGAGCGCATATCAACGTAGAATCTAGCACAAACTTACTTCACCACCTCCATAGGAGGCAAAGTTTGTAAAACTGATTTGTGGGTGTGGTGAGGGGTGTATTTATAGGCATTTTGAGGTTTGGGAAACTTTGCCCCTCCTGGTAGGAATGTATATCCCATACGTCACTAGCTCATGGACTCTTGCTAATTACATGAAAGAAATATAAATGCACATAGATTAATTACATCTTTGAATATAAACATATTTGCAATATAAATGTATTAGCAAAAATGCTTCTAGTAAAAGTTATCAGTGTTTTAGTGTTAACATTTTTCTCTGCACATGCACGTGAAGCATAGCTAGATATTCTCACTGCACCAGCATTTTAAATACTGCAGCTGCTCAGATCACCAGTAGGGCTTGTATCATGTCAGCAATTAACAAATTGAGTCATTACCAGATGGTACAAGCACCTTAGGCTCTCTGAGCAAGTGCTGTGCTTAAAATGCTGGTGCACGGTGCATACTTAAATACACTTTTGAAACAGCTATAGCTTTTATTAGAAGCATTTTTGCTAATGCATATATATTACAAAATTGCTTCTGTTCAATACCGAAATGGACCCATGTGGTTTCCTATTTTGGCTGGAATATCCCTTTAATTGCAGAAAATGTGTTATTGAACAGCTATATTACATGTATATCTAATTTTTGTACTATATATTAACCTCAATAAAAAAAATTTTTTTTTTTTTTAAAAAGTATACTTTTATGCACCCAAAATGTTTCTTATTAATTTATAACTGCCTTCTTCTGCGCTGCAGTTAATTTTTAAAAACTGCATCACTTATGACACATAATTCTGCACATATCTGAGACAATCCTGTAGGATCTGGGATGGTTAGGAGGTCTGCTTTAGGCTATATGCCTCTTAAACATATTGTTACTAAGTATAACTGCTTTGATATAATTTATCCAATCACATCATGCTATTTATTGTGCTACAGCACCAGGTGTTTTTAATCTTGGGGCTGCGTGCCGCTACCTAAATACACTAAAGGATTAGAGGCTCCTAGTCAATTTTTCCAAAAACTGCCTTTCCACCCACTAAAACATTAATCATGTTACTCTTTACAATGCCCCATTACCCACTTACCTGCCTCTTTATTAACCCCATAAATAAACACAAAGACACAGGTTTTGGAAATTTGAAAGATCGTTGATTTATTCATTATTAGCCAAACCTTTGCCTTTATGGCAGAATTATTAAGTAAATTAAATTTACCAAATCATACACATTAAAGCCAATTTAGAATCCAATTCAACATAAATAAACACGAAATTGACTTGGGGCCCATATCTCAAGTCGCAGACAATGTGCAACCTGTCACTTTGAGCAAGGGAGGGGTTAAGGGAGAACCAGCAGGATAGAGGGTCCCATTAGTTTTATCAGTAGATCACTCTCTGTGTAGCACAGGATCTACTTTCTTGTTTATTGACAAATACTCAACACATAACACTGGGCATGCCCTGTCTCCAGTAGCCCTGGCATATAGCTCTCCTTTTCCTGATTTATCCCTTTTTGACCTCATAATAATCAATAGTGTGGCATCTTTCTTTACCTTTGTGTCCTTTTCTTTTAACCCTTGGCACATGTATTAAATTTGTCCACCAGTCCACCAATTATCATTGTACCATAACAAAAGCCACCCTGAATAAAACCAACTCCCTCTCATCCCTGCAGATATGTACCAGCCCTTGCATTGATAATTGGCTCATTTCTTTCCTCCTCCTGCTATTTTTTTTTAACCACAAGCCTCTTATATCTTTCATCTTATACAATTGTGACAGAAAAAGATAGCCTACTAAAACTGCCCTTAGCTGACATGCAGCCGTCATAACCATTTCAGGAAACTCTTCTCCCTTTCTCATTGCTACCCTTAATAAATTCCCTTCACTATTCCCAATACCTCCTGTACAGATTCCTGGAGCAACAAACCTCATAACCAGTTCCCTTGTTCCATCTAGTTGTTCCCAATCTACCAAATAAACATAGGACAGGCATCACCTTACCTATCCTGAATTCTTCCAATTTAAACTTTGATAGGGCCTCTGCTATGATATTCCTCACCTTAAACAGGATGTTGTGGTGTAAGCATCTTAGTTAAACCACAAGAAAGAATAAGTACTGGCAATGCAAAAAATGTATATGAAGGAAAAGAACCCTCCAGCCAAATGCTGTGAGGATCCGGTGCTGCCCCTTTAAATATATTAATTAAAAAAGAGAAAAGAAAGTAAGGGGCTTAGAAGCACCCATTCCTTTAAATTGAGTAAGAAAGATAAGTTAAAACTTTATTAATATCAAGTAAAGCAGGGTACCACCCTGAACAACAATCCCCACCACCTTAACCCAGATAAAAAGACTGTGTCTCACCCCACAGTTTCCTGGCCAATAACTAGATACTTCGGCTTCAGGTGCCAAGGGTGAGGAACATGGTCACAAACGCGTTTCGGCCCTATTGCAGGCCTTTGTCAATGTGTAAAATAAACAAACCATCCATTCACACCCACCCACAGGCCAATCACAAGCATTGGCCATGCCCTCAAGGCGTGTGTACATCACCGTGCGCTATTATTATTAGTCATATTAGTGGGAGTTAACTCCTCCGTGTTGCTAAGATATGAATCGGGGTAATATAGGAGCATTCACAACAAACAACTGCTTTGGTTAATAGAACTTGATATAAATCACAAAGTAAGTATGTAACCGCATCTATTCATTACTCCATCTTACCGGTCTAAAAACCGCTACTATGTAAACTCACTCTTTACTAAATGAAGCAGGATCAAACATTTGCCCAAAATCAGGGATTTCTTGAATAGGATCAATGATCTGAATAGTCAGTCCACACTAACACCCTCTTACACATATATGGTCAGCAGCTACTTGACAAAGTATTAGTCATGCTGGCCATCCTATACCACAGGGGAGAAATTAACCTATAATATATATATGATATTTCTCTTATTTTTTTATACACTTGGGTTTTTAATATATGTATATATAATATATATTTAATATAAGTAATAAACTTGCTAATGATGTTGCTTTTTTACAGCGGCTCCCTATTAAAGTTTTATTAAAGAAAAACACAACACCACAAGGATAATTCTACAACCAATAAACAAATTAATCACTATGGGCTAGATTTGGAGTTTGGCGTTAGCCGTGAAAACCAGCGTTAGAGGCTCCTAACGCTGGTTTTAGGCTAACTCCGGTATTTGGAGTCACTCAAAATAGGGTCTAACGCTCACTTTTCAGCCGCGACTTTTCCATACCGCAGATTCCCTTACGTCAATTGCGTATCCTATCTTTTCAATGGGATCTTTCTAACTCCGGTATTTAGAGTCGTGTCTGAAGTGAGCGTTAGACATCTAACGACAAAACTCCAGCCGCAGGAAAAAAGTCAGTAGTTAAGAGCTTTTTGGGCTAACGCCGGTTCATAAAGCTCTTAACTACTGTACTCTAAAGTACACTAACACCCATAAACTATTTATGTACCCCTAAACCGAGGCCCCCCCACATCGCCGCCACTCGATTAAATTTTTTTAACCCCTAATCTGCCGACCGCCACCTACGTTATACTTATGTACCCCTAATCTGCTGCCCCTAACACCGCCGACCCCTATATTATATTTATTAACCCCTAATCTGCCCCCCTCAACGTCGCCTCCACCTGCCTACACTTATTAACCCCTAATCTGCCGAGCGGACCGCACCGCTACTATTATAAAGTTATTAACCCCTAATCCGCCTCACTAACCCTATAATAAATAGTATTAACCCCTAATCTGCCCTCCCTAACATCGCCGACACCTAACTTCAATTATTAACCCCTAATCTGCCGACCGGAGCTCACCGCTATTCTAATAAATGGATTAACCCCTAAAGCTAAGTCTAACCCTAACACCCCCCTAAATTAAATATAATTTTAATCTAACGAAATTAATTAACTCTTATTAAATAAATTATTCCTATTTAAAGCTAAATACTTACCTGTAAAATAAACCCTAATATAGCTACAATATAAATTATAATTACATTGTAGCTATTTTAGGATTAATATTTATTTTACAGGCAACTTTGTAATTATTTTAACCAGGTACAATAGCTATTAAATCATTAAATTAATTAAATAAAATAACTACAATTACCTACAATTAAACCTAACACTACACTATCAATACATTAATTAAATACAATATCTACAAATAACTACAATGAAATAAACTAACTAAAGTACAAAAAATAAAAAAGAACTAAGTTACAAAAAATAAAAAAATATCTACAAACATAAGAAAAATATTACAACAATTTTAAACTAATTACACCTACTCTAAGCCCCCTAATAAAACAACAAAGCCCCCCAAAATAAAAAATGCCCTACCCTATTCTAAATTACTAAAGTTAAAAGCTCTTTTACCTTACCAGCCCTGAACAGGGCCCTTTGCGGGGCATGCCCCAAGAAGTTCAGCTCTTTTGCCTGTAAAAAAAAACATACAATACCCCCCCCAACATTACAACCCACCACCCACATACCCCTAATCTAACCCAAACCCCCCTTAAATAAACCTAACACTAAGCCCCTGAAGATCATCCTACCTTGTCTTCACCTCACCAGGTATCACCGATCCGTCCTGGCTCCAAAATCTTCATCCAACCCAAGCGGGGGTTGGCGATCCATCATCCGGTGGCTGAAGAGGTCCAGAAGAGGCTCCAAAGTCTTCATCCTATCTGGGAAGAAGAGGCGATCCGGACCGGCAACCATCTTCATCCAAGCGGCATCTTCTATCTTCATCCGATGACGACCGGCTCCATCCTGAAGACCTCCACCGCGGACCCATCTTCTTCCGGCGACGTCCAACTGAAGAATGACGGTTCCTTTAAGGGACGTCATCCAAGATGGCGTCCCTCGAATTCCGATTGGCTGATAGGATTCTATCAGCCAATCGGAATTAAGGTAGGAATATTCTGATTGGCTGATGGAATCAGCCAATCAGAATCAAGTTCAATCCGATTGGCTGATCCAATCAGCCAATCAGATTGAGCTCGCATTCTATTGGCTGATCCGATTGGCTGATACAATCCTATCAGCCAATCGGAATTCGAGGGACGCCATCTTGGATGACGTCCCTTAAAGGAACCTTCATTCTTCAGTTGGACGTCGCCGGAAGAAGATGGGTCCGCGGTGGAGGTCTTCAGGATGGAGCCGGTCGTCATCGGATGAAGATAGAAGATGCCGCTTGGATCAAGATGGTTGCCGGTCCGGATCGCCTCTTCTTCCCGGATAGGATGAAGACTTTGGAGCCTCTTCTGGACCTCTTCAGCCACCGGATGATGGATCGCCAACCCCCGCTTGGGTTGGATGAAGATTTTGGAGCCAGGACGGATCGGTGATACCTGGTGAGGTGAAGACAAGGTAGGATGATCTTCAGGGGCTTAGTGTTAGGTTTATTTAAGGGGGGTTTGGGTTAGATTAGGGGTATGCGGGTGGTGGGTTGTAATGTTGGGGGGGGGGTATTGTATGTTTTTTTTTACAGGCAAAAGAGCTGAACTTCTTGGGGCATGCCCCGCAAAGGGCCCTGTTCAGGGCTGGTAAGGTAAAAGAGCTTTTAACTTTAGTAATTTAGAATAGGGTAGGGCATTTTTTATTTTGGGGGGCTTTGTTGTTTTATTAGGGGGCTTAGAGTAGGTGTAATTAGTTTAAAATTGTTGTAATATTTTTCTTATGTTTGTAGATATTTTTTTATTTTTTGTAACTTAGTTCTTTTTTATTTTTTGTACTTTAGTTAGTTTATTTCATTGTAGTTATTTGTAGATATTGTATTTAATTAATGTATTGATAGTGTAGTGTTAGGTTTAATTGTAGGTAATTGTAGGTATTTTATTTAATTAATTTAATGATAGTATAGTGTTAGGTTTAATTGTAACTTAGGTTAGGATTTATTTTACAGGTAATGTAATTATTTTAACTAGGTAACTATTAAATAGTTCTTAACTATTTAATAGCTATTGTACATGGTTAAAATAATTACAAAGTTGCCTGTAAAATAAATATTAATCCTAAAATAGCTACAATGTAATTATAATTTATATTGTAGCTATATTAGGATTTATTTTACAGGTAAGTATTTAGCTTTAAATAGGAATAATTTATTTAATAAGAGTTAATTAATTTTGTTAGATTAAAAACATAATTTATGCTTACCTGATAAATTCCTTTCTTCTGTAGTGTGATCAGTCCACGGGTCATCATTACTTCTGGGATATTAACTCCTCCCCAACAGGAAGTGCAAGAGGATTCACCCAGCAGAGCTGCATATAGCTCCTCCCCTCTACGTCACTCCCAGTCATTCGACCAAGGACCAACGAGAAAGGAAAAGCCAAGGGTGAAGTGGTGACTGGAGTATAAATTAAAAAATATTTACCTGCCTTAAAACAGGGCGGGCCGTGGACTGATCACACTACAGAAGAAAGGAATTTATCAGGTAAGCATAAATTATGTTTTCTTCTGTTAAGTGTGATCAGTCCACGGGTCATCATTACTTCTGGGATACCAATACCAAAGCAAAAGTACACGGATGACGGGAGGGATAGGCAGGCTCTTTATACAGAAGGAACCACTGCCTGAAGAACCTTTCTCCCAAAAATAGCCTCCGATGAAGCAAAAGTGTCAAATTTGTAAAATTTGGAAAAAGTATGAAGCGAAGACCAAGTTGCAGCCTTGCAAATCTGTTCAACAGAGGCCTCATTCTTAAAGGCCCAAGTAGAAGCCACAGCTCTAGTGGAATGAGCTGTAATACTTTCAGGAGGCTGCTGTCCAGCAGTCTCATAAGCTAAACGAATTATGCTACGAAGCCAAAAAGAAAGAGAGGTAGCAGAAGCTTTTTGACCTCTCCTCTGCCCAGAGTAAACGACAAACAGAGAAGACGTTTGTCGAAATTCCTTAGTTGCCTGTAAGTAAAATTTTAGAGCACGGACTACATCCAGGTTGTGCAGTAGACGTTCCTTCTTCGAAGAAGGATTTGGGCATAAAGAAGGAACAACAATCTCTTGATTGATATTCCTGTTAGTAACTACCTTAGGTAAGAACCCAGGTTTAGTACGCAGAACTACCTTATCCGAATGAAAAATCAAATAAGGAGAATCACAATGTAAGGCTGATAACTCAGAGACTCTTCGAGCCGAGGAAATAGCCATTAAAAATAGAACTTTCCAAGATAACAACTTTATATCAATGGAATGAAGGGGTTCAAACGGAACGCCCTGTAAAACATTAAGAACAAGGTTTAAACTCCATGGTGGAGCAACCGTTTTAAACACAGGCTTAATCCTGGCCAAAGCCTGACAAAAAGCCTGGACGTCAGGAACTTCTGACAGACGTTTGTGTAACAGAATGGACAGAGCTGAGATCTGTCCCTTTAATGAACTAGCGGATAAACCCTTTTCTAAACCTTCTTGTAGAAAAGACAATATCCTAGGAATCCTAACCTTACTCCAAGAGTAACCCTTGGATTCACACCAATATAGGTATTTACGCCATATCTTATGGTAAATCTTTCTGGTAACAGGTTTCCTAGCCTGTATTAAGGTATCAATAACTGACTCAGAAAACCCACGTCTTGATAAAATCAAGCGTTCAATTTCCAAGCAGTCAGCTTCAGAGAAGTTAGACTTTGATGTTTGAAGGGACCCTGAATCAGAAGGTCCTGTTTCAGAGGTAGAGACCAAGGTGGACAGGATGACATGTCCACCAGATCTGCATACCAAGTCCTGCGTGGCCACGCAGGTGCTATTAGAATCACTGATGCTCTCTCTTGTTTGATTCTGGCAATCAATCGAGGAAGCATCGGGAAGGGTGGAAACACGTAAGCCATCCTGAAGTCCCAAGGTGCTGTCAGAGCATCTATCAGGACTGCTTCTGGATCCCTGGATCTGGACCCGTAACGAGGAAGCTTGGCGTTCTGTCGAGACGCCATGAGATCTATCTCTGGTTTGCCCCAACGTCGAAGTATTTGGGCAAAGACCTCCGGATGAAGTTCCCACTCCCCCGGATGCAAAGTCTGACGACTTAAGAAATCCGCCTCCCAGTTCTCCACTCCCGGGATGTGGATTGCTGACAGGTGGCAAGAGTGAGACTCTGCCCAGCGAATTATCTTTGATACTTCCATCATAGCTAGGGAGCTTCGTGTCCCTCCCTGATGGTTGATGTAAGCTACAGTCGTGATGTTGTCCGACTGAAACCTGATGAAACCCCGCGTTGTCAACTGGGGCCAAGCCAGGAGGGCATTGAGAACTGCTCTCAATTCCAGAATGTTTATTGGCAGGAGACTCTCCTCCTGACTCCATTGTCCCTGAGCCTTCAGAGAATTCCAGACGGCACCCCAACCTAGAAGGCTGGCGTCTGTTGTTACAATTGTCCAGTCTGGTCTGCTGAATGGCATCCCCCTGGACAGATGTGGCCGAGAAAGCCACCAAAGAAGAGAATTTCTGGTCTCTTGATCCAGATTCAGAGAAGGGGATAAGTCTGAGTAATCCCCATTCCACTGACTTAGCATGCACAGTTGCAGTGGTCTGAGGTGTAGGCGTGCAAAGGGTACTATGTCCATTGCCGCTACCATTAAGCCGATTACCTCCATGCATTGAGCCACTGACGGGTGTTGAATGGAATGAAGGGTGCGGCAAGCACTTTGAAGTCTTGTTAACCTGTCCTCTGTCAGGTAAATCTTCATTTTTACAGAATCTATAAGAGTCCCCAGGAAGGGAACTCTTGTGAGTGGAACGAGTGAACTTTTCTTTTCGTTCACCTTCCATCCATGTGACCTTAGAAATGCCAGTACTAACTTTGTATGAGACTTGGCAGTTTTAAAGCTTGAAGCTTGAATTAGAATGTCGTCTAGGTATGGAGCTACCGAGATTCCCCGCGGTCTTAGTACCGCCAGAAGAGCACCCAGAACCTTTGTGAAGATTCTTGGAGCTGTAGCCAATCCGAATGGAAGAGCCACAAACTGGTAATGCCTGTCTAGGAAGGCGAACCTTAGGTACCGGAAATGATCTTTGTGAATCGGTATGTGAAGGTAAGCATCTTTTAAATCTACAGTGGTCATGTACTGACCCTCTTGGATCATAGGTAAAATTGTCCGAATAGTCTCCATCTTGAACGATGGAACTCTTAGGAACTTGTTTAGGATCTTTAAGTCCAGGATTGGTCTGAAAGTTCCCTCTTTTTTGGGAACCACAAACAGATTTGAGTAAAACCCCTGTCCCTGTTCCGATCGTGGAACTGGGTGGATTACTCCCATTAACAAGAGCTCTTGTACGCAGCGTAGAAACGCCTCTTTCTTTGTCTGGATTGTTGACAACCTTGACAGATGAAATCTCTCTCTTGGAGGAGAGTATTTGAAGTCCAGAAGGTATCCCTGAGATATTATTTCTAGCGCCCAGGGATCCTGGACATCTCTTGCCCAAGCCTGGGCGAAGAGAGAAAGCCTGCCCCCCACTAGATCCGATCCCGGATCGGGGGCCCTCAATTCATGCCGTTTTAGGGGCAGCAGTAGGTTTCCTGGTCTGCTTGCCCTTGTTCCAGGACTGGTTAGGTTTCCAGCCTTGTCTGTAGCGAGCAACAGCTCCTTCCTGTTTTGGTGCAGAGGAAGTTGATGCTGCTCCTGCTTTGAAATTACGAAAGGAACGAAAATTAGACTGTCTAGTCTTAGATTTGGCTTTGTCCTGAGGCAGGGCATGGCCTTTACCTCCTGTAATGTCAGCGATAATCTCTTTCAACCCGGGCCCGAATAAGGTCTGCCCTTTGAAAGGTATATTAAGCAATTTAGACTTAGAAGTAACATCAGCTGACCAGGATTTTAGCCACAGCGCCCTGCGTGCCTGAATGGCGAATCCTGAATTCTTCGCCGTAAGTTTAGTTAGATGTACTACGGCCTCCGAAATGAATGAATTAGCTAGTTTAAGGACTCTAAGCCTGTCCGTAATGTCGTCCAGAGTAGCTGAACTAATGTTCTCTTCCAGAGACTCAATCCAGAACGCCGCTGCAGCCGTGATCGGCGCAATGCATGCAAGGGGTTGCAATATAAAACCTTGTTGAACAAACATTTTCTTAAGGTAACCCTCTAATTTTTTATCCATTGGATCTGAAAAGGCACAGCTATCCTCCACCGGGATAGTGGTACGCTTAGCTAAAGTAGAAACTGCTCCCTCTACCTTAGGGACCGTTTGCCATAAGTCCCGTGTGGTGGCGTCTATTGGAAACATTTTTCTAAATATCGGAGGGGGTGAGAACGGCACACCGGGTCTATCCCACTCCTTAGAAACAATTTCAGTAATTCTCTTAGGTATAGGAAAAACCTCAGTACTCGTCGGTACCGCAAAATATTTATCCAACCTACACATTTTCTCTGGTATTGCAACTGTGTTACAATCATTCAGAGCCGCTAACACCTCCCCTAGTAATACACGGAGGTTTTCCAGTTTAAATTTAAAATATGAAATATCTGAATCCAGTTTTGGATCAGAACCGTCACCCACAGAATGAAGTTCTCCGTCCTCATGTTCTGCAACCTGTGACGCAGTGTCTGACATGGCCCTAATATTATCAGCGCACTCTGTTCTCACCCCAGAGTGATCACGCTTACCTCTTAGTTCTGGTAATTTAGCCAAAACTTCAGTCATAACAGAAGCCATATCCTGTAATGTGATTTGTAATGGCCGGCCAGATGTACTCGGCGCTACAATATCACGCACCTCCCGAGCGGGAGATGCAGGTACTGGCACGTGAGGCGAGTTAGTCGGCATAACTCTCCCCTCGTTGTTTGGTGAAATTTGTTCAATTTGTACAGATTGACTTTTATTTAAAGTAGCATCAATACAGTTAGTACATAAATTTCTATTGGGCTCCACTTTGGCATTGCAACAAATGACACAGGTATCTTCCTCTGAATCAGACATGTTTAACACACTAGCAAATAAACTTGCAACTTGGAATACAATTCAATTAAAAACGTACTGCGCCTTTAAGAAGCACAGAAAATCTATAACAGTTGAAAATTAATAAATTGAAACAGTTATAGCCTCAATCCTTGTAAACAACACAACTTTAGCAAAGGTTTAATCCCAATAGCAAAGATAACAAATTCTGAAAGCAGGAAACAATTACAGAATAAACGTTTTTTATCACAGTCAACTATAATTCTCACAGCTCTGCTGAGAGAAATTACCTCCCTCAAAATAAGTTTGAAGACCCCTGAGTTCTGTAGAGATGAACCGGATCATGCAGGGAATACAATGAGCTGCTGACTGAAATAACTGATGCATAGAAAAGGCGCCAAAAAACGGCCCTTCCCCCTCACACACAGCAGTGAGAGAGAACAGAAACTGACAGAAAAAGATTAAGCAACTGCCAAGTGGAAAAATGGTGCCCAAACATTTATTCACTCAGTACCTCAGCAAATGAAAACGATTTTACATTCCAGCAAAAACGCTAAACATAATTTCTAGTTATTAAACAGCTTTATGTACTTCTTACAGTGTAATTCTAGTGAAGTACCATTCCCCAGAATACTGAAGTGTAAAGTATACATACATGACATTATATCGGTATGGCAGGATTTTCTCATCAATTCCATTGTCAGAAAATAAAAGCTGCTACATACCTCTATGCAGATTCATCTGCCCGCTGTCCCCTGATCTGAAGTTTACCTCTCCTCAGATGGCCGAGAAACAGCAATATGATCTTAACTACTCCGGCTAAAATCATAGCAAAAACTCTGGTAGATTCTTCTTCAAACTCTGCCAGAGAGGTAATAACACACTCCGGTGCTATTTTAAAATAACAAACTTTTGATTGAAGATATAAAACTAAGTATAATCACCATAGTCCTCTCACACCTCCTATCTAGTCGTTGGGTGCAAGAGAATGACTGGGAGTGACGTAGAGGGGAGGAGCTATATGCAGCTCTGCTGGGTGAATCCTCTTGCACTTCCTGTTGGGGAGGAGTTAATATCCCAGAAGTAATGATGACCCGTGGACTGATCACACTTAACAGAAGAAATTATATTTAATTTAGGGGGGTGTTAGTGTTAGGGTTAGACTTAGCTTTAGGGGTTAATCCATTTATTAGAATAGCGGTGAGCTCCGGTCAGCAGATTAGGGGTTAATAATTGAAGTTAGGTGTCGGCGATGTTAGGGAGGGCAGATTAGGGGTTAATACTATTTATTATAGGGTTAGTGAGGCGGATTAGGGGTTAATAACTTTATTATAGTAGCGCTCAGGTCCGGTCGGCAGATTAGGGGTTAATAAGTGTAGGCAGGTGGAGGCGACGTTGTGGGGGGCAGATTAGGGGTTAATAAATATAATATAGGGGTCGGCGGTGTTAGGGGCAGCAGATTAGGGGTACATAAGGATAATGTAAGTAGCGGCGGTTTACGGAGCGGCAGATTAGGGGTTAAAAATAAAATGCAGGTGTCAGCGATAGCGGGGGGCGGCAGATTAGGGGTTAATAAGTGTAAGGTTAGGGGTGTTTAGACTCGGGGTACATGTTAGGGTGTTAGGTGCAGACTTAGGAGGTGTTTCCGCATAGCAAACAATGGGGCTGCGTTAAGAGCTGAACGCGGCTTTTTTGCAGGTGTTAGGTTTTTTTTCAGCTCAAACAGCCCCATTGTTTTCTATGGGGGAATCGTGCACGAGCACGTTTTTTAGGCTGGCCGCTTGCGTAAGCAACTCTGGTATCGAGAGTTGAAGCTGCGTTAAAAATGCTCTACGCTCCTTTTTTGGAGCCTAACGCAGCCTTTATGTGGACTCTCAATACCAGAGTTATTTTTATGGTGCGGCCAGAAAAAAGCCGGCGTTAGTTTTTCGGGTCGTTACCGACAAAACTCCAAATCTAGCCGTATGATATTTTGGCCAAGACTCACCTACATTGATTTAAGCATTTATTGGAGGTCTGTTCATTTCCCCTGACAGAGCATGTACTATTGTCAAGTCACTTTTTTTTTTTCTTTTTTTTTTATGTGGAGTCGCCATTTAATAGATCAGCTCAAGAAAGGACAAAAGCAAAGTGTTTATAAGCCAAACATCGTCTTGAAGGAAATGGTTAAATAAGTAACCAGTCAATTAAATAGCAGAATTGCAAAGAAATAATTATCTTAAACTGCAGTTATTGTGCTAAGTCTATATTTAATGAAGTTGCATGCACCTGATTACTACCAAGGAGATCAGATGTATGAGTTTGGTTTTGTTTTTTTGAGCAGAGTAGGGACAGATTCACAAATAAGGAGAATATGCAAAAAAACTGTGTAAATGTGTTCTTTCTCCAAAAATCATATAGTTGTAAGTGTGAAATTGCCCAGCAACAAAGAGTTCTGCTTTATTTATTCAGCAAATATTTTAACTTACATGTGTAAGACAACATGATATGAATGGATCATCTAAAAGTGGGAATGGCACTTGGGGGCCCATTTATCAAGCTCCGGATGGAGGGCTCTTCAGACTCGCCAGAAACACCAGTTATGGAGCAGCGGTCTAAAGACCGCTGCTCCATAACCTGTCCGTCTGCTGTGACCAGGCATACAGACATAGCCGCAATTCAACCCGATCGAGTACGATCGGTTGATTAACATCCCCCAGCTTGCGAATCTGCAGGGTGCTGCAGTGCACCAGCAGCTGGTGCAATGCTGAATAGGGAGAGAGTATTGCTCTCCACATTCAGCGAGGTCTGTCGGACCTGATCCACACTGTCGGATCAGGTCCCACAGACCTTTGTTAAATAGGGGCCTTGATCTCCAACTACGAGCTATTAGAGTTTTGGCTGCATTTAAAACAAATTGGGATATTTTTAGGCTTAGTTTACAATTGCACTTGGGTTGTAAATTCAGCAGAGCTACAGTTGGGTTCAAAGAAAAATCCTGGCTTAACAGCACCTTCAAAACATTTTCCACCTTGGTCCAAAATGGATTCAACATCAGGCAGCTCCAGCAAATATGTAGTCGCAGTGCTCCATTCTCGCCCCCATATTGCTATTTCACATTACAGCTGAGCAAAGCCCTTTTTATAAATAGTTATGTTTAATTTAAATTAAAAAAATAAACATAAACAGAGCATGTGTTTTTAAGTTCAACTTTCTCTTGTTAGTTGAGTGATTTTACCCCTTAAACTGCACTGTATATTTTATTTACAGGGCCATAAAAATGACTTTGCAGAAGGCTTTGGCATTTTACTATATCTCAATACCATCATATTAGTAAAAGGTTAAGGAAAGGGTGAGGACAACTTAGGGCCTAGTGCAACAATACTATTGGTGCAACTTTATAACATGCTTTCTCTGTTGTAGTATTTCAGTATTAAAGGTATATTAAACCCCAAAACATGTTTTTATGATTCAAACAGAGCATACCCTTTTAACCCTTTCATGACATAGGCAATTGTCCAAGTTCTGAACGTAAACAAAACCTTGAATTTCAGCTATATGTCTTTTCAACCATAATTTACCCCTTTCACATTAAGTGCACCCACACTAATTATATATTGTTGTTTAGAGGACAGATAGGGCTTTCTTTTGGCATCTAATATTTATTTCTAAACTATAATTTTATATGAAAAAAAAATCTAAGTGTGAGAAATTAAGAAATTTTAAGTTTTCCAAATGATTTTATTGTGAATATAATCACCCTGATATATATTACTGCAATACAATACCCATACTTGTGTTCAGCAATGTCCCATGAGTATAACGATACCCCCATGTACAGGTTTTCTGAGATTTCTGGAATTTACTAGGCCCAACATAGGGCCTACCCGTTTACATAGAAATCTGGCACATTCATTTTCTGGGCTTAAGTCACCTTTCATACATTATAGCAGCCCAGGAATGAAAATTACCCCATCATGGCATACCATTTACAAAAGTAGACACCCCAGGGTATTCCAAAAGGGCCATGTCATGTCTTTTTGTGAAGTCCCTTAGTCACAACACCTGGCCAAATATAGTGGCCATTTTTGTTATATGCGTTTTTTACACAAACACTGCAGTGTTTAACTGTTTCTGTCATCAACTTTTTATGTTTTGCTGCTATAAAACACACATATTTGTGTTTGGCAATTTCCTACAAGTACAACAGTACCCCCCATGTACAAGTTTTATGGGGTTTACAGAAGTTACAGGGCCAAATATGGGGTCTGCCCATTTACATGGAAATTTGGCACATTCATTTTCTGGGCCTATGGGATGAAAATTACCCCATCATGGCATTCCATTTGCAAAAGTAGACACCCCATGGTATTCAAAAAGGACTATGTTTAGTCTTTTTTTGTAGCCACTTAGTCACAACATCTGGCCAAATGTAATGTTCATATTTTATTTTTAGTTTATCACAAAAACACTGCCTTTTTGCTGTTTATATCATCCTTCTATGTTTTACTGCTATAATACACCCAAATTTGTGTTCAGTGATGTCCCATGAGTACAACAATACCCCCCATGCACAGGTTTTATGGGTTTTCTGGAAGTTACAGGGCCCAATATAGGGTCTGCCCATTTAGATGGAAATTTGGCACATTGATTTTCTGGACCTATGTTGCCTTTGAGACAGTATGGCAGCCCAGGCATGAAAATTACCCCCCTCATGACATACCATTTGCAAAAGTGGATAACTCAGGATATTCTAAAATGAGTATTTTAGTTGTTTTGTATAACTTATCATGGCCTTAGAGTGGATGGGCTTAACATATAAAGGGACAGGACAAGGTCAGGGGATTTATGAAGTTAGGAATACAGAATAATAAAATAAATTAGGAACACATACAGGTTGCTTTCAAATTAAAAGTTTAACTCTGTGTGATATATTCGAAAGCAATTAGTGATACAGAGGCCAGGTTGAGAGGGGCAGTCAGGGCAATGGTAACTAGAATCCCTCCTCCCTCCTTTTTTTATAGTAGACTCTGCATCTTTTCTGGGGTGTTAATTTGCAGGCAGTGGGGGGGATCCTAGTGGAAAAATGCCTGCCGCAGAGTCGCTCGACATTTTCAGATTGAACAGTGGGAGGATTAGGGGTCTGGTTAAACAAAATATCAGATTTTACATTTAACAAAAATTCCAAAAAAAGAATCAGGTTTCCATGTGCCTGATTTTTTGTAGAGCACATATGCATTATATACTGTGATCTGCATAATATAAAAAGCTACTTTTTTGTACCAAGTTCTAGTTTTTCTTTGAATTAGATATGGCTGCAGGCACCGGTCAGCTAAATCTATCCCCCCCCCATGTTTTTGTTGTACTCCACAATGCACTTTGGCTTTAGGATCTGTGCAGATCTTTCCTTCACAGACACTGGCACTGTAGTTTCATTGTGCATTGTGGAGAGCATGTACACATCTTTTTTATCAGTGTACCGAAGGGCCAGTAGCTCATTGTGGCGTAAAGCTGACGTTGTGCCCCTACTTTTTTTTCCATACGTCAGCTTCTGGGGGAAACCTTTGCGATTTTTTCTCGTTGTGCCACAGGCCACGGTTTCAAAATAAAATAAAAATTTTAAAAGCTCTGTGCTGGTTTAAAAATTATCGAGCCAAAAATGGTACCTTTATTTAGCAGGGGTAGTAGGAGATCCCACACAATTTTCTCACTTGTGCCAACTGAATCTGGGCAGCCAGATGGATCCAAGTGGCTTTTCCCTGGTAGATGCAAATGCCCAGGTATACCCAGTACTGCATTCACAGAGTTGATAAAATCTTACCCCATAGCGGGACCTCTTGGATGGTATATATTGCTTGAAAAGCAATATCCCCTTAAATTTCATGAGGGACTCATCAATGCAAATGTCCTGCTCAGGGATGTTAACGTCATTAAATTTTTGGGACAGGTGGCTTATCAGGGGCCCTAGTTTATATAACCTGTCATGCAGGGGGTCATTTCTGGGGGGGGCACTGGGTATTATCATTAAAATGGAGAAACCGCAGCAACTGTTCATATCTGTCCCTCTTCATAACCCCTGGAAAAAGAGGGGTAGCCAGGATGGGGTTCTGGCTCCAATGTGTTCACAATCCCCATTATTAATGTCAGGGCCCAAAACTTTTTAATCTCCGGTATGTCAGTGGGGTGCCAGGTATTTTTTCTGACATACATACTATATGCTCAAACATGGTATCTGTCAGAATCAGGGACATATAGTTTATTGGCTCACATACTGGAACATCAGTTGTGATGCCAGGAGTCTCAGTAAATTCTGGCATTTCTGGGGCAGTAGAATTTGGGGGTAGCCAATATTGTTTTGTTCATTTGTGCGACGCCTCCTTTTAGGTGGCGAGCAGGGAGCACCAGCATTAGATGTATCACTCGGGGGCTCTATATCTGATGCCGTAAGGGTTGCGCTGTCAGACAGAGCAGAGAGGGTTTCACTCCCTGAATCTTCGGCAAGAATGGCATAAGCCTCTTCTGCTGAACAGCGTGCCATAAGGGATTTTTTTCAATACAAATTACCACTTCACCACCACCAAATCCCACTAAACCACCCCAATTACCACCTCCCAATTACCACCCACCCTATTTCCTCAGATTTTTTTTTATTTATTTTTTTATGATTTTATATATATATATATATATATATATATATATATATATATATATATGTGTGTGAGTGATAAGATTAGTATTAAGGCGCACAGCTCAAAAAAGATTGACCAATGTTATGTCAGTTTTAATGTCAGAGGAAAATATTGTATGGATCAAGGTCCGGTGTATGTTATTTGAATCACCACTATATTTTACATATAGTTCCTGGTTTTATACTGTCAGTGTAAATGTATTACAGTATCTTATAGCCTTACTACAGAGTTAGGTGAGTAGGGGTATAGATATGAGTGTTAGTTTTTTGTTTCTTCTGTGGTGTACAAAGGTAAATATTTATATAATTTGTTCACATATAGTAGATGCAATAAAAACCCACACAAAGTGAATTTAAACACAGTACATCATTATATCAGTCCCAGATGTATCATAAACTTGTGACATCCAATAATTAGAAGTGAGTGCTCACTTACTAGATTCAACCTCAATCCTATGAGGTAAGTAAATGCGTCCCTTTAAGATAAAGTTGTCTCTCAGCAATCCTATACAGCCGCTTCTTCTGCCTCCTTAGTGTGGTAGAAAGTTTTTATTTCCCTTTCCTCCTTGTTTAGCTGAATCTCTCTGTCTTCTCCCAATATTGCGTGATATTGTACACATAGATAGGGGAATACAAAAATGGAACAAATAGTGCAACACTGTTTGCAAACTTAAAAACGTATATTTATTAGATATGTTAAAAAATGCTCACATTTTTTTACCTCAATTTGATATGAGGTATCAGTTCAGCGTGTAAATGTTAGTAGAAAATCACAGATGCAGTTTTCTCCACAGTTTTAAAGTTGGTTACATCAGTCAGTTTCATATAAAACAGGCATCAAAGCAGTTTTCAATGTGCAAAATACATGCAGTCTTTATAAAATACTCTCCTTACGCGTTTCAAAGGTCTTATGTTAAATGGGTAACCTTCTTCATCAGAGGTTATATCGAGTGTGATTGCTGTCTAGGACTAGGGACTTAAATACAGGATGTTTTAAATTTGCATAATGTTTGGAAGAATCTGATTGGTTTATACTTCCATGTGACTTTAGAGGTGTGTGTGCTGTTTCGCCAATCATTTACCAGGTACTCTGTGACATCTAATGTAGAATGTAAGATAGTAAAAAATACATATATATATAATAATACTAAATCCCTTCTTTTCGATCGACTTTTTTAGTGCCCTAATAGTTTGATGTTTTTTCAATATTGTTGTACTAGCGTTTTCGTTCATTTCAACAAGTATATACTATCGCCAGCAGTGTGATTCATGTTTCAGAAGGGGGTGTGTATCAATCCTCCAATCAGGAGCGCACATGAGCGTGACCTCACTCCTTAGTGTAGTAGAAAGTTTTTATTTCCCTTTCCTCCTTGTTTAGCTGAATCTCTCTGTCTTCTCCCAATATTGCGTGATATTGTACACATAGATAGGGGAATACAAAAATGGAACAAATAGTGCAACACTGTTTGCAAACTTAAAAACGTATATTTATTAGATATGTTAAAAAATGCTCACATTTTTTGACCTCAATTTGATATGAGGTATCAGTTCAGCGTGTAAATGTTAGTAGAAAATCACAGATGCAGTTTTCTCCACAGTACTTTTACAAAAAAGACAAAAGAAGGCGCACAGTGAAGAACCAAATTTGAAGAGCACAGCCAATTTTATTACAACATATAACGAAGGCTCAAAAGAAATAAAGATGATTCTCAAAAAACATTGGCACCTGTTAGAAAAAGATGAATTTCTGAAATCCCTAATCCCTAAAGAACCAAAAGTAATCTTTCGCAAAAACAAAAATTTGAAAAATACCCTTGCACCAAGCAAGCTGAAACAGCCTAAAAAACAAAATTGGCTTGGGAAGTTATCCACAGGTTTTTTTAAGTGTAATCGCCTCAACTGTGTAGCCTGCGAACATCACTATGGTGGACAAAAGTCTACAAAAGAAGTTAGATCAAACAGTAATGGCAAATTATGTAAGCTAAATACAACCTGTAACTGTAAAACAGATTATGTCGTTTACCTGATAGAGTGCTCCTGTGGATAGCAATACATAGGACGTACGACACGCCCCTTTGAAAAGAGAGTAGCGGAACACCTCACAAACATAAAGGCAGGCGAGAAGACCCACAGTCTATCACTTCATTATAGAAACTACCATAATAAGGACCCAGAAGGACTAAAAGCTACCATTTTAGAACACATCCCGATCAACGAAAGACGGGGGGATAGGGAACTACATCTCAGACGTAGAGAAACCTTTTGGATTCACACCCTACATTCACAGATTCCATTTGGCCTTAATAAAGACATAGACTTGGCAGCATTCTTAGTAGATAGCTGAAATAACCTGTCAAGGGGTATTTTTACCCCAATAACACTATAAGTAACTAGTATAAAATTATTTTCATCCCCATGCCGCTACATATATTGTACACATCACCTAGTAAGAAAAACATATGACTTAGGAAAACAAACGTATGAAATACCTAGTACATATATATAGAATCTAAGGAACATCTGAATTTTTAACATGAAGCTAATTGACTTCTTTTAAATATCTATATTTATTTAAAATAATTTTACAGAATCATTTTATTAACCTATTGAATCTATAGAAAATTTGAAGTAGGCATACCAACCTATTTTGAATGGTCCTAAAAACATTTAATACATTTTAATATATACATAATTTTTATTATTTATTTTTTAAATTTGTACATTTAAACTTTTAATATATGATTCTGTATACTTGATATTTTATAAAAAACAAAAAAAGAAAAATTGTAAAAAAACCAACAATAATATATTTACTCTATGTGACACTAGACTCTGTGTTAGAAATACTAGCAATGCATTATCTTAAATTGTATTGTGAAATCAAATCGTTATCGTACATAATAAATACAAAGAAAAATGGTTTGGAGATAAAACTACTCCCAAAAACACATGATAAGAGACCCTCGAGCAGAGGGGATAAAGTAAAGCAACTTAACAAGTATGATAGACTGCGCTTACTAACTGATCCGATTGGATCACAAAGGTACACCTTTGTTAATATCTTCCAAAAGAGCGCAACTATAACCACTACGCATGCGCAAAAAACAAATACTTGTTATAGAGAAAAGAGACAAACATGGGAGATCAATAGCGCGACAAACATCAAAATAAAAATTATATACTTATATCTAAATGTTATGTATACACTAACAGGAAGATTTTTGGCACTAACATGATTTAAACTCACGGAGTGAGGTCACGCTCATGTGCGCTCCTGATTGGAGGATTGATACACACCCCCTTCTGAAACATGAATCACACTGCTGGCGATAGTATATACTTGTTGAAATGAACGAACACGCTAGTACAACAATATTGAAAAACCATCAAACTATTAGGGCACTAAAAAAGTCGATCGAAAAGAAGGGATTTAGTATTATTATATATATATGTATTTTTTACTATCTTACATTCTACATTAGATGTCACAGAGTACCTGGTAAATGATTGGCGAAACAGCACACACACCTCTAAAGTCACATGGAAGTATAAACCAATCAGATTCTTCCAAACATTATGCAAATTTAAAACATCCTGTATTTAAGTCCCTAGTCCTAGACAGCAATCACACTCGATATAACCTCTGATGAAGAAGGTAACCCATTTAACATAAGACCTTTGAAACGCGTAAGGAGAGTATTTTATAAAGACTGCATGTATTTTGCACATTGAAAACTGCTTTGATGCCTGTTTTATATGAAACTGACTGATGTAACCAACTTTAAAACTGTGGAGAAAACTGCATCTGTGATTTTCTACTAACATTTACACGCTGAACTGATACCTCATATCAAATTGAGGTAAAAAAATGTGAGCATTTTTTAACATATCTAATAAATATACGTTTTTAAGTTTGCAAACAGTGTTGCACTATTTGTTCCATTTTTGTATTCCCCTATCTATGTGTACAATATCACGCAATATTGGGAGAAGACAGAGAGATTCAGCTAAACAAGGAGGAAAGGGAAATAAAAACTTTCTACCACACTAAGGAGGCAGAAGAAGCGGCTGTATAGGATTGCTGAGAGACAACTTTATCTTAAAGGGACGCATTTACTTACCTCATAGGATTGAGGTTGAATCTAGTAAGTGAGCACTCACTTCTAATTATTGGATGTCACAAGTTTATGATACATCTGGGACTGATATAATGATGTACTGTGTTTAAATTCACTTTGTGTGGGTTTTTATTGCATCTACTATATGTGAACAAATTATATAAATATTTACCCTTGTACACCACAGAAGAAACAAAAAACTAACACTCATATCTATACCCCTACTCACCTAACTCTGTAGTAAGGCTATAAGATACTGTAATACATTTACACTGACAGTATAAAACCAGGAACTATATGTAAAATATAGTGGTGATTCAAATAACATACACTGGACCTTGATCCATACAATATTTTCCTCTGACATTAAAACTGACATAACATTGGTCAATCTTTTTTGAGCTGTGCGCCTTAATACTAATCATATCACTCACACATTTGTTTCATAAATAGAAATAGGACACTGATAGGTGGGGACCTATCGGTAATCCTATTTCAGGTATTAGGCTGCCGTTTCATTCATAGAACCAACAGACGACTGGTGTTGGGAGGGCACACTTAGCGCTGATTACCACCTGTTCTCTTTAAACTAATATATATATATATATATATATATTATAAACTAAAAAAAAAAGCACTGGGAAGGGTAGTGATTGGGAACAGCAGGGAAGGGGTTAACAATAACTAAAGATCCCCACAAATAAACTTTTGGGCACTGATCAAAGCCCTAACAGGCTGATCACAGTGATATTAGGCTGATCACAGTAGCAGCTCTGTGATCAGCAGCAAAAATATATATATTTTGTTTGTATCTATATTTTTTCTCCCTCTCTAGCTTTCTACAGCACACACAAACGCTAAACTGTCTTCCTCTCTCTCTCAGATCGCACTGAGGGAAGAGAGGAAGCGGATACACTTCTAACAGCCAATGATTCCACTCATTGGCTGCTACAGTGTTACAGGGGACAATCGATACACCCCCTCCATGCTGTTTGGATCCTGGGGTGAGTGCCAGAGGTGCTAGGCACATCCCCCAACCGGATCCAGAAGGAAAAAAATAACGGAGGGGGCACAGGAGCTACAAACCGTTATGACGTTCTATTCCGTCATAACGGCTCTAAAGCCCAGTGTAATTATGACGGAATAGAACGGCATAACGGCGTTAAAAGGTTTAAAAAAGTTTCCAATTCACTTCTATTATCAAATTTGCTTCGTTCCCATGATATTCTGTGTTGAAGAGATACCTAGGTTGGCATCTGGAGCACTACATGGCAGGAAATAGTGCTGCCCTCTAGTGCTCTTGCAATTGGATAAGATCCTTGCAAAACTGCTGCCATATAATGCTCCAGAAATGGGGCGGCTCCTAAGCTTACGTCCCCAAAGTTTTAGGAGAATACTAGTGTATACCTACTCCAGCTTGCTCCTGTTTGTCTAAAGAGTCTTTTCATATGCAGAGGAAGGGGGGTTGTCTGCTTTTTTTTGCTTTAGAACCACTTGCAGTGGGCTTTCCAGCTACCTTTTCAACCGTGCTAAACTGGGAGCTTCTAAGTAAGTTTTTAAACGGTTTTATACTGGAATTTTAGATCCGTATCTGTGCATATTATTCTTTATAGTAGTGTCTACTACATGCCGTTAAATAAAAATTGGTTTATACTGTCCCTTTAAGTATTTTTAACAGTATGTGTACGAAGTGTAAAAATACACAAATACAATTTATTTTATTTGTAAACTGCAATAACATTGATTGTTAATAGGACTAGACATTGTTTTAGCTGTCTCTTCCTTACAACTTTGGCCTCGTGTGCAAAAACAGCTTCGCCAAATTTTTGTCTAATCGAGTGATCACATACCCGGCGCAGCAGACAAGTTACACGTGTTGATTTTTGACGGTGTGTACATTTTTTACTCCCATAAACTAAGAACTGGCGTTGCCAGTCACAAATGCAGCGCATGGACTTACGCACAGAGAATGGGGATATTATTTTACTCCATTTTCAGCTTGCCACACATAGGCAGGCGCAGCAACCCTTACACACAGTAAAAAAGCACTGTAACTCCCTGGAAGCCTTAAAGGGACACTGAACCCAAATTCTTTCTTTCGTGATTCAGATAGAGCATGCAATTTTAAGCAACTTTCTAATTTACTCCTATTATCAAATTTTCTTCCTTCTCTTGGTATATTTATTTGAAAAGCAAGAATGTGAGTTTAGAAGCCGGACCATTTTTTGTGAACAACCTGGGTTGTTCTTGCTGATTTGTGGATAAATTCACCCACCAATAAACAAGTGCTGTCCAGTTTACTGAACAAAAAATTGTCTGACTCCTTAGCTTAGATGCCTTCTTTTTCAAATAAAGATAGCAAAAGAACAAAGAAAAATTTATAATAGGAGTAAATTAGAAAGTTGCTTAAAACTGCATGCTCTATCTGAATCACGAAAGAAAGGTTAAGTGTCCCTTTAATAAACACCTAATGCATGTGCAATATCAACCCCTAAATGGCCATCCCCTCACATCACAATCACTAATAAAAGTTATTAACCCCTAAACCGCCACCCCCCCACAACGCAAAGTACCTAATAAAAGTTTTTAACCCCTAAACCGCCATCCCCCATAACGCAAAGTACCTAATTAAACTATTAACCCCTAAACCGCCTTCCCCAACAACACAAAGTACCTAAAAGAACTATTAACCCCTAAATGCCATCCCCCTCAAAGCAAAGTATCTCATTAAACTATTAACCCCTAAACCGCCACACCCCCCCACAACGCAAAGTATTAAACTAATAACTAAACCCCTAACCTAACACCCCCTAACTTAACCCCAATTAAAATACACCTAAATAAAATTAAAAAGATACTAACTACCTTAAAAAAATATTACAAAAAATAACAAAGCTACATTACAAAATAAACCTAACATTACAGAAAATGAAAAACCTAACATTACAGAAAATAACAAACAAAATTATCCAAAATAAAAAAAAAAATATTCCTATTCTAATACCCATGTTAAAAAAACAACAACAAAAAACACCCAAAATAAAAAAAAACTAATCTACAACTAAACTACCAATAGCCCTTAAAAGGGCCTTTTGTAGGGCATTTCCCTAAAGTTAACATCTCTTTTGCATAATAAATAAATACATTACCCCCTAACATTACAAACCCCCACCCCGAACCAACCCCCCAAAATAACAAAATCCTAACTTAAAACCATATGCTACCCATTCCCCCGAAAATGGCATTTGGATGGGCATTGACCGCTGCTTTCTAACCTCTTCTCCACCTCTTACGTGGAGAATTTTAATCTCCCCGGTCTTGTCTGACCGGGGAGATTGACAGCTCCTGCCCATGTGTGACTGGCTATGCGCGGGCCCCAAGGCCGAACACTGTGCGATATCACAGAAACTGTAGTGTGTCTGCAGAAAGACCGGTGTTCTAAAATAAGTCGCGACTGCATAAGAATGCGGGACCTACGTCACGTCCGGTGACGTGAATCAGCTGCTCGAAGTGTGTGGCGCTCACTGCGCATGCGCAAGAGGCCCAACCTCCTCAAAACAGCTGTTTAAGGCTACGCAACGGGTCGAGGTATTCTATGGCCCGAATCTTCATTGCTCAGGCGCGCACAATGCCGCGCATGCGCACATGGCCCTACTCCTCACTCATCAGAGACAAGGCGCAGGCAGCACACTGACAACACGACCCTACTGGTTGTACAGCCACTGACTTCACGGACACACGGACCAATCAGATAATGCAGTAACGCTTTTTTCCTATGTATTATCTGATTGTTCCGTAGTCCGTTTGATTTGCCCACCTCCATTCAATTTCCAAATTGGTCCATCGTGCGCCGCTGACTTGCCGTGCCTGGGGGGGAGTGCTTATGGGGGTTACAGGGAGTGCTGATGGGGCTTACATAAAATACACAGGGGGTGCTTATAGGGGTTTACAGGGGGTGCTGATGGGACTTATGTAGGTTACACAGGGGGTGCTGATGTGGCTTATGTAGGTTACACAGGGGTGATTATGGGGGTTACAGGGGGGTGCTTAACCTACATAAGCCACATCAGCTCCCCCTGTAAGCCCCATAAGCACCCCCTGTGTAACCTACATAAGCCCCATCAGCACCCCCTGTAACCCCCATAAGCACCCCCTGTGTAACCTACATAGGCCCCATCAGCTCCCCCTGTAAGCCGCATAAGCACCCCCTCTGTAACCTACATTAAAAAGCAGGAATATCTCAGTGATTACAAAAATATTGTAAAGAGGTAGTACACAACCAAAAACCATTATTGAGCATTTATATAGTTCATATACAAGGCCAAAACAAGCTATATCTAGGGTATACATAGCTATCAAATTACATAGTAGTAAAGCAAAATCCCAGATGATGCTCAAATGGGAGAGAGACTTAGGAATGCAAAGGGATAAACAAACATGGGACAAAACACTAGGGTCACTTACTAAGGGTTTACTTGGCACCGATTTAACCCCTTAATGACAAGTGACGTACCAGGTACGTCCTGCAAAAACTTGCAGTTAGTGACAATGGACGTACCTGGTACGTCACTTGTCTAAGAGAGTGCTGGAAGCGATCGCAATCGCTTCCAGCAGCTCTCAGGGTATTGCAGTGATGCCTCGATATTGAGGCATCCTGCAATACCCTTTAGAAACATCCGATGCAGAGAGAGCCACTCTGTGGCCCTCTCTGCACCGGTAGCGATGCGGCCGGTTCGTTGGTGGGTGGGAGCGCAACAGGGAGGCGGGTGGGCGGCCCATCGCTACCCGGCATCCGGCTCCTGTTAGTGCAATGTGCACGCCGGGTGCCGGGAGCGTGCGGGGGCGCGCATGCGCGTGCGCGGGTGCGCGCGATTACCTACCCACACTGACACCAATGAGTGGGAAGAGGGGGGGGGAAAGTAATAATAAATATATGAGGATCTGGGCGGGGGCGGGGGTTGGGGTATTGTGGGGGGCTGCTACACTACAGAAAAAATTAAAATGGAAATAAAAAATAATAAAAAAACCACTTTTTTGGGGGGCAAATTGGGTACTGGCAGACAGCTGCCAGTACCCAAGATGGCGGCAATTAGGTAGGGGAGAGGGTTAGAGAGCTGGGGGGGGGGATCATGGAGGTTGGGGCTAAGGCAGGAGTCCATCACAGCTAAAACATTTTATTTTTTTTTATTAAAAAAAAGAAAAACTCCTTTTATTTAGTACTGGCAGACTTTCTGCCAGTACTTAAGATGGCGGGGACAATTGTGGGGTGGGGGAGGGAAGAGAACTGTTTGGGAGGGATCAGGGGGTGGGATGTGTCAGGTGGGAGGCTGATCTCTACCCTAAAGCTAAAATTAACCCTGCAAGCTCCCTACAAGCTACCTAATTTAACCCCTTAACTGCTGGGCATAATTTACGTGTGGTGCGCAGCAGCATTTAGCGGCCTTCTACTTACCAAAAAGCAACCCCAAAGCCATATAAGTCTGCTATTTCTGAACAAAGGGGATCCCAAAGAAGCATTTACAACCATTTGTGCCTTAATTGCAGAAGCTGTTTGTAAATAATTTCAGTGGGAAACCTAAAGTTTGTGACAAAATTTGTGAAAAAGTGAACTTTTTTTTTTATTTGATGACATTTGGCGGTGAAATGGTGGCATGAAATATACCAAAATGGGCCTAGATCAATACTTTGGGTTGTCTTCTAAAAAAAAATATATACATGTCAAGGGATATTCAGGTATTCCTGACAGATATCAGGGTTCCAATGTAACTAGCGCTAATTTTGAAAAAAAGTTGTTTGGAAATAGCAAAGTGCTACTTGTATTTATGGCCCTATAACTTGCAAAAAAAGTAAAGAACATGTAAACATTGGGTATTTCTAAACTCAGGACAAAATTTAGAAACTATTTAGCATAGGTGTTTTTTGGTGATTGTAGATGTGTAACAGATTTTGGGGGTCAAAGTTAGAAAAAGTGTGTTTTTTTCAATTTTTTCCTCATATTTTATATTTTTTTTTATAGGAAATTATAAGATATGATGAAAATAATGGTATCCTTAGAAAGTCCATTTAATGGCGAGAAAAACGGTATATAATATGTGTGGGTACAGTAAATGAGTAAGAGGGAAATTACAGCTAAACACAAACACTGCAGAAATGTAAAAATAGCCATTGTCATTAAGGGTAAGAAAATTGAAAAATGGTCCGGTCATTAAGGGGTTAAAGGGACACTGAACCCAATTTTTTTCTTTTGTAATTCAGAAAGAGCATGCAATTTTAAGCAACTTTCTAATTTGCTCCTATTATCAATTTTCCTTCATTCTCTTGCTATCTTTATTTGAAAAAGAATGCATCTAAGCTTTTTTTGGTTTCAGTACTCTGGACAGCACTTTTTTATTGGTGGATGAATTTATTCCCCAATCAGCAAGGACAACCCAGGTTGTTCACCAAAAGTGGTCCGGCATCTAAACTTACATTCGTGCATTTCAAATAAAGATACCAAGAGAATGAAGAAAATTTGATAATAGGAGTAAATTAGAAAGTTGCTTAAAATTTCATGCTCAATCTGAATCACAAAATAAAAAATTTGGGTACAGTGTCCCTTTAAGGGAAAATCCAATTAAAACTGTTTTTAAATGGTACCTTACGCCAGAAAGGACATCGCATACATCACAGGGGAACTCTAGACTATGCTACTGAGGCTGTGGTGAGAACGGCACTTATAGACACATGTGGTGGGAATGTAAGGAGATCCAGGAGATATGGCGATTATTGTCACACCTAATCAGTACACTACTAGATGAAGATATTGAACTAAGTATCGGTCAAGCTTTATTACATGAGCAAAATGACAGATTCAATAACACTATTAACATGTTTATCAAAATATTGTGCACATTAGAGGGAACATTTGTGCATTGGCTTGGAATTTACCAAAACATAGACCACACATAATCTCCCACTACCCTTTGATAAAAGCAGTTTTTCACACCTGGGACAGGCTGATCAAACCCAGTTTACATATCTCGACACCCTACTCACCTCTAACACCTATAAGAAAAAATCTTGAATTGCCATATTCTGCCAACCCACCTAGGAATAAAAAAATTATATAAACTAAGAGATGGGATTTTACATTTTGTAATTGAACATGGAACCATCATGTCTCTAGACAAACTACAAAATTGGGACAACACATTATTTTCCACTTGGCTGACTAGACACCAACTCATGTACTTTGTTAGCACTCACCCTCATAAAACTAAACAGGCGGGGCGGAGCAAGTTGCTGTTAAGGATCCGGTATGGGAATACTCATGTAATACAACAGCTATGTTCATTTGGTCGCAACCTTACTGCATTTTCTTGCCCTCCTCAAAGGTATGCAGGGAACGGGGAAGGAGATCCAAGGTGAGGGATAATAAGTTTTACTATGCAACACATTTGGTAGTCTACAGACTGGGGATCATGACATCCTGTACTCTATTTGTGCACCACTCACAAAAAACCTCAAAAATCAAAACAAACACCCACCAACAGAGCTAGATGGATTCCTGGTCTGTTAACTTAATTTCACATAATGTAAGGGGACTGAACTCAGACATTAAACGCAGAATGGCACTCACGCAATATAAGTCTCTTAAAGCAAATGTGATCTTTCTCCAGGAAACACATTTTCTACACTCCCAAATACCCAAATACTGGACTAAAGATTTTTGCCACCACTATCACTCAACCTCTGACTCTAAGAAACGCGGTGTATCCATATTGATACACTCCTCCCTACCCTTTACACATCAGGAAACAGTTAAAGACAGGGAAGGCAGATTCCTCATTGTAAAAGGCCAGATCCAAAATTCCGATATAATATTTTGCAATATATATGCACCAAACGATAAACAAGATGCCTTTTTCAGACAAATTACACATCTCTTGACAGGGTGGTCTCAGACTATCTTTGCTGGAGATTTTAATGTAGATCTCACACGGCAATCCCAAAAACACAACCCCCCACATACCACCAAGCAACACAAACAATGTAAGATGATCAAGGTAATACAAGACTATCTCGCTACCAACTCACTAATAGACTCCTGGAAAACACTATATGGTCACACAAACGACTCTACTTTTTTCTCAGCGGCACACAAAACATACAGAAAACTAGACTACATATTTGTCAGTCAGTTTCTACGGCCCATCTTAATAAACTCAAATATCCATTCCTGTGTGTGGTCAGACCACTCCATAGTACAGCTTACCTTGGGCGACATACAAGTTCCGGGGAGGACCAGATCATGGACATATGACCCCATCTGTCTAAGAGATCCTACGGTCCGAGAGACGGTAGAACGTAACATGTTAGAGTATTGGGGCATAAACACAGAGACAACGGTTAACCCTATCATGACTTGGGCAGCACACAAGACCTACCTAAGGGGCCTACTGATAAAAGAAAAATCTATCCTTCTTAAAAAACAAAATATACAGAAGTTAGCTCTACAGAAAGAAATAGATACATTAGAGAGACACCATAAACTGACACAATCTAGAGCTACACTGACACAGCTTCAGGGTAAAAGAACAGAACTAGCAACTATTCTAAACGACCAAGCAGTCAAAGCCGCCTTCCGGCTCAAGACAAACTACTACATATATGCAAACAAGCCAGACAGGTACTTAGCAAACAGAATTCGTGAACGGGCGAAAATAGCCTCCATAACACAGATCCAAAAACAAGACGGCACCACAACCTCCCACCCACAGGAAATTGTGGATAGCTTTGCCCAATACTATAGCACCTTATATGAGGGAACCCATGTCGCCCACTCCCCCAACACGGAATCCATCTTAACAAAATTACTAGATGACGCCCATTTACCCTCTATCACAGAAACAGAGATAGCTTAAATCAGGTGATAACTGCCAACGAGGTATTGGGGGCCATTAAAGATTTGAAACCGGGCAAAGCCCCGGGCCCAGACGGACTACCTGGTGAATACTATAAATTATTTAAAAATTCCCTGACATTACATCTAGTTAAATTTTCAAATTATATTATGCAAGGGTATGAGATCCCACGCGACTTACTTGGAGCCAGGATAGTGGTGATACCCAAACCAGGCAGAGATCCACAAAGATGTCCCAACTACAGACCCATCTCCCTTATAAACCAAGATCTAAAGATCTTTACCAAAATTCTAGCCAATAGATTAAAACACATATTACCGAACATAGTACACCCGGATCAGGTGGGATTTATAGCGGGTAGGGAAGCACCTGACAATGTAAGACGGATCATAACAACAATAGCCCAACTTGACCGGACGCAAACGCCTTCTCTGGTCCTCTCATTGGACGCGGAGAAGGCGTTTGATAGAATCGACTGGACATACATGTTCAAGGTCCTGGATAAAATGGGATTTAAAGGTCCATTTGTAGACGCCTTGCGAGGTATATACTCTAAGCCTACGGCTACAGTTAGGGCCATGGGACATCACTCCGAAACTATACACATAAAAAATGGAACGAGACAGGGTTGCCCGCTCTCCCCACTGCTGTTCATCCTATGTATGGAACCATTAGCGGCCAATATCAGACACTCCACTGAGGTGACTGGACTCAAAATCAAACACACAGACTATAAGATCTCCCTATTTGCGGACGATGTCCTTTTGACACTCACCAAACCCTTGATATCCCTCACGGGGTTATATGACATATTGCAAAGGTTCTCCCAGGTTTCTGGCTATAAGATCAACATGGACAAAAGCGAAGCATTGGCCATAGCCCTACCGGCTCACACAAAAAAACTAATTGAGTTAAACTTTTCATTTTCTTGGGCTAAGACACACATTAAATACTTAGGTACAAAGATACCGACTCAATACTCAGATTTATATAAGGTAAATTATCTCCCCCTATTTAAAGAGCTAAGATCAGACATTGCTAAATGGAAAGTACTAAACTTCTCCTGGTATGGTAGAATATCTGCCATAAAAATGAATCTATTACCGAGGATCCTATATCTATTTAGGGCCTTGCCCGTCCCAATCCCAAAAAATGATCTCAAAACTCTACAATCAGACATTAACCTCTTCATTAATGGCAAAAAACAGGCAAGAATTCCCCACTCAATTTTAAATAAACATAGACAGCTGGGGGGGGGGGGGGGGGTAGGGGTCCCCAACTTGCTTAATTACTATGAGGCAGCTAGATTAGCACAAGATGCTCTCCTGGGCTCTTCATTGGGAAATTTGGTGTGGAAGGAAATAGAGACGGAGATAGCAGATGTAGAATCATCTGGTGATCTGATCTGGGATAAAACAACATTACAACAACAAACTAAAAAAACAGAATTTATGTTTACCTGATAAATTACTTTCTCCAACGGTGTGTCCGGTCCACGGCGTCATCCTTACTTGTGGGATATTCTCCTCCCCAACAGGAAATGGCAAAGAGCCCAGCAAAGCTGGTCACATGATCCCTCCTAGGCTCCGCCTACCCCAGTCATTCGACCGACGTTAAGGAGGAATATTTGCATAGGAGAAACCATATGATACCGTGGTGACTGTAGTTAAAGAAAATAAATTATCAGACCTGATTAAAAAAACCAGGGCGGGCCGTGGACCGGACACACCGTTGGAGAAAGTAATTTATCAGGTAAACATAAATTCTGTTTTCTCCAACATAGGTGTGTCCGGTCCACGGCGTCATCCTTACTTGTGGGAACCAATACCAAAGCTTTAGGACACGGATGAAGGGAGGGAGCAAATCAGGTCACCTAAATGGAAGGCACCACGGCTTGCAAAACCTTTCTCCCAAAAATAGCCTCAGAAGAAGCAAAATTATCAAACTTATAAAATTTGGTAAAAGTGTGCAGTGAAGACCAAGTCGCTGCCCTACATATCTGATCAACAGAAGCCTCGTTCTTGAAGGCCCATGTGGAAGCCACAGCCCTAGTGGAATGAGCTGTGATTCTTTCGGGAGGCTGCCGTCCGGCAGTCTCGTAAGCCAATCTGATGATGCTTTTAATCCAAAAAGAGAGAGAGGTAGAAGTTGCTTTTTGACCTCTCCTTTTACCAGAATAAACAACAAACAAGGAAGATGTTTGTCTAAAATCCTTTGTAGCATCTAAATAGAATTTTAGAGCGCGAACAACATCCAAATTGTGCAACAAACGTTCCTTCTTTGAAACTGGTTTCGGACACAGAGAAGGTACGATAATCTCCTGGTTAATGTTTTTGTTAGAAACAACTTTTGGAAGAAAACCAGGCTTAGTACGTAAAACCACCTTATCTGCATGGAACACCAGATAAGGAGGAGAACACTGCAGAGCAGATAATTCTGAAACTCTTCTAGCAGAAGAGATTGCAACTAAAAACAAAACTTTCCAAGATAATAACTTAATATCAACGGAATGTAAGGGTTCAAACGGAACCCCCTGAAGAACTGAAAGAACTAAATTGAGACTCCAAGGAGGAGTCAAAGGTTTGTAAACAGGCTTAATTCTAACCAGAGCCTGAACAAAGGCTTGAACATCTGGCACAGCTGCCAGCTTTTTGTGAAGTAACACAGACAAGGCAGAAATCTGTCCCTTCAGGGAACTTGCAGATAATCCTTTTTCCAATCCTTCTTGAAGGAAGGATAGAATCTTAGGAATCTTAACCTTGTCCCAAGGGAATCCTTTAGATTCACACCAACAGATATATTTTTTCCAAATTTTGTGGTAAATTTTTCTAGTTACAGGCTTTCTGGCCTGAACAAGAGTATCGATAACAGAATCTGAGAACCCTCGCTTCGATAAGATCAAGCGTTCAATCTCCAAGCAGTCAGCTGGAGTGAAACCAGGTTCGGATGTTCGAACGGACCCTGAACAAGAAGGTCTCGTCTCAAAGGTAGCTTCCAAGGTGGAGCCGATGACATATTCACCAGATCTACATACCAAGTCCTGCGTGGCCACGCAGGAGCTATCAAGATCACCGACGCCCTCTCCTGATTGATCCTGGCTACCAGCCTGGGGATGAGAGGAAACGGCGGGAACACATAAGCTAGTTTGAAGGTCCAAGGTGCTACTAGAGCATCCACTAGAGCCGCCTTGGGATCCCTGGATCTGGACCCGTAGCAAGGAACTTTGAAGTTCTGACGAGAGGCCATCAGATCCATGTCTGGAATGCCCCACAGCTGAGTGACTTGGGCAAAGATTTCCGGATGGAGTTCCCACTCCCCCGGATGCAATGTCTGACGACTCAGAAAATCCGCTTCCCAATTTTCCACTCCTGGGATGTGGATAGCGGACAGGTGGCAGGAGTGAGACTCCGCCCATAGAATGATTTTGGTCACTTCTTCCATCGCTAGAGAACTCCTTGTTCCCCCCTGATGGTTGATGTACGCAACAGTTGTCATGTTGTCTGATTGAAACCGTATGAACTTGGCCCTCGCTAGCTGAGGCCAAGCCTTGAGAGTATTGAATATCGCTCTCAGTTCCAGAATATTTATCGGTAGAAGAGATTCTTCCCGAGACCAAAGGACCCTGAGCTTTCAGGGCTCCCCAGACCGCGCCCCAGCCCATCAGACTGGCGTCGGTCGTGACAATGACCCACTCTGGTCTGCGGAATGTCATCCCTTGTGACAGGTTGTCCAGGGACAGCCACCAACGGAGTGAGTCTCTGGTCCTCTGATTTACTTGTATCTTCGGAGACAAGTCTGTATAATCCCCATTCCACTGACTGAGCATGCACAGTTGTAATGGTCTTAGATGAATGCGCGCAAAAGGAACTATGTCCATTGCCGCTACCATCAACCCGATCACTTCCATGCACTGAGCTATGGAAGGAAGAGGAACGGAATGAAGTATCCGACAAGAGTCTAGAAGCTTTGTTTTTCTGGCCTCTGTCAGAAATATCCTCATTTCTAAGGAGTCTATTATTGTTCCCAAGAAGGGAACCCTTGTTGACGGAGATAGAGAACTCTTTTCCACGTTCACTTTCCATCCGTGAGATCTGAGAAAGGCCAGGACGATGTCCGTGTGAGCCTTTGCTTGAGGAAGGGACGACGCTTGAATCAGAATGTCGTCCAAGTAAGGTACTACAGCAATGCCCCTTGGTCTTAGCACAGCTAGAAGGGACCCTAGTACCTTTGTGAAAATCCTTGGAGCAGTGGCTAATCCGAAAGGAAGCGCCACGAACTGGTAATGCTTGTCCAGGAATGCGAACCTCAGGAACCGATGATGTTCCTTGTGGATAGGAATATGTAGATACGCATCCTTTAAATCCACCGTGGTCATGAATTGACCTTCCTGGATGGAAGGAAGAATAGTTCGAATGGTTTCCATCTTGAACGATGGAACCTTGAGAAACTTGTTTAAGATCTTGAGATCTAAGATTGGTCTGAACGTTCCCTCTTTTTTGGGAACTATGAACAGATTGGAGTAGAACCCCATCCCTTGTTCTCTTAATGGAACAGGATGAATCACTCCCATTTTTAACAGGTCTTCTACACAATGTAAGAATGCCTGTCTTTTTATGTGGTCTAAAGACAACTGAGACCTGTGGAACCTCCCCCTTGGGGGAAGTCCCTTGAATTCCAGAAGATAACCTTGGGAGACTATTTCTAGCGCCCAAGGATCCAGAACATCTCTTGCCCAAGCCTGAGCGAAGAGAGAGAGTCTGCCCCCCACCAGATCCGGTCCCGGATCGGGGGCCAACTTTTCATGCAGTCTTGGTAGCAGTGGCAGGTTTCTTGGCCTGCTTTCCCTTGTTCCAGCCTTGCATTGGTCTCCAAGCTGGCTTGGCTTGAGAAGTATTACCCTCTTGCTTAGAGGACGTAGCACCTCGGGCTGGTCCGTTTCTACGAAAGGGACGAAAAGTAGGTTTATTTTTTGCCTTGAAAGGCCGATCCTGAGGAAGGGCGTGGCCCTTACCCCCAGTGATATCAGAGATAATCTCTTTCAAGTCAGGGCCAAACAGCGTTTTCCCCTTGAAAGGAATGTTAAGTAGCTTGTTCTTGGAAGACGCATCAGCCGACCAAGATTTCAACCAAAGCGCTCTGCGCGCCACAATAGCAAACCCAGAATTCTTAGCCGCTAACCTAGCCAATTGCAAAGTGGCGTCTAGGGTGAAAGAATTAGCCAATTTGAGAGCATTGATTCTGTCCATAATCTCCTCATAAGGAGGAGAATCACTATCGACCGCCTTTATCAGCTCATCGAACCAGAAACATGCGGCTGTAGCGACAGGGACAATGCATGCAATTGGTTGTAGAAGGTAACCCTGCTGAACAAACATCTTTTTAAGCAAACCTTCTAATTTTTTATCCATAGGATCTTTGAAAGCACAACTATCCTCTATGGGTATAGTGGTGCGTTTGTTTAAAGTGGAAACCGCCCCCCTCGACCTTGGGGACTGTCTGCCATAAGTCCTTTCTAGGGTCGACCAAAGGAAACAATTTTTTAAATATGGGGGGAGGGACGAAAGGAATACCGGGCCTTTCCCATTCTTTATTAACAATGTCCGCCACCCGCCTTGGGTATAGGAAAAGCTTCTGGGAGCCCCGGCACCTCTAGGAACTTGTCCATTTTTACATAGTTTCTCTGGGATGACCAACTTGTCACAATCATCCAGAGTGGATAATACCTCCTTAAGCAGAATGCGGAGATGTTCCAACTTAAATTTAAATGCAATCACATCAGGTTCAGCCTGTTGAGAAATGTTCCCTGAATCAGTAATTTCTCCCTCAGACAAAACTTCCCTGGCCCCATCAGACTGGGTTAGGGGCCCTTCAGAGATATTAGGATCAGCGTTGCCATGCTCTTCAGTATCTAAAACAGAGCAGCCCGCGCTTACGCTGACAAGTGTTCATTTGGGCTAAAATGTTTTTGACAGAATTATCCATTACAGCCGTTAATTGTTGCATAGTAAGGAGTATTGGCGCGCTAGATGTACTAGGGGCCTCCTGAGTGGGCAAGACTCGTGTAGACGAAGGAGGGAATGATGCAGTACCATGCTTACTCCCCTCACTTGAGAATCATCTTGGGCATCATTGTCATTATCACATAAATCACATTTATTTAAATGAATAGGATTCTGGCTTCCCCACATTCAGAACACAGTCTATCTGGTAGTTCAGACATGTTAAACAGGCATAAACTTGATAACAAAGTACAAAAAACGTTTTAAAATAAAACCGTTACTGTCACTTTAAATTTTAAACTGAACACACTTTATTACTGCAATTGCGAAAAAACATGAAGGAATTGTGCAAAATTCACCAAATTTTCACCACAGTGTCTTAAAGCCTTAAAAGTATTGCACACCAAATTTGGAAGCTTTAACCCTTAAAATAACGGAACCGGAGCCGTTTTAAACTTTAACCCCTTTACAGTCCCTGGTATCTGCTTTGCTGAGACCCAACCAAGCCCAAAGGGGAATACGATACCAAATGACGCCTTCAGAAAGTCTTTTCTAAGTGTCAGAGCTCCTCTCACATGCGACTGCATGCCATGCCTCTCAAAAACAAGTGCGCCACACCGGCGCGAAAATGAGGCTCTGCTTATGCTTTGGGAAGCCCCTAAGGTATAAGGTGTCTAATACAGTGCCTGCCGATATTATTATATCAAAATACCCAGATAAAATGATTCCTCAAGGCTAAATATGTGTTAATAATGAATCGATTTAGCCCAAAAAAAGTCTACAGTCTTAATAAGCCCTTGTGAAGCCCTTATTTACGATCGTAATAAACATGGCTTACCGGATCCCATAGGGAAAATGACAGCTTCCAGCATTACATCGTCTTGTTAGAATGTGTCATACCTCAAGCAGCAAGAGACTGCATACTGTTCCCCCAACTGAAGTTAATTGCTCTCAACAGTCCTGTGTGGAACAGCCATGGATTTTAGTTACGGTTGCTAAAATCATTTTCCTCATACAAACAGAAATCTTCATCTCTTTTCTGTTTCTGAGTAAATAGTACATACCAGCACTATTTCAAAATAACAAACTCTTGATTGAATAATAAAAACTACAGTTAAACACTAAAAAACTCTAAGCCATCTCCGTGGAGATGTTGCCTGTACAACGGCAAAGAGAATGACTGGGGTAGGCGGAGCCTAGGAGGGATCATGTGACCAGCTTTGCTGGGCTCTTTGCCATTTCCTGTTGGGGAGGAGAATATCCCACAAGTAAGGATGACGCCGTGGACCGGACACACCTATGTTGGAGAAATACTCTCCTGTTACGATATTATCACTTGACAACTGGAGGACAAAAGCACATGGTAAGGGGAAGATGCCCAGATTCTCCTCCAAAATGCCAATTAAATACCTTATCCCAGGGGAATATCGCAAACAGCTAGATAAATGGGAAAATAAAGGTCTGTACAGGGTAGGGGACCTTCTAATGAACAACAAACCACTAACTTTTAACCAGATACAAGAGAAATTAACACCTCTATCACCCAAATGGTATCTATACTTACAAATACTCTCTGCCCTAAACAAGTTTATCCCAAATATATGTAAACAACCCAGCACCATACTAGAAAGACTGTGTAGTACACAAGTGAGACCTAGACAATCCATCTCTCAATTATACTTGACTTTACAAGCTCCAGAAGATAGCACTAAAACACCTATTATGATTAGATGGGAAACAGACACTAACTCTACACTAGAGCTGCTAGAATGGCAGGATCTTTTTTATTCTTCATGCAAGGGATTAATCAGTGCGGACCTACGAGAGAACAGCTTAAAGACCATCTTTCGGTGGTATTTGACGCCTATTAAAACTTCACATTACACAGAGGGCAGAAGTAGAAACTGTTATAGGGGTTGTAATTCGGTTGGTACCTATATGCATATGTGGTGGGAGTGCCCTAGAGTGGCTCACATCTGGTCCAAACTCTCGTCCCATCTCAGCTTCCTCTTAGAGGAGCAGGTGGTGTTATCTATATCTCAGGGACTCTTGAACGCCCCCATACCAAATCTTAACAAGCATATTAACACTCTCATAAGAATACTCTGCACAATAACGAGACTAAGTATTGCCAAATATTGGAAGGAGGGAGTACCAACATGGAATGAAATACTAGAGAGATTTAAACTAACATACTCCTTACACGAAGCGGCAGCGATGATGTTAGGCACCGACTGACACATTCCACAAAATCTGGTTTTAATGGATACTACATTCAACATGAAAGCCCCACCAAACACTATACATGCAGATAGAGATTCTGATCACAAGGGAAAAATAGGAGGACCTGTTTACAAGAAACTGCAGTGATGTACGATCGATAGATCATACCGGACCAAATGTTATGTTTGCCAGTTCATTTTGTTATTTTTAGGGTTTACCATTTTTTTTTTTTTTTTTTTATTGTCTTTTTATATTTGTAACAAGAATATAAGTTATGTATTGCCAGTCCTTAATGAGAAGCACAACAGATATGATATACAAGCATTGACAATTCAGGATATATGGAAACAGACCAGGGACAAGATTATGGAATTGATAATGCATTAGTCTAGTAACTGTATAAAAGTGCCTATAGATAAGATTTTGTAATTGACTGCATAAATCATGTATCCTGTTTGAAAATGTTAATTCAATAAAAACTATTTTAACATAAAACTAAACAGGCATCTAACTCCATTTGAGCATCTATGCACACTAACACATCGAGACACACAATCTCTAAAATCTATAAACTTTTACTCCTACCAGATAACATGACTACCCCTTCATATACTAGGGCATTTACCACAGACATATTGCAAAGTTGTTTCATTGCACACAACTAAACATTAAATATACAAATATCAAGGTGTTTACGGTCTGTTTAAAGACTGGAGTCAAGCTATCAGACAGTTGAAAAATCCAAGTCAAGCTATAAGACACTTATTTGTTAGCACTTTCTTAAGACTATTAAAGGCTGTTCCACAAATGTAGAGGAAAAAAGCAAAAAATGGGTGTTTATACTGTCAACAGAGGAACAATTGTGTGCCGATATCCGCAATTGTATATGTAAGCCTAACCTACCAACCCAGGTAGGTGCTGTACATAACTTACACCAACTGACTTACTAGAAATCCTCCGTTGTCAAACAGTCACAAGTTACTATAGTCACCCAGGGTTCCTCTCCCCCTGGAGACCAGTAGAGAACGCAGGAAAACGGATCTTACAGTTACAGGCCAACAAACATCCAACATGTGGGACAGCACTTAATGCTTCTAATTGGCAAAGTAACACAAACTCCCCTTGAACAGATAGTAGGCAAATACCTCATATGTTGTTGCTCCAGCGGCTTTCCTGTTGTCACACCGGACTGCAACGATGTATGCCAAACTGCGGAGGGAAGGCTGTCATCAATCCCCGGTCCTGCAGGCTGTTTCTTGGAGTCCGCCCGATCCACAGCTCACAGCCTCGAAATCAGTGCTCACTAAGGCCCAAAAGTGCAAAAGAACGAACAAGAGAACAGAAGCACTTGATACTGGCCGTTGGTATTTTGAAGTGAATTTAATGAACAGGGTATAGCTTCACAAAGTACAGTATACAAAGTAAACACAGGGCTCATGACCCTAGTAAAAACAATACAGAGGGGGTGAAAAATTACCGAGCTAGTGACAAAAAAGCGGCTAACGCGTTTCGGCGTGAGCCTTACTCATAGCCTCGTAAAACACAAATGAATCCTAGAAGTTTAAAAAACCTAGCTCCTAATCTGATTGGTTAGCGGGATACACACCCTGCAACTTGTTATCCAATCTAAGACTGCTAAACTAATTGAGTATACACACACCCCCCCCCCACCCCCTGTGGATGCACAATATTAAATAGATACTAATAATAGTCTTCATCACTGAGTACTCCAGACCAATATATATGAACCGGAAAAGACTAGCCGGTTTATTCAACGTACCAAGACGCTGGTCGGATAGTGCCAAAATCCAGCCCCGCCGTACCGGAGATTCTACGCTCCATTCATTGATGGAGTCCGAATCCAGGGCTCAAAGTGGGAGTGAACACACAATCTGATCACTTCTGATAGGATAACACCTAAGAGCATAACCAATAGTACCACTGAAACCCGCCTACGTGTCATACGTCAACGCGGTTTGTAAACAAAGTAAGCCCAATAGACATAATCACATAGCCCCACTCTGTAGGGTGAGTGAAGGAAAATCCTATCAGAGCCAAGACTGTGTAGGGGGGCGAGAAGAGAGCAAAAATGTGTACAAAACTATGAATGCAACGGAACCAATATATACATACAACCAAACAAAAGAAGTGATATTATAGTCAGTTACCCGTTCGGGGAATATCACCCGATCAATCTGCAGTCCACAACAATCCTATTCAGAGTGGACAAATCTGTGGATCAAGTGTGGTCAATACTGCACAAACCACATACACAAATAAATATACAAATAAATGAAGGGTAAAGACATAGAACAACACAACTATGCCGACACGGCACAGATACATGAGGGGAGCAAACAATCTCAAACCCGTAAAATGTAACACTATCCAGAGACATATCATTCAAACCACAAACTACAGATGTTGCAAAGCCTATATAGGCCATCCGAACCACCCCGAATTGGAGTGGAGATAAAACAGAAGAGAAATTATAGAAAACGTTGTAATCACTTAAGGAGATCACGCAAGAGAGAGAAGAAGTAGTGGGATATATACCCACCTTCTCCCTCTATCAGTCCAGATATAGGTACCAAACCTAGCGTGATCAAAAAGCCTAAATAGAAATATAAATATAGCACAACAGCACCAGTAATTAGATGAGAACCAAAACTTCTTCTAGACCAAAAATTTATTTAGACCAAAAATTAATCAGGTCAAACTCCGAATTGAGGCCACTTGGAATCCTGGTCTTTAACTTAAAGATCCAGAATGCCTCCTTTTCTCCAAGTTTATTTACCCTATCTCCCTGGCCTTTTCTTAAGGGAACCTTATCAATAATGGTCCAAACAAAGGACCTTAGTGATTTATCATGGATCTCAACAAAGTGACTAACCAGGGGAGTCGTTTTGGAACCAATCCTGATGTCTGACATGTGTTCCTTAATACGAGTTCTGGCCTCTCGTGTTGAGAGTCCCACATACTGTAAGGAACATAAGCTGCAAGTGATGAGATATATGATATAAGTTTGTCTGCAATTCAGACAATATTTAATATTGAATCTCTCCCCACTCGCCGTGGAAACAAACGTGTCCCCCACAGTAATCCTTTCACATGCCACACAGGTGTGGTAATGGCATTTAAATACTCCCAAAGATGTCAACCAAGAGGACGTCTGATTGGGGAGTTCTCTCCAAATCTTGGTTGGGGCAACCATATTGCCTATCGTCTAGTTTTTTCTGTATGCAAATCTGATGCCCCTCTCCACTGTGTCAGTCAGAGCCCATCATCAGCCGACAAAAAGGCCGAAATGTTTGTTCACTATCCCGGCAGATTTCATCATACTGCTTGGAGTAGTCAGTGATGAAAGACACCCTGTCACCAAATCTGTATAAATCTGAACTGCCCCCCTTATTCCTCCTGCCTAAAGTCAGAAGTTTCTCCCTAGGGATCCTCTCTACATCTCTTCTTGCCCTCACAATTATTTTGAGTTCATGGGACAGTTCTATCTCCAGAGACGTGGGACAGCCATGGGAGCAAAGTTTGCCCCGTCCCTATGCTAACATCTTCATGGGATGGTGGGAACTGTCCCACGTCTTTGGGGAACGGAACCCTTTCAGAGCTAACATCATTTGGTACGGCAGGTACATTGATGACCTGCTATTTGTCTGGGGAGGAACCGACTCTCAACTTGGAGAATTCGTGGCCGGGCTGGATAACAATGATTGTGGATTAAGTTTTACCTCTGAAGTACAGGAAAAACGTGTTGACTTTCTGGACATCACACTGGAGGGTGTGCAGGGCCAGGGGATCAGCACAGAGGTTTTCCGTAAACCCATAGCTGGGAATTCATTGTTACACGCCTCGAGCTGTCACCCCAAAAGAGTGTTTAGGGGTGTGGCTAAGAGCCAGTTCATTCGCCTCAAGAGAAATTGCACGTTATGTACTGCATATGAGAAGCAGGCGGATGACCTGGCTCTGAGACTTAAAGAAAGAGGTTACGATTCACCAACGATTATGAGGGCAAGAAGAGATGTAGAGAGGATCCCTAGGGAGAAACTTCTGACTTTAGGCAGGAGGAATAAGGGGGGCAGTTCAGATTTATACAGATTTGGTGACAGGGTGTCTTTCATCACTGACTACTCCAAGCAGTATGATGAAATCTGCCGGATAGTGAACAAACATTTCGGCCTTTTGTCGGCTGATGATGGGCTGACTGACACAGTGGAGAGGGGCATCAGATTTGCATACAGAAAAAACAAGACGATAGGCAATATGGTTGCCCCAACCAAGATTTGGAGAGAACTCCCCAATCAGACGTCCTCTTGGTTGACATCTTTGGGAGTATTTAAATGCCATTACCACACCTGTGTGGCATGTGAAAGGATTACTGTGGGGGACACGTTTGTTTCCACGGCGAGTGGGGAGAGATTCAATATTAAATATTGTCTGAATTGCAGACAAACTTATATCATATATCTCATCACTTGCAGCTTATGTTCCTTACAGTATGTGGGACTCTCAACACGAGAGGCCAGAACTCGTATTAAGGAACACATGTCAGACATCAGGATTGGTTCCAAAACGACTCCCCTGGTTAGTCACTTTGTTGAGATCCATGATAAATCACTAAGGTCCTTTGTTTGGACCATTATTGATAAGGTTCCCTTTAAGAAAAGGCCAGGAGATAGGGTAAATAAACTTGGAGAAAGGAGGCATTCTGGATCTTTAAGTTAAAGACCAGGATTCCAAGTGGCCTCAATTCGGGAGGTTTGACCTGATTAATTTTTGGTCTAAATAAATTTTTTGGTCTAGAAGAAGTTTTGGTTCTCATCTAATTACTGGTGCTGTTGTGCTATATTTATTATTTCTATTAGGCTTTTTGATCACGCTAGGGTTTGGTACCTATATCTGGACTGATAGAGGGAGGAAGGTGGGTATATATCCCACTACTTCTTCTCTCTCTTGCGTGATCTCCTTAAGTGATTACACGTTTTCTATAATTTCTCTTCTGTTTTATTCCACTCCAATTCGGGGTGGTTCGGATGGCTATATAGGCTTTGCAACTACTGAAGGTTTGTGGTTGAATGATATGTCTCTGGATAGTGTTACATTTACGGTGTTTGAGGATTGTTTGCTCCCCTCATGTATCTGTGCCGTGTCAGCATAGTTGTGTTTGTTCTATGTCTTTACCCTTCATATATTTGTATATTTATTTGTGTATGTGGTTTGTGCAGTATTGACCACACTTGATCCACAGATTTGTCCACTCTGAATAGGATTGTTGTGGACTGCAGATTGATCGGGGTGATATTCCCAGAACGGGTAACTGACTATAATATCACTTCTTTTGTTTGGTGTGTATTTATATATTGGTTCCGTTGCATTCATAGTTTTGTACACATTTTTTGCTCTCTTCTCGCCCCCTACACAGTCTTGGCTCTGATAGATTTTCCTTCACTCACCCTACAGAGTGGGGCTATGTGATTATGTCTATTGGCTTACTTTGTTTACAAACCGCGTTGACGTATGACACGTAGGCGGGTTTCAGTGGTACTATTGGTTATGCTCTTAGGTGTTATCCTATCAGAAGTGATCAGATCGTGTGTTCACTCCCACTTTGAGCCCTGGATTCGGACTCCATCAATGAATGGAGCGGAGAATCTCCGGTACGGCGGGGCTGGATTTTGGCACTATCCGACCAGCGTCTTGGTACGTTGAATAAACCGGCTAGTCTTTTCCGGTTCATATAGATTGGTCTGGAGAGTTCAGTGATGAAGACTATTATTAGTATCTATTTAATATTGTGCATCCACAGGGGGTGGGGGGTGTGTGTGTGTATACTCAATTAGTTTAGCAGTCTTAGATTGGATAACAAGTTGCAGGGTGTGTATCCTGCTAACCAATCAGATTAGGAGCTAGGTTTTTTAAACTTCTAGGATTCCATGTTGTGGTTTTAACGAGGGCTATGAGTAAGGCTCACGCCGAAACGCGGTTAGCCGCTTTTTTGTCACTAGCTCGGTAATTTTTCACCCCCTCTGTATTGTTTTTACTAGGGTCATGAGCCCTGTGTTTACTTTGTATACTGTACTTTGTGAAGCTATACCCTGTTCATTAAATTCACTTCAAAATACCAACGGCCAGTATCAGGTGCTTCTGTTCTCTTGTTCGTTATTAAAGGCTGTACCATACATATATGCTAATAAGAAATGTTTTAATGAATACAAAAAGCATTTTTGTTATAAATGTCACTCAAATTTAAAAAAAATAGTCATTTTCCAGCATTTCTCTAAGCGTTAAAAACAAAATTTCCCATTGTGCCACTAAATATTCACCAAAACTATCTCACACAATGACCCCTCTACGATATCACAAATTATGGGGACTTTTTACTGTGGAATTTTAAAAATAATGGGCCCCAAATGTCCCTCAAATTGCAAAAATATGCTTTTTTCAGCAAATTCACTTAAGGATAAAAACAAAATCTCCCATTGTGCCACTAAATTTTCACCAGAGCTATCTCACACAATGACCCCTCTACGATATCACAAATTATGGGGACTTTTTACTGTGGAATTTTACAAATATTGGGCCCCAAATGTCCCTCAAATTGCAAAAATAGGCACTTGCCACCAATTTCACTTAGAAATAAAAACAAAATCTCCCATTGCGTCACTAAATATTCACCACAGGTATCTCACACAATGACCCCTCTACGATATCACAAATTATGGGGACTTTTTACTGTGGAATTTTAAAAATATTGGGCCCCAAATGTCCATCAAATTGCAAAAATATGCATTTTTCATCAAATTCACTTTGGAATAAAAAACAAATCTCCCATTGTGCCACTAAATATTGCGAGAATAGTCTATATCATAGAAGATATAGACTGAAAGAATGCACCTTGGTAGCACTTCGGTTCCTAATACAAATATTGATATAGATATGAAACTTAAACAACCATTGTAAACCAAAGGTTTGAAAAAAAGAAAATTAAAACATTACTTTTATTAAATCACATTGGATTAAAACCGTTCTTGATTGTGTAAGTGTGTGTACTTTAAAAACACATAGCTACTTTACTGAATATAGAAAGTGGCACTGAATTTCGAATGGATAGATTGCCTCTATTATAGAATATTCAGGAATATCTGAATAGGAATTATTAATCTATCAAATAAATAATTGGCTGGTATTCTGGGGTATTCTACACCGCTGATTATTTCAACAATCTGTCATGCAGACATTCCAGTATATAGTTAAAAAACCGTATTTGAGAAATATATACTAAAGTTAACTCCTTCAGTTAGATTACTGAGTTCCAGATAGATGTAAGTTCTTAATACGGCTTAAACTTTATCTTAGTATATTGTCCCTTGGGTTGCAATAGATTATATTAAGGATATGTAGTACATAATATAGCTTTATGAATATCAGAAGTGCTTTAGATATCTTAGTATATATTGTGAAATTAATCAATTTTTGCAACAGGGGTTTTTTATTAAGGATATCTTGGTTAGGAGGTCTGGCAAATGTTGGTGCTTTGGTGTACAACCTCCTATGGTCTATACTTAGTGGCAAACAGGTATGTCTTACTAAGTATATTATCAACTGTTTTAAGTCACTTTGCAGCCTTGACAAATTTGTGCTTGCATAATGTAATACATGAGAGACGGTATTTATAGACAACTTACGGTAGAGTAATTTATTCTGTGCAGCCTACTCAGGTTTGTATATCAGTAACCTGTCGCTACTAGTTATAGTGTAGGTATAAGTAGCCAGTTGTAGGTTCTGTCTATTGTGGCATAAGAATATTCACATAATATTAATCTTAGCTATGTGTTCTAGAGGCTGTCTTTAATTTCTTTTAGAGTTGGCTATTGCAACTTTATACCGTCTGAGAATAATTGAAATAGTCTTAAGGTACTGTTATTGCTAGTACCCAGCTTTTTCTGCAGTTGTGCTAACAACAGGTGATTGTTGTAGTATAATTTTGAGCTGCCTGTATGTGTGGCTAACAGTTAAAGTATTGGTCCGTAATTGGGCTTTCAAAGTTGTCACTAGCTGACCGCTATTGTTATAAGGTATTATTATATAGCTTTTTAAAGTCTATGTCAGTGCGATTGATTTCGCATAATTGACCGTTAAAAGCTGTTATTTCTATTACCCCTATTGAATAGCTTCTGACAATTGCCACTAGCGGTTTTCAAAATACCCCCAAATTATTGATACTAATTTTGCCCAGATGCCACTATATCAAAACGTTTACTTGTTAAAGTTGGCTATGCCATTAAAAAGAAAAACAACAGGGTATTGTCAGATACCCATCCCTTGCCACTAAATATTGCCCACAGCTCTCTCACACAATGACCCGTTTACGATATCACAAAGTATGGGGACTTTTTACTGTGGAATTTTTAAAATAACGGACCCCCAATAACCATCTGATTGAAAAAAATAGGCACTGCAGCAAATTCACTTAGGGATAAAAACAAAATCTCCATTTGTGCGACTACATTTTCACCAGAGCTATCTCACAACAATGACCCCTCTACCGATATCACAAATTATGGGGACTTTTTACTGTGGAATTTTAAAAATATTGGGCCCCAAATGTCCATCAAATTGCAAAAATATGCACATTGAAACAATTTCACTTGGGGATAAAAACAAAATCTCCCATTGTGCCACAAAATTTTCACCACAGCTATCTCATACAATGAAACCTCTATGATATCACAAATTATGGGGACTTTTTACTGTGGAATTTTAAAAATATTGAGCCCCAAATGTCCATCTAATTGCAAAAATATGCATTTTTCAGCAAATTCACTTATGGATAAAAACAAAATCTCCCATTGTGCGACTACATTTTCACCAGAGCTATCTCACACAATGACCCCTCTACGAGTATCACAAATTATGGGGACTTTTACTGTGGAATTTTAAAAATATTGGGGCCCCAAATGTCCATCAAATTGCAAAAATATGCACATTGAAACAATTTCACTTGGGGATAAAAACAAAATCTCCCATTGTACCACTAAATTTTCACCAGAGCTATCTCACACAATGACCCCTCTACGATGCATAAATTATGCTTACCTGATAATTTCGTTTCCATCTGTATGAGGAGAGTCCATGGCTTCATTCCTTACTTGTGGGAAATACAGAACCTCGCCACCAAGGAGGAGGAAAAGACACCCCAGCCAAAGGCTTAAATCCCCACGTCCCTCATCCCAGTCATCTTGCTGAGGGAAACAAGGAACAATAGGATAAAATATCAGGGTATAAAAATTGTAGGTCCACCCCAACAGAGGAAAACGGGCGGTGGGCCGTGGACTCTCCTCATACAGATGGAAATGGGAATTATCAGGTAAGCATAATTTATGTTTTTCCATCTTAATATGAGGAGAGTCCACGGGCTTCATTCCTTACTTGTGGGAACATATACCCAAGCTCTAGAGGACAACTGAATGAAAATGGGATGGTAAAGAGAGTCGAATCCTATTCTGTGTGTGCACCATAGCCCTGCTAAACCTTTCTCCCAAAAGCTGCCTCAGCCGAAGCTAAAACATCAAATTTGTAAAACTTTGAAATAATTATGTAGAGGAAGACCAGGTAGCCGCCCATACTAATCTGCTCATAGAGGCCTCATTCTTGAAGGCCCAAGAAGAAGCCACAACTCTCGTGAATGAGCCGTAATCCCTATGAGGAGGCTTATGTCCCGCAGTCCCATATATGCGAAACGTATATGCTCCTCAACCAAAAGTTAGGGGAAGGGCAAGAAACCTTCTGCCCTCTATGCATCCATGAATAGACAACAAACAATGCCAAAGTCTGCCTAAAAATCCTTGTGGCCTGAAGATAAAACTCTTCAAAGCCCCCGACCCACATCCAAGTTATGAAATAATCATTCCTCAAAGAAGAATGAAGGAATATGAGGACACAAATAAGGAACCACTATCTCCTGATTGATGTTGCCAATCAGACCTCAACCGTAGGGAGAAAAACCCAATCCGATGTGCGAAGAACAGCCTTATCAGCGTGAAAAAGGCTCACATTGCAAGCCCTCATTTCAGAGACTCTGGGTGCCGAAGCAATAGCCAGTAGAAAAAGAACCTTCAATACAATAAGTTAATGGTCAACCGTGTGCAAATGGCTCAACGGAAGCCCTCTGCAAAAACTAAAGGAACCAAATATAAACTCCAAGGATGGAGTGGAATGTTCTAAACACAGGCCTGATTCTGGACAGAGGGCCTGAACAAAAGGACTGAATATCAGGAAAGTTCAGCGAGCCCTCATGTGAAGTAACACAGAGCCCGAAAATCTGTCCTATTAAGGAACTAGTGGCAAGTCCTTTCTCCAAACCCTCTTGGAGAAAGGAAAGGAATCCTGGATACCTTGACCTTATGCCAGGGGAATCCACGTTCTTCATTCCAGACTAAATAGGTCCTCCACACCCTATGATAGATGGCGACGGGTGGACCGGCTTTCTGGCTTGAAGTGAGAGTCTTTATCACTCTCTCAGAAGAACCTCTCTTGGCTAAGACTAAGCGTTCAATCTCCACGCAGTCAGCCTCAGAGAATCTAGATTTTGATGGAACAAAGGGGACCCTGTTCCAGCAGATCTCTGCGACAAGGGTAAACCTCCAAGGAGGAGATGATGACACCCCCAGGTCCGCAAACCACATACTTCGCAGTCACGAGGGAGCAATTTAAATAGTCAAATGCTTGCTCCTGCTTGTTGCGGGCCACTACCCAGGGTAGGAGTGGTAACGGTGGAAATAGGTAAACTAGGTTGAATCCCCAGGGCACTGCTAAGGCATCTATCAAGTTCTTCCTGTGGATCCTGGACCGCGACCCGGAATCTGGGTAGCTTGGAATTAAGTCTGACGTCATGAGTATCTATCTCCGGCGTGCCCCATCTGTTGCAAATCTCCGCAAACACCACGGGATGGAGAGACCATTTCCCCGGATGAAGCAAATGTCCTGCTGAGAAAGTCTGCTTTCCAGTTGTCCACACCCGCGAATGCACCAAGAGAGCGATTCTCTCGACTGGTTGTCCAGAGAAATCTGTTGGGATAGATCCAAGTGATCTCGGGTTTCATTGCCTCAGCATGCACAACTGAAGAGGTCTGAGATGGAACCTGGCGAATGGCATATCTATGCTGGACCACCATGAGCCCTATCACCTCCATACACAGGGGCCACAGATGACCTTAAGGATGTCTGGAGGGCAAGACAATTGGAAGTAATTTTGTAACGAATATCTTCATAGATATGGATCTATTATCGTGCCCAGGAACTCCACTCTGGTACTGGGAACCAGAGAACTCTTTCCAAAGTTTATCTTCCATCCATAAGATTGAAGAAGTAGAAAGAGCTCTTGGAGATGATCAACTGCCAGACGGCAGGTTGGAGCCTGGATCAGGATGTTGTCCAAATACGGCGCTACTGCAATACTCTGGATCTCCGCCACCGCAAGTAGGGCCCACAGAACATTTTTAAAGACTCTTAAGAACTTGAAGTGCTCCTTGTGTATTGGCACATCAAGGTAAGCATCTTCAAGTCTATTGTAGTCATGAACTGTCCCCTCTTGAACTAAAGGCAGGGATAGACCTTGTCTCCATCTTGAACGATGGGACCAAACAGAAACTTGTTTAAACACTTTAGGTCTAGAATCGGCCGAAACGTACCCTCCTTCTTTGGGATCACAAAAGGTTTGAGTAGTACCCCAGATATCTCTCTGCCAGAGGTACTGGCACAATTACTCTAGGGAGGAGAGATCCCTCACCCCTAGAAAAGCATCTCTTTTTTCTGGCCTTGAAGGACAGTTTGGATAAGAGGAATCTGTCCCTGGGTGGATAAGATATTAAACCTATTCTGTACCCTGAGCAATGACCTCCAGAACCCAAGGGTCTTGCACGTCCTCAGCCAAGCCTCACAAAAAGAGATAGTCTTGCCCTTCATGACGATTTTGTCTTGGCCGACTTCTTGTTCTCTTGGATTTATTCCAAGATTGAGATGGTTTTAAGCTTCCTTGGACTGATCAGGCTTCGTGGGAGGGCTGATGACTTTGGGATTTATCCGAAAGAAAGGGACGAAAATTTGGACCCTGTCTTTTATGCTTATTCTTCTTATCCTGCGGTAGAGAGGCACCCTTGCCCCCAGTGACCGTGGATATGATAGAGTCCAGGCTTGGACTGAAAAGAATGTTCCCCTCGAATGGAAAGTGAAAGCAATCTAGATTTTGAAGTCATGTCAGCATGACCTACGGGCTAGAACAGAAAAGCCTGATGTCTATAGCATTCAAACAAATAATCTGGCATGTTTGCATCACAGATAAACCAATTATCTACCTTAATTCTTTCCTGATTTAATCGAGGGGGAGTTTCCACATCGATCATCTTTGACAAAGAGTCACATTCAATAGGTAGCGGCTCCAGCCACCGCAGTAAACCGCCGCTGCAGGCTGAAATAAATACCCTGTGTGCTGAAACATCTTTCTTAACAGAGGTTTCCATTTATTTATCCATTGGTTCCTTAAATGACAAACTATCCTCAAGTGGGATAGTGGTGCGCTTAGCCAGCGTGGAGGATAGCTCCATCCACCTTAGGGACAGACCCCCACAAGTAAGGAACTGGGAACAATTTCTTAAAGGAAAAAGATGGGGAAAAAAGAAAATCCAAGTCTCTCTCCCATTCATTCTTAATAATATTTGCCATCTTTACGGGAACCGGAAAAGTCCTTGGCACCACCTTGTCCTCATAAACCTTATCAAGTTTAGGAATAGAAGTTTCCTCCGGTAATTTTGGTTCCAGAACCTCTAACGTAGCAACACTCCTAAACAGAAAGCGTAAGTACTCGATCCTAAATCTAAAGTCTGGTTCCTCCGCAACCGGAGCCTAGAGGCAGTTGATTCCGACCCAGGAAAGAGGCTCCTCATAAGTATCAGCAGAGGTTCTCAGCCATGGATAATCTAGTATCAGATAAATCCAACAAGTTGATAAGATACCCCTGGGAAAGATGGCAATATTAATCTTTCGCTTGTGCTTAGCAGGGCGAGGTAAAGCACTGACAGGGCCGCAAACACTGCCGGTGTGCAACTGTTCATTAAAGTCTGGCGGTAGGGAAGGCCCCTCCCAAAGGAGGATTAGTAGTGTGATAGGGGAGCTGCATGTGTAATAGGAGATGATTGCAGGAACGCACCTCACGGGACGGAGGACCCCTCAGAGGTGGATTGCTCAGTGGTACTAAACATCTTTGTCTTTTTAGATAAAACTACCTTATCGAGGCATGTGGAACATAATTGAGCAGGTGGATATACCGTAGCACCTCACAATAAAAACTGGTATTGGACTTAGGTAAAAGAGGGAGTACCCTCTAACGCATCAGAGTACTCCATAGTTTGCACTTTTTATACGGATAATAGAAAAAGAGAAATGGCACCTTTATACCCCCCAATGGCCGGGGCACTCACCACCTCCTATAACCCAGGCCCCACAGAGAAACCGATTTGTCTCCTGTAAACTGCACCGTAAGGGAAAGAGGAAGATAATGAGGCCACACCCCGGTCACATGGAGGTGCGCATGCAGGACTGCCCCTGCTGCAGGAAAGAGAAGCGCTCCAAATTAACAGCTGCGCAGTTCTCCCAAAATGAAAGTAAAACCTGAATGTTCCCACATCTGCCAGAGCCTCATCTCACACATATCGCTGCATAAAACATAATAAAGCAATCATGCATAAACCCCCCCTGTTCAATAATCTCCTTCCGGAGATATTCACCCTTGATTCTATACAAATAAGGAGTCACACTGTGGACGCTGTCTTCCTACGTATCATATGAGATAAAATGGGAACAATCTTACCGGAATCATCGCCTTGGAACAGAACACAGCCTCTCAAGTTGACAGTCTGTTGCATCGCACCTGACATGAACTTGGATGATAAAAGCAGGCAGTGAAACTTGTCTACACTCATTGCTTAGGAGGTTGTTAATACGAGTCTGGATGGTTTAGCAGAAAGAATCTCCCTGCATCTCCAGACCCTAACTTTCGTAAATGCTCTCACTGAGAGGCTGACAAGACTACTTAAATCTCCAGTCCATAGTGAGGGAGTACTACCCTCCATAAGAGACTACTCCGAATCTTACGACACTTCTCTGCCATCCTCCTGTGATGAAAGGCAAAGAATGACTGGGGGATGAGGGACGTGGGGGAGGTATTTAAGCCTTTGGATGGGGTGTTTTTGCCTCCTCCTGGTGGCCAGGTTCTGTATTTCCCACAGCTAAGGAATGAAGCCATGGACTCTCCTCATATTAAGATGGAAATAGGCACTTTCCAAAAATATCACGTATGGATAAAAGCAAAATCCCCCATTGTGCCACTAAAGAGGGGTCATTGTGTGAGACAGCTGTGGTGGAAAATTTAATGGCACAATGGGAGATTTTGTTTTTATCCCCAAGTGAATTGTTGTAAAGTGCCTATTTTTGCAATTTGAGGGACATTTGAGGACTAATATTTTTAAAAATCCAAAGTAAAAATTATCCATGCTTTGTGATATCGTAGAGGGGTCATTTTGTAAGATAGCTGCAGTGAATATTTAGTGGCACAATGGGAGATTTTGTTTTTATCACTTAGTGAAATTGGTGCCTATTTTGCAATTTGAGGGACATTTGGGGCCCGTTATTTTTAAAATTCCACAGTAAAAAAGTCCCCATAATTTGTAATATCGTAGAGGGGGTCATTGTGTAAGATAGCTGTGGTGAATATTTAGTGGCACAATGGGAGATTTTATTTTTTTCCCTAAGTGAAATTGCTGAAAAGTGCCTATTTTTGAAATATGAGAGAAATTTGGGGCCCAATATTTTTAAAATTCCACAGTAATAAGTCCCCATAATTTGTGATATCGTAGAGGGGTCATTGTGGTGAGATAGCTGTGGTGAAAATGTAGTGGCACAATGGAGATTTTCTTTTTATCCTAAGTGAAATTTGTGGGCAAGTGCCTATATTTGCAATTAGATGGACATTTGGGGCCCAATATTTTTAAAATTCCACAGTAAAAAGTCCCCATAATTTGTGATATCGTAGAGGGGTCATTGTGTGAGATACGGGTGGTGAAAATTTAGTGGCACAATGGGAGATTTTCTTTTTATCCCTAAGGGAAATTGCTGGAAAAGTGCCTATTTTTGCAATTTGAGAGACATTTTGGCCCAATAATTTTAAAATTCCACAGTAAAAAGTCCCCATAATTTGTGATATCGTAGAGGGGTCATTGTGTGAGATAGCTGTGGGCAATATTTAGTGGCACCTATGGGGAGATTTTGTTTTTATTTCTAAGTGAAATTGCTGGCAAGTGCCTATTTTTCAATTAGATGGATATTTGGGGGCCGTTATTTTTAAAATTCCACAGTAAAAAGTCCCATAATTTGTGATATCGTAGAGGGGTCATTGTGTGAGATAGCTCTGGTGAAAATGTAGTGGCACAATGGGAGATTTTGTTTTTATCCCCAAGTGAAATTGTTTGAATGTGCCTATTTTTGCAATTTTGAGGGACATTTTGGGCCCAATATTTTTAAACATCCACAGTAAAAAGTCCCCATAATTTGTGATATCGTAGAGGGGTCTTTGTATGAGATAGCTGTGGTGAAAATTTTAGTGGCACAATGGGGAATTTTGTTTTTAACGCTTAGAGAAATGCTGAAAATGACTATTTTTTTTAAATTTGAGTGACATTTATAACATAAATGCTTGTTGTATTCATTACAACATTTCTTATTAGCATATATATTGTAGGGTACAGCCTTTAGGGACACTCAATCAAAATTAAACTGTCATTATTCAGATAGAGCATGCCATTTTAAAACAACTTTCCAATTTACTTCCATTAACTAAATGTGCACAGTCTTTTTATATTTAAACTTTTGAGTCATAAGCTCCTACTAAGCATGTGCAAGAATAAGTGTATATGCATTTGTGAATAGCTGATGGCTGTCACATGGTACGTGTATGCATTTGTGATTGGCTGATGGCTGTCACATGGTACAGGGGGAGTGGAAAGAGACATAACTTTTAAAATTGTCAGAAAAAAAATCTACTACTCATTTGAAATTCAGATTAAGTGCTATTGCATTGTCTCGTTATCTTGCATTTGTTGATTATGCAAATCTACTGTGTTGACTGGTCCTAACAAATAAGTGTCTGATAGCTTGACTACTGTTTCATAATTGTCTGATAGCTCCAAAACAGTGTCTGATAGCTTGACTTGGATTTTTCAACTGTCTGATAGCTTGACTCCAGTTGTTTAAAGAGTACTCCAAGGTGAGAGCTCAAGAACATGCATGTCTGTATCAGTCTGGCAGCAGTGCTTGTTTTAGCAGCACTGCAAAACCTATGTCACACATAGAAGCCTCTGCGGGTGACATGTGAGCCTTGCAGGGGCTGAACTGCCAGCAGTGCACCCAGTGCTGAGGCACTGGAGCCCAAGTACTGAGGAGACCCATAGACATAAGAACTGTGCCCCCCTCTCAAATTTTATAAAAATTGATTTATTTTGCTGTGCTTTTCTGTTTCCTCATATAAGAGGTGCCATGTCTGTCACTGGCACTTTATATAGCGAGTGTAACTTTGGCAACCAGGCCCTCCCTACTCACTTCCTTCCGCTCCTTTCCAATCCCCCACCACTACCCCATGTGCACGGTGCTATGTGATCCTGCACTGCAGTAAGATCATAAAGTAAGAGCAGAGTTCACACTCACAGGGGTCTTACCCAGCTGCAATAGGGGTACTATTACATCAATTGTTGGGCAAGAGCAGCTGTCTGTTCCTTACACTGTTGCCTACTTTCACTATTTTATGGCCCTAATTACATTTATTCAAACTTATTTGGGTATTAAAAGTACCTGGGAATAGTTGCTTAATAAATGTAAACTAAATGTGTACTAGTGCAATACCCCCCAACTGTCCCGATTTTCGCCGGTCCTGTCCCCCTGTCCCGGGTTGCTAGCCATCTGTCCCGATTTGCCCCAGGCATTAAAAAAATGCTATTCTATTGGGCCCCATACTCCGAAGCAGCTGGCTTTGCTCTCACAGGGATAGATACCTGTTAGATTCCCTGTGGAAAAGGAATGGTTGTGTGGGTTAAGCAGGAGTAAGAAGGCTGTATACACCTCTGACCACGGGTAATGGTGACCTCTCTAACCTACCTCTGGTCAGTGATGATATCTAACCCCTGGTGATAATACTAGCATGCCTACAGTTTTATACAATGAGCAGTGCTAATACCAGGGGTAACGAACAGTGGCAGCCGCCAGACTGCCCAGCTAATGTGCTTGCCAACCCCAGGACCCCCCATAAAATGAATTACAGATACCCATATACAGTGGCGTAGCGTGGGTTGTCAGCGCCCAGGGCAAGTAAGAATTGCGCCCCCCTACACCCATTAGCACTGACTGAGCCTCTCTTCCACCAGTACAGTAGGTAACACTGCAAACACTCAGACTGAAAATTGTGATGCATTGCATGGGAACCCTTGATTACAAGCATCTCTTCTCATGTCATTACAGCTGAGCCTTGGCCCTTGGGTATACGTGCTGCCCTGCACTCTGTAACTTCATTATAACTTTTTACATGCATGGCTGATACATAGCATGTACAAGTTATAATGAAGTAAGTTACAGAGTGCAGGGCCAGCACGTATTCCCCAATGGCCAAAGCTCAGCTGTAATGACATGAGAAGAGATGCTTGTTGTAATCAAGGGTTCCCAATGCAGTCAGTGTGTCACATTGATCAGACAATTTTCAGTCTGAGTGTTTGCAAATTCTCAGGGTGTTCCTGGGCTGACCGCCCCTGTGGCCCCCCCACCACGCTACGCCACTGCCCATATATGATGTAGTGTGTGTGTCTATCTGTATCCATAACTGTGTGTGTTGTGTGTGTATCCTGTATGTATAAGTGTATGCTATGTAGTGTGTGGTGTGTGTCTCTGCATGTATAAGTGTAGCTATGTAGTGTGCTACTATGCATTTTTGCTGACTTTAAAGGCCAGAATCTGAATATTAATGGGGGAATGCAGAGAGAGCAGTTTTTAAAGAATTTATTATTAAATGTCCAATTAAGATAAAAATATTTAGCAATGTCTTTGCAAAGGCTAATTAAAATACAGCGCTCACATAGCCATACCAGTGGTTTGAGCTTGTGTTTGATTTGCTGCCTAAGTGTATTAAAATATATGACTTTATTTAGAATTGTATTTATATTACTTTGGTCTTATGATTTATTATTTTTTTAAGCCCCCGCCCACCACATTTCAATTTTTTTGCCGGGGGGGGGGTCCCTCTTTTGAATTTTGAAAATGTTGGGAGGTATGCTCTAGTGCAATGACATCACAACCAGGGGAGATACACAAGAGTCAGTGATTTTTCCACCTAAGATGCAAGTGATCACAAATGGACCCCCATGAAGATTCTTATGGTGGATTTTATGTAACCTGTCTCTACATAGAAGTGCAGTAGAACAATGGGAATATATAAGAGGGGGATTCTGTTGTGTATTAGGGGTCACATGCTTCTGTAATATTCATATTGCTGCAGTAATACTGATAACAACATCATGTCTACAGTCTGAGATGTTAATAATCAATTGAGACCCCATTTTTGTCTTATGAACCTGTCATTAGTAGCTGACTGCCATAGAAATGATAATGACACCTACTAACTTATACAAATTCACCAATGAATATCTTAAACACATTTACTTTTGCATACATGCTGTTATATGAGACAAATCACATTTTACTACATTCATATTATAAGTATACTTCATAATTAATAAAATATGATCTGGCTGGCAGAAAAGTATCCACATGTATTTATAGTAGCACCACAACACAAATTCTATCAGGAATTTTACATACAACTGTGTCAGCTTTATATATTGTGGGGGGCATATGTCAACTGCCCAACCGCACTTTCCGTTGGCCCCAGCAGGATCTCTTAGCTCTATGTCACGCGGAGCTTGTAACTGTATTGGTCCCGCGCTTTAGCGTTGCGGGACAGACTTTCAGAAACCGTAATTGGAAGTGGCTGCTAGCGGAACTCCGTCTGCAAAACGTATTGTGTACTAGTACTACCTGTAGCATGATGAGCGACAAAGAAGCATCCTCCTGTTCCTCCCCTCTCGGATCTCTGGCATCAGCTTAGTCGCTCTCCTGTTTAACCAGCTGCCATGCCGACTGCGCCAGTTGCTCGGTGCTGGCTGGGCTAACCTGAAGAGGCGCTTCTTCCGGAGCCCCAGGAAATTGGTGTCGGTTCCCTTTACAGAACTTGAGGAATGTGTGGTGACAACGAGCCCGTTTAAGTTGGGAGCCCCAAAAGAGCCTGAGATTGATCTACTTCGCTCCTGTGATGCCTTTGTGTCTCCTATTAACGAACCAGTCCTCTGTCAGGACAGGCATAGTACTGTGTGAGGAACTAGAGTTGGACTCCTGGAATGAGTTCTTGGCCTCAGTCAGGATAGTTGTCAAGATCAAAGACAATCATTCAGCCTCCTGTGAACCTGAAGAGAACGAGGAAGGATGTCAGAACCTGAATCAGACTCCTGTCTATATATGTAGCCCTGTTTGCTTCATGCACCGAAAAAGGTATGTAGCAGGTTGTAGCCAGATGATATTAAAGCAATTGTTCTTAGCTCATGTCCTCCTTTTAACAGACTTGCCTAATAGAAAAATGCAATGCATTAATTCATTACAGCAGTCCTATTTTAACATTAATGTCACTTGCAAAGTATGTGTTTAACCATTGGGGGGGAAAAGGTTAAAGGGGCCATTGTAGGAATTAAATGCACAGAACCATTAGGATCGGTCATTTTAGCATTATTGACCATGTAAGTCTATGTGTTTACCACACAGAGAGGTGAAATGTATAGTTAAAGTAGTGTTCAAGAGCTGCAGAGAATTGCTGGTCCAGAGCTGACATGGCAGTTAAGCCAATCAGCAACTGCAATAACACAACCTGGTTGTGTTTTCAGTCACTTGTGCTGTCTCTTTGTGTTGGATTAAAGAGGAAGGGTTGAGATACATAAAACATGGTGCTTGACTGCTGTTCCTCTCTCCCATGATAGAGGCACATATTGTTGCCCAAGGCCCATTTTTTAGGGCTTCTTTTAAGTTGAAACGTTGCTTAGGTCAATCCCGAGCGAGGGACAAACTTCTAATGGTATTTGAAGTTTTATAAGCCAAACATACTTTTAGTACTAATACTACGTTACTATAAAGCACGTCTGCCCCAAGCTATGTCTCAAGGGGCCGCATCTGGCCCTTCAAGGTTTTTGTGTGTCCCTTTGGCAGCAGTGAGTAGAAAACAGAGAGTAATTTGTTGCTGTACAAGTAGTTCCAGACTTTTATTAGGTAATTCAGAATGTTATCTTTAGCATAATTAGTCATAGTTATTTAGAATCAAGAAGAACAATGTACATGACCATAAATACGCTAATAAACATATAATTTGGGATTGTGAAATTGCTTTACAATGATGAGTTCTGCCTTGTTTCTACAGCAACTATTTTAATTCAACATATATTATACAAACAAATATACAAAAGTCATCATTTATATTTATTATGTATATTTTTTTTCTAGGTAACCTTCAAGGCTACCAATACTGTGTGTGCAATGAAGAAAACCGTCCATGCGGAAAAAGCTTCGAGCACGCTGCCCTTTACACAGACGCAAACAGAAACACAGATGTCGTCGGGACCTTGTTTGTCTCTCACTGCTCAGGAAAATAATTGAAGAATATCCACAAAAAAAGCAAAGGCTCCTCCCAAGGACCTTAAGACTATAAAAATGATATCTCACAAGAAGATATCTTTGTAAATAGTTTTGTGTTTTTTAATAAAATTAAAAAAAATCTATACCTTTTAGTATTTGTTAAAGGGACATACAGTGCAAAAGAAAACGTTCTTAATGTGTTAGAGCATTTTAGTATTGCACTATTGCTTCCTTATAACTCTGAAAAGAGGATAAACCCATAGTTAAAGTCAACTCCGGAGCAGAAATGCACGACTGGAACCTAGATGAACACATCTTGCGAGCCAATGACAAGAGGTGTATGTGTGTAGTTACCAGGCTAGGCTCTCAGTAGTGCATTTCTGCTCCTGAGCTTACCATTTGTAGGCAATTCAAACAAATAATACCAAGAGTATTAAGTAAATTTGATAAAAAACGAAGTACATTTAAAAGTCTCAAGTTTCATGCTCTTTGTGAACCATTAAAGGGACATGAAACCCAACATTTTTCTTTCGTGATTTAGCTTTGTTGAAAAAAGCAGGAAGGTAAAGCTCAGGAGAGTGCATTTTGTTTAATGTTTAAAGGGACAGTAAAGTCAATTATTAAACTTTCATGATTGTAAATTTGATAAAAAGAAGTACATTTAAAAGTCTCAAAGTTTCATGCTTTATGTGAACCATTAAAGGGGGCATGAAACCCCAAAATTTTCTTTCATGATTAGCTTTGTTGAAAAAGCAGGAAGGTAAGCTTAGGCAGAGTGCATGTGTTTAAAGGGACTGTAAAGTCATAATTAAACTTTCATGATTCAGACAAAGCACGCAATTTTAAGCAACTTTCCAATTTACTTCTATCAAATTTGCTTTGTTCTTTTGGTATCTTTTATTGAAGAGTAAAACTAAGTAGGCTCATAAGAGCTCAGAAGTGCACGTGTATTGTTTTGTGCTCTATGGGCAGCCAGTGTTTTGCAACATTGTATAACAAAGCTACAAATAATTTTGCAAAGCACTGCTTCCGTAGAGTACAAAAGACACGTTGCACACTCCTGAGCTTTTACCTCTTCAATAAAGAGAACAAAGCAAATTTGATCACATAATTAAAATTGGAAAGTTGTTTAAAAACCGCATGCTCTATCTGAATCGTAAAAGTTTAATTTTGACTTTACTGTCCTTAAATATACACACTTTCAGATGTTTGTGCAATGCTGTGAACTGCAAGCAAGGAAAACCTATAGTTTTCAGATTTGCCGTATTGTGAAGAACATCAAAAGCAACTGTTGGGAATACCCGGGGCAATACTTGGATGATAAGTCTTGGAAAAAGCAGTGACCTTCGGATACGTCCGGGAACAATTACCAAAAAAACATACACAGCAGGTTATCATTAGCAAATGTTCGTTTATTTTGGGTGCTGCAGCAAATTATATAGCAATGGATGCACGCAGGCATCAGATACGTAACAAGATACTATTGGCTAAAGCAAATGCTGTTATATCCTTCCCTGATGCCCCTTATTAGGCACATAGTATAAACATATCATAATACAAGATAATATTTGTTGTAAGACAAATGTACCGTTTGCCGTTACAGGAAATAATGTAGGTAAGCAATATAGGTCATGGCATTTGGTTCTGAGCATTGTGGTTAGGCTACAGGATGAGCGTTGTGCAGGATGAGCGTTGTGGTTAGGCTACAGGATAACAGGTGGGACACTCAGACAGAAAAGACAAGAAAATAAGACAGAATTTGTTAGCTGATAATGTTAGCAATATTACGAGTGGAGTACATAGGTAATAGTGTGCAGCACAAGTGAGTAATGTTACCTGACAGCAACAATCCCTTACTCACTTGTAAGAATTGGCTATGGTCATATGCAAAGGGAACCTCTGTTACTGCATCATAGCTTTGTTTTTTCTTAACATTGCCGCTCTATCTGAATCATGAAAGAAACAAATTGGGTTTAGTATCCCTTTTAACATAATAGCACAAGGATAGGGACTGTGTGAATACAACTTCCTAAAATGTAAAACTAGCATCTAATGCTTTATTTATACTTAATGAAGATCTTTTAAAGGGACACTGAACCCAAAAATTTTTATTTTGTGATTCAGATAGAGCATGCAATTTTAACGCAACATTCTAATTTAATCCTATTATAAATTTTTCTGCGTTCTCTTGTATCTTTAACTGAAAAAGAAGGCATCTAAGTGTTTTTTTTGGGTTCAGACTTTGAACAGCACTTTTTTATTGGTGGACTGAATTTATCCACCAATCAGCAAGAACAACCTAGGCTTGTTTACCAAAAATGGGCCGGCATCTAAACTTACATTCTTGCTTTTCAATAAATTCAAGAGAATTAATAAAAATAGGAGTACAATAAGAAAGTTGCTTAAAATTTCATGCTCTATCTAAAAGCTCCGAAAGAAAAATTTGGGTTCAGTGTCCTTTAAAAACGATTTATATTTTTTCTCTGTTGACATTTTGGTAGAAATCCTTTCTAAATTATTCTTATGGTTTTCTAAATAGTTTTTTTTATACATATAGAGGGGGTCGATCACAATCCTATAGAATAAACGTATCTAATGATTTATCTACAAAATCCTCATAGGCATAAAATGGTGATTTTCTGGTGAAAAACCATTTCATACATTTTTCAGGGGGGTTGTGATAAACCCCATATTGTTTAATCAACTGAAAATAAGTCATCGCAAAGTAAATATCACATATGAAAAAATATCCCGTATATGTACTCACCCCTGTAGTACCTTTCATAATATACCATACATGCAAGTTTCTTATTATTAATTTTTTTTTTTTAATCTGCAGTTTGCAATTTAATTATTGCAGTGCCGGACCATCCAATGCTATTATTTCACTAAAAAGCTGTTAGGTGGCTGGTATATTAAAGAGACATAATAACTCATATGCTAATCACTTGAAAGTGACGCAGCATAGCTGTAAAAAGCCTGACAAAGAAAATATCACCTGAGGATCTTTTATACGTACGCAAAGGAAGATATTTTACCTCAAAATTTCTCAGCTCACAGAGTAAGTGCTGTGTAACAAACGTTATCTTTCCAGTCTCTGCCCAGGGTGAAGGCTCCAAAAAAGAAAGAAAGAAGGAAAGCAAATGAACAGCAGCCAATCAGCATCAGCAGTTCTGAGGTCATGAACTCTTTTAATGTGATCTACATGAGATTTCACTTAACTCTCATGAGATTTCCTAGTAAACTTCCTTAAACTGAATATGGAAATAACATAAGTGCTCATAAGGCACGCTTCCTTGCAGGTCCCCGGGACAGGCATACTTATTTGCTGCTTAAAGTCCTTGACAATGGGGTGTGAATACTGGGACATTTTGAGGTAAAATATCTTTCTTTTTTACATAGAGATGTTCAGGTGATATTTTCTAGTCAGCTTTTACAGCTATACTGCATCACTTTCAAGTGTTTAAATATTTGGATATCATGGCCCTTTTTTAAAAGCAAACCGATCACCTACTAGACTAAATAACAGAGATGCACATGTAGCTTGTCCTATTGATAGAGAATCACAGTGAGATGAATTAGTCTTCATAGTGCACATGGTTTATTCAGGTGGTACTAACTTCTGATTGACTGTACTTATGAATTTATGCAAGTCCCCAGAAAAGCAAATTACAGGTTACATTTTTTTAATTAAAATAAATCTGAGTCTGGGGTATGCATAAACAGTACTATGAGGACTGAGTACATATAAGGACATGTTTATTGTCCCTTTTAATAAAAAAAAGTTAACCACTTAAAAACTGCGATGTACCTGATATGATGCAATAATTCCGTAAATAATGTTGTTTCCCCCCCCCTATATTCAAAATATATTATTTTTAATTATTGTTGACACAAATTTACTTAGAACACAACATGATATACTGATAATCACCATTTCCTTTTTACAAAGCCAAATGACTCTACATTACCTGATTTATTCTCATAAAAGTACACAACTCAAACATAAAAATCTAGAATAGATCTTTTATCTATAGAAATATTCAACCAAGAAACAGATTTTAAATAGTTGTGTTTTTTTACATTTCATAGAAATATTCTTATGTTAATTCTTGTTATAATTCTCAAGTACATAGTAGTAAGGAGAATTCAAATTAGAAAAAGAGCATGAAATGTGTGTTAAAAATAAAAACAAGTATTCCCTGAATGCGATTCTGAATGCAATGTGATTATTTTTGGGATTTACATTAATTTTAACTATTTGACATCACGATCTGGGCTGCATATGGCATCCAATCACAAAAGGCTCACTAGTTGGTCCAACAGACTGTCAGTGCTATTCAGCAGAGTGCCTAGATGCTGCCCAGATCGTGATGTCATCAGTGGGTGGAGCTTGGCAGCCATTTCAAACTTTCCAGAAACACTATTCATTTTAAAATAACTTTTTTAATGTTTCCTGGCTCCATGATATAAAAGGGGTGCAGGAGGCTATTTGCAGCTTAATCTAAGGTAAGGCTTTAAGATGACTAAGGTGTAAACTGTCCCTTTAATTTCTTTTTCAAATTTAGGACTTTTTTAGCCCCTTCACCCAAGACGAATATATAAGTTTTCACTTTCATGAAGCTCCAGCAATCTCGGCTGTTAAGTTACAGCCAAGAGCTGGAGCTCCTGAAGCTTTAGGCATCTGGCCTAATATGGAGCCAGAGCACGATCGGTATGTGTGTCACCGTCTGTAACGATCTTCTGCTGGTGCCAGTGGGAGATGTGGGCGGGTGGCTCAGCAGCAGAGGGGGGAGTGGAAGAGCCCTTCACTACAGATTTTTTTTTAAGGGATGGGGCAGCTACACTGCAGAAAAGTGGTTTGGGTGTGTGGGATAGGGTACTAAATGGCGATCGCGGGAGGAGGGGAGGTGGCGGGACCACTACACTACAGAAAGAAAAAAATAAAGAAATAATGGGGTTTACAGGTACTGGCAGACAATACCTAAGATCAGTGGCACAGCGTGGGGGGGGCCCACAGGGGCATAATTCTTAGGGGCGCAAAATTAAAGAGCCATCTCCTTATCATGAGGTGCGCTCTCCAGTCTCCACCACCGCTCACTGAGTGTCACATGCAGCATTGGGAGGAAGTGATCATCCTTGGGGTTTGTGCCTTCACTTTTTATTTCTACCTCTAGGTGTAACTGGATACACCTAGAGGTAGAAATGAAAATTTACTATAGTTACTGCATTCCTCTCAAGACTTTTCTCCCCATTCCTGAGCTCTAGTGCAGTGTGAGACATAGCAGCAGACCTGATATAGGTGAATTGTGCAGACTTCCATACTTTATATTGTACAGACTCTCAAACTTTATATTGTGCAGACTTCCATACTTTATATTGTGCAGACTTCCATACTTTATATTGTGTAGACTCCCAAACTATATATTGTGCATACTCCTAAACTCTATATTGTACTGACTCCCAAACTCTATATTGTGCAGATTCCCATACAGGTACTTTATATTGTGCAGACTCCCAAACTTTATAGCTAGATGCTAATATATATTTATACATGCAAGGTTCATCTTGTCTTTTTTTATTGATATGTGTATTTTTTTTTCTCACACTTTTTGTGATAACATTTTCAACTATTTCATAATCAGAGCACTAAGTAATTCTGAATTGGGAGGCTGGGGGTACAATAGTGAGGCGGTATAGTGAGGTACAATACAGAGGTGGTACAGTGAGGTACTATAGTCAATCCCTACAGTACTGGTGGAAGAGACTCGGTCAGTGCTAATGGGTTAGGGGGCGCAATACTTGCCTTAACCAGGGCGCTGACAACCCATGCTACGCCACTGCCTAAGATGGCATCAATAGTTAGGGCAGGGAAGGTTTAGAGAGCTGAGGGGGGATCAGGGCAGTTGGAGGGTTAGGGCGATCCTTCACTGCAGAAATTTTTTTTTATAAAAAAAAAAAGTTTAATTTTTTTTATTGGCAGACTGTCTGCCAGTACTTAAGATGGGGGTGACCAGTGGGGGAGGGAAGAGAGCTGTTTGAGAGGGATCAGGGGGTGGGAAGTGTCAGGTGGGAGCATAATCTCTACACTAAAGCTAAAATTAACCTTACAGGCTTCCTAATTAACCCCTTCACTGCCGGGAATAATAAACATGTACTGCACACGTAATAATTAACCCCTTCACTGCTGGGAATAATAAAAGTGTACTGCACACATAATAATTAAATTGCTTATACTTTTTAGCCTTTCAATCTTAGAAGGTAATTTTTTCTAGTCTAAATGAATCAAGGCATTGAATTCGTAAGCTTTGATTACATTTTTTTCTAGATCTAAATTAATAAAGTTAGTATTATCTGTTAAGCAAGCAAGTATTATTTTATTTTGGTTTGTCTAATAATACATTTCTATATCTGGTAATCCCAGCCCTCCACATTCAATGGATATACCTAATTTTGTATAGGCTATTTTTGTTTGTTTTTCCTTTTAAAAAAAAAATAGTTTAGTACTTTCTTAAGCCTGATAATGTGTTTTTGTTTAATAATTAAAGGTAAGTTTTACATTAAGTAGAGTATTTTAGGCAAAGTGATAATTTTCACCATATTAATTTTTCCAGAAAGGTTTATTGGCAGATGTGACCATCTTTTGATTTCTTCAAATTTTTTCATCAATAGAGGATCATAGTTTAATTTGTACTATTCTGTCGATTTTACGGGAGAGCGTTATTCCTAGATAGTTTATTGATTTAGTTGCCGTCTTAAAGATCAAATTTAGCATCGTAGTTTTTTGTTTAAGTAACCACATCATTTCTGATTTTCCCTTGTAAATTCTGTACCCAGAGAAAGAACCAAATATATCCAAGATTCCTATTATTATAGGTAATTGGGAAGATATATCCGTAATAAATAATAATATATTGCCTGCATAAGCGGCTACCTTTAATTCAGAGCTGCCTATATTAATTCCATTTATTGATTCACAAATTTGTATCATTCCGGTTCTAGGGCTAAATTAAATAAAATTGATGAGAGAGGACACCCTTGACGCGTACCTCTTTGTAATGTAATATATTTAGTTTGTTGATTATTTATAAGCAGTGCTGATTTAGGGGATGGGTAAAGTGTTCTTATGCATTCCACCATTTTACCCGAAAACTTAAATTTATTTAATGAAGTAAATAGGTGATTTTATTCAACCGAATCAAATGCTTTTTCAGCATCTAATGATAATAAAAGAATATCTAGATTATTTTTTATTAATATTTGTTTAATTCGCCCCAGCGTGTGTGAAATTATATTAACTACTCTACGAATGTTATAGAATGACGACCTACTATTAATTAATCCAGTTTGTTCTGGGTGGATCAATGTGGGAATACTTTTTTGTAATCTATTTGCTTTGATACTTGTTAGGATTTTAAAATCCGTATTTAACAAGGAATTAGGCCTATATGATGTTGGGTCATATTCATCTTTTCCTGATTTTAATATTAGAATGATTAATGAATCGGCAAACTTACTTTGACCTTGTCTAGGATTAAATGAATAATAATAATTAAATACTTTTTCCAGTGTTAGAATTATTTCAGAGCACATAGTTTTGTAAAATGTGTTCTGTAAATTATCTGGGCCTGCTGCTTTATATATTGCTAGTTTGCTAATTGTTTTTTTCTATTTCAAATCATTGTATAGGGTTTATTTAAGACCTCCAGTTGTTCATTATCAATTCTTGGAATCTTAAGATTTTTCAAAAAACTTTCTTTATTATCTTTATTAATTACCTGAGTTTGATATAGTTGTGAATAACATACTAAACATTTTTTCCAGAGGTAATATATTTGTTTCCTACTTTTAACTTCCCAATTATTATTTTAGCTTTGGCGATTTTATTTCATTTAGCTAAATATTTACCTGCCTTATTGCCAAATCTTAAGAATTTGCTTTTAGTTCTTAAATCTTCTTGTGTGTTTTTTTGTAAAAGAAAAGTGTTCCTCTGGTCCTTAATTTTTAGATATTTCTTCCAATTATCTATGGTAGGATTGTTAAAATATTTGTTGTATATATTATTTAGTGCATTAGTTAAATGTGTGATCTTGTGTCTTCAGCTTTTTTAGTCTATGTGCCACATTAGATATAATTTCTGCTTTAAGTACTGCTTTAGCTGACTCCCAGTATGTTATCGGTTTCTCTATATATTCCATGTTGAAACTTTCAAATTCCCTCCTTTTACTTTTGAGGAATCCAAAGAAATCTGTATTAGTTATTAAGGGGCCTATTTATGATGGTGCAAGCGGACATGATCCGATATAGCGGATCATGTCCCCTGCACATCGATACACTCTCGGCATTTATCATTGCATCAGTAGTTCTTGTGAACTGCTGGTGCAATACCGCCCCCTGCAGAATCGCGGCCAAGAGGCCGCTAGCAGGGGGTGTCAATCAATCAATTGATTTCTGGCGATTTCTGTCCGCCGCCTCAGAGCAGGCGGACAGGTTATGGAGCAGCGGTCTTTAGGCCTTCAGGCTCGCCAGAAACATGGGGCATCAAGCTTCATATGGAGCTCGATAGCTATGCCCCTAAGTATCTAGGGAAGGCAGACATATTGCTTTTCCTTAATCTTTTCCCGTATTCTATACTTAAAGGTGCGTGGCCAAAAATTATAATGGGATATATGTTAGCTTTTGTAATAATAGTGGTAATCTTATCAGATGTAAGAAATATGTCTATTCTGGAATGTGTTTTATGAGCCCTAGATAGGCAAGTATAGCTCATATCATTTGAGTTTTTATAGCTCCAGATATCTCGGACACTCAAGTTATGACAGATACTGTTAACTAGCTTAGTTTCCCTTTTAGAGTATCCATGCTGTTTTTTTCCCCCCCCCCCCCCCAACTTTAAATCTGTCTATTGGCGTCTTGGTGGCCATATTAAAGTTGCCTTCTTTAATTAGTTTAATGTCTGTATATTCTATTAGTCTATTCTGTAAATTCTCCTAAAACTCAGCTTCAAATCTATTGAATCCATAAACATTGCAAATTTCAGAACTAATGCATATCTTGATAACTACAATTCAATCTTTGGGATCAATGTATTTTTACAAAATTTTAAATTTTTAGTCATAAGAATAGCTACTCCTCTTTTTCTATTAATACATTTATTGGCTATCACCTCTCCTACCCAACCAACACTAAGTTTTAATATCTCTGATGATTTAAGTGTGTCTCCAGTATTAATGCTATATATGTTCCTAGTTTTTTTTTTTTAATGTTTCCGCTTGATGGGGGAGGCAATTCCTACAACGTTCCACGATGTTAATTTAAAATTATTTGTTTCTAAAGTTCTCATAGCTTTCTAAATCCTAAGGTATGGAGGCTTCTGTTCTTTATGTAGAAAAGAGGTACCAAGGGGAGGCAGGTAAAAGAGAAGGGAGAAAAAAAATGGAAGATGGAACACAGATAATAGATGTAGGATATCTTAATCTCTACTAAATCTCCCAAATCCAGATACATTTTGTGTTTTATTGAACATCTATCAATAAGTATATATATATATATATATATATATATATATATATATATATATATATATATATATATATATATAATAAACTCTATATATGCAATTATTCATATCACTCGTCAGATAATTTAATTATTTTTTATCTTCTTCTGAATCATTAAAAACGTTGTTACCATCTGGGCCACTAAATCATTTTCTTCCTTTTGTTAAGTGTCTCAAAAGAGTAATTATTAAATATTAGGATCTTTTTCCCATCTATCTCTAAATTTCTTTTCTGTCTGACAAGATGCATCATTTTGATCTTATCTTGAAAGTCTAGGCATTTGGCTATAATGGGTCTACTTCTTTTATCCCTAGGCTGTTCTCTTAGTGGTCCAATTCTACGTACTCTTTCAATTTTAATAGGTAAGATTTCCTCTTCAAATCCTAACAATTTAGGTAGTATATATGACATGGATTTCTATAAATCCTGGTATTTATTACCTTCTTCAAGGTCTATGATTCTTACATTATTTCTTCGGGTTCTATTCTCTAAATCCTCAATCTTTGCTATCAGTTCTGAGAGTTGTGTTTCTTATTGCTTTTGGGTATGTTCTAATCTAAATTGTCTGTCTTCTGTTTCAGAAATACGCTCTTTAGCCTCATGCAATCTACATGAGAAGTGTTTTAAGCCTGCTGCTATTTTGGATACCTCAGCTTGTATTTTGTCTAAACGTGGCATAAACGCTTCAAAAAGTTTTTTCACAATGAGACCACCCTCTCCTAATGTTATAGACTTCTTGTGATTTTGAAACACAATTTTTATCTTGTGTTTTTTGTCTTCTATACATTGTGCTCACGTGGGTGTTTAAGACAATTTTGTCTTTATATGTGAATTTGCAAAAAAAAGATTATTATTAGTAGTGAAAATTAAACAAATATACAAAAATAAAAAAAAGTGAAATAAATAGTAGTGAATTAAACCATTAGAGTATTTTTTTTTCTGTTTTTTATACTTTTCCTGAATGTGTGTGTAAATGTACAATGGTTGAATTTAAGACGTATAAGGAGAGTCAATCCTAATTGCTTATAACCATAGTTTAAATTGCTTTATATATTATTATCATCTATTGGGCCTATTCTTACTCTAGACAGATAAAGTAATTTCAACAACGTTAGCTTGAATTTGTTAATGGTCAGTTTCCTGTTTGAGGTTTATGTAACCTGAATTCTAGAAATATAAACTGGAAATACAGTTTCTACTGAACTTAGTATAGCAGAAAAAACAAAACAAAATAAAATTCTAAGCAACAATTCTATACATCCCTATATTACATAATGCAGGTTAATCCTCCCCATTTAAAAAGCTTAATGAGGAGAGAGTTCTGTATCTCCATTTGTTAATTTTACCACCTCCAATTCTTATATATACAGTATATAAATATTATTGTCATTGATTTTTTTCTTTTAAACAGATAAAATTATTTTTCAACGAGCTTTGACTAAAGTGATTAGTAAATTTAACCAGTTTCCTTGTTTTTCACTTTATAATAGCTTAATTCCCAGAATTATAGCAAAATATCAGTGTATCTTAGGCTTCAAAAGTAACAGAATAGAATTCTAACACAGCTCAGTATAACCCTATGTTATCCACGCCAGTTGGTTATTATAGTTTACTAAGCTGGTACAAACCAACTAGTAATGGTGATTCCGTGGGTTCTTATTATATATTAAAACCTGGCCAAATTAAAAAAGTTGAGTGAGATAAAAAAAATATTTTTTATGTATCTAATAACCTCAGCTGCCCTTTAAGGGTACATCATTATGGGGATTCTTTTCTTATCAATTCATTCCCCTTTTTTTTTTTGGTTTAAATTTTTTTTTATTGGTATATTCAGTAATTCAGAAATAGCAAAAAAGACATATGGGGTCAGAAATTAACATTAACAACATATAGCTGCTTAATGCAGGTTTAACAACCATACAATACCATCTTTCCCCCTTTTTGTTTTCTTCTTTATGTTCCACAATTAACGTATTGGGGTAATGTCTCTTATAAAGTGTGAATAAAAAGGTTAACCCCAGCGCTAAGTGTTGCAGACACCTATAGCTCCTTGGAAGGGGTACCTAGCTACCCCAGAAGTTTATAGAATATAACAAGGAGCGCCTAGAATAAGGCTAAGGTAAAAAATGTGTATTAATAGTAAAAGTTTATTCTAAAACATGAAACCTTATTTGAAATTATATGATTAAAATATTACAATACGACATGGATCCATGTGACACAGTGAGCTCAATAAGAACAATAAAAGTTAAAAGGATTCCTGAATGGCTAAATGAACCACGTTAATGGCATTAGTCTGTTGGTCCAGGAATGGGGGGGGGTGATGATCCTTGAAAGAATAAATCCTTGATTGGTGATGTGCAAAAAATAAAACATTTAAAAATAAGTTAAAAAATGGGTAAAAAAATGAGTTAAAAATTGGGTGAAAAAATGAGTTAAAAATTGGGTAGAAAAATCACTAAAAAAGGTAAAACATGGAGAATACAAAAAATATGAAAAAATATGTGTAATAAGTGTGCCGTGTTCTGTGACCCAAAAGCAAAAAGTACAATGGTGCAATAACATTAAAAACAATTGGAGTGTAGATAAATAGACTTACCATATACTGTCAACGCATTTTGGCCTTATCATAGGCCTTTATCAAGACTAAATATGGTGTATACTGGAAGCCTATTTATATTATGTATAATCTGGTGATAGGCGCCAAACGTCTTGGGGCCTTTTCTGATGATATATTTCCTGTTTGTTTTTTATTTGATTAGACCCTCATGTTTACAACCGTAAGTGACATCATAAATTATCGTTATTTCCGGTTTTCTTATACTTTGCTTATTAACTTATTCCGTTTAGTATATATAGATATACATATGATGTTCTCATGTTGATATTCCTAGACCCCTGTACATATATCCCAATCTTAAATCTCCATATCTATAGCTCATGGCGTTTAGTATCGCCGCCTTGACCTTATTGGGACCCCTCTGTTCTGACCCCGTTTATTTACATTGTACAAATGATATACATAAATTGATGATAGATATATGTTTATCACCACCTAAGCTGAGTTATCGATATAGTGTATAGATATCTATGTTAAAAGGGATCTGTGTGAACCTAAACAGAGGCGAGTGTTATTGATTTATTATAATAATCAATACTTAGCTTATGGTTTCTAAACCACACTATCTTTGTTTACATCTTTATCATCTGCGATACTGCGGACCAAAATATAGCGGAATATACAGAGACTGATTAATAAACAAATTCTATAGCCTATTATTTATAGATATACAAGGTATCCTAAACAATTATGACAGACTTGAAAAAACATGACATATTTGACAAAATCATGACATATTTAGAAATGCAAATATAAAATAGTTTATAAAAACTGTATGAAAACACGGCACACAGGAGGACAGTTTTGGATAACTCCAGAATTTTCCAAAATAGGATTAATTTTGCCCTTCACTTATCCTTTCCAATGGAACTTTGATCACACACATTTTTTTGGATAGCGCAATCCACAAATTTGACTTTTTCCACATATTTTTCACATATTTTTTTCGTATTTTTTGTATTCTCCATTTTTTACCTTTTGTAAGTATTTTTCCACGCAATTTTTTCACTCATTTTTTTCACCCATTTTTAAACTCATTTTTAAATTTTGAATTTTTGCACATCACCAATCAAGGATTTATTTTTTCAAAGATCATTGCCCCCCCTTCCTGGACTAACAGACTAATGCCATTAACATGGTTCATTTAGCCATTCAGGAATCATTTCAATGTTTATTGTTCTTATTGAGCTCACTGTGTCACATGGATCCATGTTGTATTGTAATATTTTAATCATATCATTTTGAATAAGTTTCATGTTTTAGAATAAATGTTTACTATTAATACACATTTTTTACCTTAGCCTTATTCTAGGCGTTCCTTGTTATATTCTATAAACTAATGTCTCTTTATAAGCAGTTGACTTAATAGGAACACATGTATATCCATAAAACAAAAGTAGGAGATAATTAGATCTTCTTATTTTCAGACCGTCTTATTACCGTCTCTTATTACATACAAAAAAAGAAGGTCACCATTTGTAACAAGAAGGTAAAAGGTATTGTAATTCCACCTGTAATTGTAGCTAAAATTCATGGCCTCCAAAGTTACTGTTATTCTAATCAAGATGTGCTTATACCAAACAAAAAAGTCATTGTAAGCCATATTTCATCCTCCTTCTCCTTTGCTTTAAGTATAGTATGGCCTTCCAAAACACCGCCTCTCCTCCAATCTATTATGAATGCTTCTGCTAGACTCATCCACCTAAGCCGACGATCTACATCAGCTGCTCCGCTCTGCCAGTCTCTACACTGGCTCCCCATACACTCCAGAATACAATTTAAAGTATTAGCCGCTAACCTACAAGCACTCAACAGTCTACTCCCAACTATATCTCCTCTCTCATCGTGAAATACTCCCATCCCGTCCTCTTCGATCATCCTCTGACCTACGTCTCTACACTCCTGTTATCTCTACATCCACTCCCGCCTCCAAGACTTCGCACGTGCTGCTCCTGTCCTCTGGAACTCTCTACCCCGCTCCATCAGACTGTCTCCAACCTTGTATAGCTTCAGAAGCATCCTTGAAAACCCACCTAATTTAGAGAGGCTTACCATCTCTCCGCATCCCGCATCCGAACCAAGCTAATACATGTACATGAACTGCCTGACTCACTGCTGCAAATACAACGATGTAACAAGCTACCCCAACCTTATGTCTCTGCACCCTAAACCTATAGACTGTGAGCTCTCCGGAGCAGGGCCCTCTTCCTCCTGTGCTAGATTTGTTTAGTCTTGTTATGTTTTTGTATTGTATCACAAATCTTTGTCATTGTATACCCCTATCATTGTACCCAGCGCTACGGAATTTGGCGGCGCTATACAAATAAATGATAATAATAATAATAATAGTACACCAATGGCGCATGGTGGAGAGATGCTATCTTTTGTGTTGCATTAATTTAGCCAAGAAGTGTGTGTCAGCACAAAACCCAGATATATGAAAGCCCGTTGTAATAATGTTTCCAATACAATACCTTGAGATTGTTTTTCCAGAGGTTGGTCTCCCGTTCTGCCTTTGTAGGCGAGTTGGCTCCCAGTGTTCCACCTAATATGAGCCACTCAAGCCCACTAGGACAGACCGCGGTACTGCCAATCAGTTGTTCTAGAGTTTTTTCACCTTAATTTGGTCATCTGGGTGTTTTCCTCCACTCTGGTTCCACTCTCTGGGGTGTTTGTCTGTGCATTCAGTCGATCCTTGCTTTTAAGTAGCCCACACCAGGCCTTGCGTTACGGTCTGCTTAAAAAAACAAGATTGCGGACTTCCACGCCTTGTTGCTCCCAAGCCGGGGGATGGATTTCTGTTCCACTGGCCAAGGGAAGATTGCGTTGGAAAAAGATTTTCTTCAGGGTCGTCGGCTTACTACCAGCACATCTCTTTGCGGGCCAAGCAAAATACAGGATACCTTCAGCACAGGGATAACCTGTATATTATATTTAGTCATATTTTTAGTTATATAATAGGGACTGTGGTTATTAATTAGTTTAATGGATTTTTAATTTTTACTAAATATAATTCTTAAGATTGAGGGTTCGAGTCCATTCATGGTCGCCAAAATGTGGTTATTAGTTTAATGGATTTTTAATGTTTACTAAATATAATTCTAATACTTGATGGTTATGCAATTCTGCTGTATTTATGGTCCCTTAAAATTGACAGTATTAGTTAGTTATAAGCAGTTTTTTTTCCTTTCTTAAAACTTGGCAGTTCTCTTTCACTGCTTAACCTTATAGAGGGGGGGGGGGGCTCAATGTTATCCTGCTCGATGCCTTCAACCAAGAACAGGTTCCTGTCTGTTACTGTACCCAATGAAGAGATCCCTGCTACTTTTCAATTCTAAATATAGTATCTCTGCTTCAAGTGATAGTAATAAAGTCTCTATTCTGGAAACCAGATGAGAAGTCAGTCTTAAGATAGTCTTGGATTTTTTTGAGAACTTGTCACAAGCCTGCTGAGAAATCATCTGTCAAAATGGCTGCCACCAAAAGGCCTGCTAAAGTCTTACAACTGGAGGTTTTTCAAAGCTAATAACGGAAGTGTGCATTTCAGACTTTGCAACCCTAACCCTGCTAGCTATATGTCCTTAGTTTTGAATTTTGCAAATCAGCTTTTAGGTTCACGTGTATCGGTGTTGCACACATCAGGTTAATGCTTGTTCGTGCTGGTTTATGCACGTTGGGTTAGCACACATTTTCTTCATACTGATGAGCGTTATCTAGGAGGGGAGGAAAAAAAAAAACAAGAAAAACAAATCACCTTACATGCCAATATATTGGGAATACCCCTCTTTCAAAGTTATAGTACATTGTTCTGGTTTCTTTGAAAGGGGTAACGAGTTGTTTTTGTAGTTCTTACCGTAGGGACAAAATCACATTTAACCACTTGGAGAAAAAGCGTTCTCTCTCTCTCATTCAATTGTTTAATATTAAACGTTCTAATACAAACTGATTATTAATTATCTTGAGGAAATTGCAAAATTTTGGGCCTTGTTTACCGTTCCAATTTTTTTTATAGCATATTTCGGCTTACTAGGATAGTGGTATTTATTAATTTAAAATTTGGATAGCTAGGAGACAACTCTTAAAGAAACAAAATATTGATTAAATTAAGCTCTATCTTAGTCTTTATAAATCGATTCAACCAAAATTGTTCTTGCTTCAAAAGGGTTTTTTATAACTAGGGTTTTTTATAGTTAGGTGGGTGGGGGGTTGTACTGTTAGGGGGGACTTAGTATTTTTTTTTTAAGTAAAAGAGCTGTTAAACTTAGGGCAATGCCCTTCAAAAGGCCCTTTTTAAGGATGGTGGTTTAGAGGTTAATACATTTTATTAGTAGTTGCAATGTGGGGGGATGGCGGATATAGGGGTTTTGACATGTCGGGTCCATTTTTTGGATGCGGGTCAGATTTTTACGTGCGATTAAACATTTTTTTGTTTTTTACTCAGGTGCCAGCAGTTCATAAACTGCCGTAAGTCACTGGCAACTCCAGAAATGTGTATTTCTGCACATTTCTGAACCTCACCAGTTTATCCCACTTACGGCAGTATACGATCTGCCAGCGCCGTATATGTGATTCACCCGATGTGCGAGGTGAACTTATGGGTGGCGTGGGTTTCAGAAGTTGCCGCATATGTAATCTCGCCCAAAGTATAGCTATATATTTATGCTTTTATTTTACATTGGTATTACTAGGCTTTTCTGTACAAAATAGCATAATAAACTAACGCACCAGCAGCGGTGGGGAATTTTCAAACATATATCTCTACCAGCCTTTTTATTATTTGTGCAATTAACAAACATGACACACACAAGTATCTATTTATTTATTCCAGAATGAGTAATGACGTGTTTTTAAATCTTGTAGGGCAGCAAACTTTGTGTCTTTTTTACAGTTTGTTCATGCTGTTTTCCTTTTTATAATTAGCAACAATAAAAGTTAAATGTTATAGATATTCCATCCTTCTGTTATTTAGTTTAAATCCAATTCTTTTTGTGCCAGAGGCATTCTTTTTACCTAAATATTTAGGTTACTATGTTGAATCCTATCATGTGGTAGTGACACACATATACAAAAGATTCTAGATAAACACTGGTTTTATTCTGGATAGGACCATCCATTTTAAACAATCAAAAAATATAATGCGTTTTAAAATATTTTCATTTAGATGGAATAAGGAAAAAATTAAGTATTTTGATGTAATCCTGCATTTGAACATGTAAGATATTATATTTTCTGTCTTTAATAAAATTCCTTATCAGCTGACATATTGTGAGTATTCCTGAGCAAAACAACTTCTATAGATTTTCATTGAAGGCTGTTACCTGTGTGTTTTAATTAAAGGGATATAAAACCCAATAATGTTCTTTTGTGATTCAGACAGAATATACAGTTTGAGAAAAAAGGTTCCAATTTACTTCTATTATAAATGCCCATACATTTCACAGAAATATATTGCTGCATAGGGCTTGTGCTCCTTTGGATAAAGATATTCTCTTATTTCTAAAATAAGTCTTTCAGATTTGCCACAAAACAGCAAATCTTTCAATTGGGGAATATAAACAAAGCCTTTAATAAAACTCAAACATTTTAATCAGGAATATAAACATAGCCTTTAAAGGGACATGAAACACAATTTTTTTGTCTTTCATGAATCAGGTACAGCATGCAATTTTAAACAACTTTCTAATTTACTTCTATTATCAAATTTCCTTTCTTCTCTTGGTATCCTATGTTGAAGAGCAGGGGTGTAAGCTTAGGAGCGTGCAGGAGTCTGGAGCACTATATGGCAGCAGTTTTGCAAGAATGTTATACATTAGATGCTAGCGCTATTCCCTGAAATGTAGAACTCCAAGCACCTATATAAGTACTTCTTCAACAAAGAATACCATTGGAATGAAGCAAATATCTGCAGTTTCACCAGTAACTGGCACTACAGGATAACTGCATTTTGATAATTTAAAAGGACATTAAAGGGATATTCCAGCCAAAATAGGAAACCACATGGGTGCATTTCGGTATTGAACAGAAGCAATTTTGTAGTATAGATGCATTAGCAAAAATGCTTCTAATAAAAGCTATATCTGTTTCAAAAGTGTATTTAAGTATGCACCGTGCACCAGCATTTTAAACACAGCACTTGCTCAGAGAGCCTAAGGTGCTTATAGCATCTGGTAATGACTCAATTTGTTACTTTCTGACATTATACAAACCCCAGTTATGATCTGAGCAGCTGCAATATTTAAAATGTGGGTGCAGTAACAATATCTAGCTATGCTTCACATGCACGTGCAGAGAAAAATGTTAACACTAAAACAGTGATAACTTTTAATAGAAGCACTTTTGCTAATACATTATATTGCAAACATGTTTCTATTCAAAGATGTAATTAATCTATGTACATTTATATTTTGACTGGAATGTCCCTTTAAAGTTAAAATTTTATTCTTCATCCCATACAACATTAATAAGGCATTGTGAAAAACAATATTTGCAATGCACATTGAAGCTTTATTTTGCCTGTTTTTTTCTGTAATTTAAATCTAAAAATTGTAGTTATTATATTGTTATTACATTGTATTATAGAGATAAAACATTGATACAAAACTTGAAAGAGACATGACAATTACAGGAGGGCTTGAGGGCCCTATTCCTGTTGGAACTTACAATCTAGAAGTACTTTCTCACAACTGGCAACAATCGTGTGCCCTTTTTGCCTCATACTGTCCTCTACATACGTATGTATAAATATACATTTCAGCTTCCATGTTCCCTTGTGGGTTAATGATTACACATCTACTTGGATAATGGCAGAAACCAAAGGCATTGCAGGGGGCTTAAGGTGGGTATATTTCATCCTTATTAATTTACCTAGTGGTTATAAAGAGCCAGGGCAGGATTGGCCTACCAGGATACCAGGAGATTTCCTGGTGGGCTGCAGCAGTTGGGGCAGGAAAGCTACAATTTAAAGGGGGATTAATGGATGCAATTGGGTTGTAGGGTGCCTTTATAACATCAATCTGGCATTTTTATTTAATATAAAGTTATAAAATTAAATATTGGGGAAGGAGTATCCTAGTAATCCCCTTTGAGTAAAATGGGGCATGTGCATTCTACCTACTCAACGGAAAATAGGGCTGGTCTTCATATTTTTCAAGGGTTGCTTTTTATACCCAGTCCGGACCTGTAAAGAGCCACATTTTGTGTGAGCACATTGACATCACATGCAATGTGGAATATTAAATGACAAGAAGAGAAGTGACACAAAGTGAAAAATGGAAAACCCCTCTTTCAAGTGAGAAGTCACCTCATTAGGTTATATGTGATCACCACAGGACACCAGGGAGATTGCTTATGGAAGGAAACAAGCTATTACAAATCTATTAACCCCCCCACACACACACACTATATTTATATAAAGGTATTGAGATTCATCTTTTGAATAAAGGATATTCCTTATTTTGAATGAGGGTTCACATGCTTCTCTCACATGCTGGTAGTTATCGTCAGGGATAGGCAAGGTATCCGTACACGGACACTGGTGTCTGTGACTAGCCCTTGCAGTGTCCTCCACAACCTTAGTATATCTTTTATTTCTGATTAAATAATAGGATATGTAGTATGAATAAAGTTAGTGGCTTGTCAAGAGACTGCTAGCGATATTGGGTGATAAGTTATGGAATAAATAAAGCCTGAGTGAAATACTGGATGTGTATCTGTATAATAACACCCAGCTCTATACAAAGACACAGTAGTGACACTGGCACATGCGTATAGCCAGACAAGGGATGGTTATTGGGTAAGTGGTATCTGCATCAGTATAATAACACCCAGCACTATATAATGACAGTAGTGACACTGGCACATGGGTATAGCCAGAGGAGGGCTGGTTATAGGGTCAGTGGTATCTGCATCAGTATAATAACACCCAGCTCTATACAAAGACACAGTAGTGACACTGGCACATGGGTATAGCCAGACAAGGGCTAGTTATAGGATCAGTGGTATCTGCATCAGTATAATAACACCCAGCTCTATACAAAGACACAGTAGTAACACTGGCACATGCGTATAGCCAGACAAGGGCTGGTTATAGGGTCAGTGGTATCTGCATCTGTATAATAACACCCAGCTCTATACAAAGGCACAGTAGTAACACTGGCACATGCGTATAGCCAGGCAAGGGCTGGTTATAGGGTCAGTGGTATCTGCATCAGTATAATAACACCAAGCACTATATAATGACACAGTAGTGACACTGGCACATGCATATAGCCAGACAAGGGCTGGTTATAGAATCAGTGGTATCTGCATCAGTATAATAACACCCAGTTCTATACAAAGACACAGTAGTGACACTGGCACATGGGTATAGCCAGAGGAGGGCTGGTTATAGGATCAGTGGTATCTGCATCAGTATAATAAAACCCAGCACTATGTAATGACACAGTAGTGACACTGGCACATGGGTATAGCCAGACAAGGGCTGGTTATAGGATCAGTGGTATCTGCTTCAGTATAATAACACCCAGCGCTATATAATGACACAATAGTGACACTGGCACATGTTTACAGTCAGACAAGGGCTGGTTATAGGATCAGTGGTATCTGCATCAGTATAATAACACCCATCGCTATATAATGACACAGTAGTAACACTGGCACATGGGTATAGCCAGAGGAGGGCTGGTTATAGGGTCAGTGGTATCTGCATCAGTATAATAACACCCAGCTCTATACAAAGACACAGTAGTAACACTGGCACATGGGTATAGCCAGACAAGGGCTGGTTATAGGGTCAGTGGTATCTGCATCAGTATAATAACACCCAGCACTATATAATGACACAGTAGTGACACTGGCACATGAGTATAGCCAGAGAAGGGCTGGTTATAGAATCAGTGGTATCTGCATCAGTATAATAACACCCAGCACTATATAATGACACAGTAGTAACACTGGCACAGGGGTATAGCCAGACAAGGGCTGGTTATAGGGTCAGTGGTATCTGCATCAGTATAATAACACCCAGCACTATACAAAGACACAGCAGTGACACTGACACATGGGTATAGCCAGGGGAGGGCTGGTTATAGGGTCAGTGGTATCTGCATCAGTATAATAACACCCAGCACTATATAATGACACAGTAGTGACACTGGCACATGGGTAAAGCCAGAGGAGGGCTGGTTATAGAATCAGTGGTATCTACATCAGTATAATAACATCCAGCACTATATAATGACACAGTAGTGACACTGGCACATGGGTATAGCCAAAGGAGGGCTGGTTATAGAATCAGTGGTATCTACATCAGTATAATAACATCCAGCACTATATAATGACACAGTAGTGACACTGGCACATGGGTATAGCCAAAGGAGGGCTGGTTATAGAATCAGTGGTATCTACATCAGTATAATAACACCCAGCACTATATAATGACACAGTAGTGACACTGGCACATGGGTATAGCCAGATGAGGGCTGGTTATAGGATCAGTGGTGTCTGCATCAGTATAATAACACCCAGCACTATAATGACACAGTAGTGACACTGGCACATGGGTATAGCCAGAGGAGGGCTGGTTATAGGGTCAGTGGTATCTGCATCAGTATAATAACACCCAGCACTATATAATGACACAGTAGTGACACTGGCACATGGGTATAGCCAGAGGAGGGCTGGTTATAGGATCAGTGGAATCTGCATCAGTATATTAACACCCAGCACTATATAATGACACAGTAGTGACACTGGCACATGGGTATAGCCAGAGGAGGGCTGGTTATAGGGTCAGTGGTATCTGCATCAGTATAATAACACCAAGCACTATAAAATAATGCTTTTAATTTCAAATGTACCTTGGTGTCCTTCACTAAGGTCTGTACTTTGGAAAATGTCCGCCACAGCCTTTGTCTGTGCCTATACTTGGTTATCGTGCCAATTATGATCTGCACCACTAGACCCCAAGGAATGTTATTAGCAAGGGAGGAAGAGGCTTCTTTTACAGCATTTATTTCCCTATAAACACATATTATGAGACCTTGATTTAAAAAGGAGTATCCCCTCTTTCCAATGAGGGCTCTCATGTCCCATGCCATACAAATGTGGGTGATCACCTTCATAACAGTGAGTAAATACACATGTTAAAGGGACATGAAACCCACATTTTTTCTTTCATTATACAGATAGAGAATACAATTTTAAAAACGTTTACAATTTACTTACAGTATATTATCAAATTTGCTTCATTCTCATGTTATTCTTTGTTGAAGAGATAACTAGGTAGGTAGCGTGCACATACCTGAAGCACTACATGACAGGAAATAGTGCTGCCATCTAGTGCTCTTGCTAAATGTATAACATTCATGCAAAACTGCTGCCATATAGTGCTGCTGACAGGTACACACTCCAGGGGCGCGATCCGATATACGGTGTAGGTTTCGGCGCAAGCGAGGGAACCCGCACCGCCCTTAATTTCACCTGTCCTCTTCTGCCCCATCGGATGAAGACTTCTGCCCGGATCGGATGACCACTTGTGCCCGGCTGGGTGAAGATGGCTCAAGGTAGGGTGATCTTCAAGGGGGTAGTGTTAGGTTTTATTAAGGGGGGATTGGGTGGGTTTTAGAGTAGGGGTGTGTGGGTGGTGGGTTGTAATGTTGGGGGGGGGGATTGTCTTTTTTTTTTACAGGTAAAAGAGCTGATTACTTTGGGGCAATGCCCCGCAAAAAGCCCTTTTAAGGGCTATTTGTAATTTAGTATAGGGTAGGGCATTTTATTTTATTAGGGGGCTTAGATTAGGTGTAATTAGTTTAAACTTCTTGTAATTTTTTTTCATTTTCTGTAATTTAGTGTTTGTTTGTTTTTGTACTATAGTTTATTTAATTTAATTGTATTTAATTTTAGCTAATTGTAGTTAATTTATTTAATTAATTGAATGATAGTGTAGTGTTAGGTGTATTTGTAACTTAGGTTAGGTTTTATTTTACAGGTATATTTGTAATTATTTTAACTAGGTAGTTATTAAATAGTTATTAACTATTTAATAGCTATTGTACCTAGTTAAAATAAATACAAATATACCTGTAAAATAAAAATAAATCCTAAAATAGCTACAATGTAATTATTAATTATATTGTAGCTATCTTATTGTTTATTTTATAGGTAAGTATTTAGTTTTAAATAGGAATACTTTAGTTAATAATAGTATTATTTAGATTTATTTAAATAATAATTAAGTTAGGGGGGTGTTAGGGGTTAATAACTTTATTATAGTGGCGGCGACGTTGGCGGCGGTAGATTAGGGGTTAATAGATTTAATAGGCTATGTGGGCTACGGCGGTTTAGGGGTTAATAATAGAATAGGTTTATTGCGGTGTGGGCTATGGCGGTTTAGGGGTTAATACTAGGATAGGCTTATTGCGGTGTGGGCTATGGTGGTTTAGGGGTTTATAATAGAATAGGTTTATTGCGGTGTGGGCTATGGTGGTTTAGGGGTTTATAATAGAATAGGTTTATTGCGGTGTGGGCTATGGCGGTTTACGGGTTAATACACTTTATTAGTTATTGTGGTGGGGGATTGCGGTTGACAGGTAGATAGACATTGCGCATGCGTTAGGTTTTTTTTTGCAGGCATTTTAGGGAGTTACGGTGCTCCCATACTCAGCGCAAGGCCTGCTACAGCTGCATTTTATGGCAAGGTGAAAATGGAGTAAGATTTCTCCATTTTTGCCACATAAGGCCTTGCGCTGGATATTGGATACCGACTTACGACGCGGTCCCATGTTAACTTATGGGAGTAAAAATTGCGAGCGACGGGTGAAAAATATGTGCCGCATTTAGATGCAGCGCTGTATATAGGATACCAAAAACCGGCATCGCCGGCGACGCTGCATATCGGATCGGGCCCCAGAGCTTACATTCATGCTTTTCAACAAAGGAAAACAAGAAAACAAAGAGAATTTGATAATAGAAGTAAATTGGAAAGTTGTTTAAATTGTATGCTCTATTTAAATCATGAAAGAACAAAACTGGGTTTTATGTCCCTTTAAGCTACCCTAATAAATGGGAGAAGTTGATTGTAAAAAACAAAAAGTGACTTTTTATAGCGGATCTATGTACAATATGTAAATTATGGAAGTATTTTATGCCTCTTTTTTATTGGTTATTGTTTGCTACACTAATAGAGTTACTGTAGGATTAAGAACATGAATAACTTGTCAGCACTCTCTGAAATCAGATTGTTTAGTATTCAGTCAACTTTTTAGTGCACAAGCAAAAACAAAAAAAACAGGAATGCCACTCATTTCCTTGCATGCTTTTTTGTTCTTTAGATTACATTAATGCATGCTCCGTAAAACATTAAATAAACACTTCCTGGTTAATAATGAAACCATTACACATGTATTAACATACATTTAGCATATATACCGAATGCAAACATTTTAACTACTTTAGACAAATATTAGACAATCTTTTCAAATATATTGTATCAACCTGTAATTTTTTTTCTTTTTTCTTAATACATTAAGTATTCTCCACATAATTTTTTCCCCAGTTTGGTGGTTCTATAAAGTAGCTGAGTGTGAGCAGGGTAATACTTTGTAATATTATAACATTTTCCGATATTTATAAATGTTACTATCCAAAGAACAAATGAATTGCAAAATGTAACATAAATTGATTAAATAATAATTTGTGCAACAAACATTGAAGAAAATAAAATAAAATATATATATATATATATATATATATATATATATATACGGTATATATAAATTTGCTAATTGTAGTTTAATATTGGCTGAAATTTTAGCTGGGTGATCAGTAAAATCAGCCAGGTGGTGTGCCCATTAAGGGCTAGATTACAAGTGGAGCAGTAGTTTGCATTAACTCCACTAGTAGTAAGCTTTTTACATGCATCGGTTAGCGTGCGTATTACAAGTACGAGCGATAACCCGACAAGCACAATAAGCCGAAGTCTGAATATACAGACCGCGTTAACATTATTTTTTATGAAATATTGTTTTTATTTTTATATTTTTTGTTAGATAGTGCTATTATGAGTGTAACTGTACAGTACAATGTATTTTTTGTGTGTTTTGTGACACTTTTTTGACTTACGTAACAGTTAACCAGAGCTCTGAAGTCACGCTATCCTGGCAAACGTTAAATTCAATTGCGCTTAAGCGAACACGTTTACTTCACCTTGCAAAATGCGTGCTACTTCCAACACGTGCAAAGAGCCACAATAAACCCCTTTTGGCTTGAGCGCAACAGCGGGCCACTCATAATCTAACCTTAAATAGATACAGGGGAGAGCACTGCTTAAAGGGCTATAACACCAAAATTGTTATTGTTTAAAAAGATTGGTTAAAAGTATATTAATATAACCATGTTGGCTGTGCAAAACTGGGGAATGGTATTATCTATCTTTGTAAACAATAAACATTTTTGGAGTTGACTGTCCCTTTAAGTCATACTGAATTTGTTATATGCACATATGTCAACAGTTCCTATTATTGGAATACTATAAAGATACCAATTATGTGTATAATACAGTCAATTTAAAAATGGATCCTAACTGTCAATTTGTCAGTATTGTGGAGAATTAAAGGGGCGCAGTCTGTGGCACGAGCCTCCTAGGTTGAAACTTAACTCCTTCTATGAGAGATTACTCAAGTGTGCACATGTAAATTCTCACATTACACACAAGGAACTAAACTTCATATTTATTGGACAGCATTCTCCAGCAATCGCTGATGTACAAACACAAGCCGGCGGAAATGTTGTAAACTTTCTGGCAGCTAGACATTTGTCCTAATCATAAAGGCAGCTTGTACTTTAATCCAAAGACGGATTCATTTTAGTGTGATCCCTATAGTTATTTGAGTTAATCAGTAACTGGACCTTTTATAAATAGGAACACTGGATTTTTAAATGTGGTAATAACATACAGACAATGACGGTCTAAAGTACAACCTTTTCTTTTTTTAATGTTAGTGTGACAACATGGTCTTATGGGAGATTTCACTATATTTATATACCTTTTAAATACGTTTTTTTATTACAGTAATTTAGTTTCTTATAAATAAATTTAACAATTTATATATATGATTTTTTTATTTGTATGCTTTGATATATTTAGAAATACTTGCTATATATTGATTCATCCGTTGTTTATAAGTTTAAGTTATTTTATACAGATATACATCTGGTTATTTATGAACTGTACCAATAAGATAGGTAACTCCTACTAGGGTGTATGCCTTTCATTTTAGTGTTTACCAATCAACATCAGTTTCTCTATATGTATAAAAAAAATTACTAATTCTATTTGACATATGTCACAGGTAGGAATGTATGACCTTTCCATTTATATTTCCTTTGGTCTATGTAGTAAAAATAGTACAGTGAGTCAGCAGGTCTGTGATTTTATTTCCCATCAGACCTCTGTTTATGCATGTTCATCCTATGGCTACATCCCACATAAAACCCCTGGCCCTACCATCCTTTATATTAGCCACAGGTCTACATAAAACCTCAGATGACCCCCACAGCCCTCCTCCTCCTTGTGCCCAAATCAGATCTCAGAACAGAACCTTGCTACAACACCCCCCTCTATCTAACACACCCACCTAAGACCTCAGTTTAAGCCCCATGACCCTGTGGGCCCCTCTGTCAGCCATATGCCTAAATCAGACCTCAGATAAAATCCCTGTCGCTGCAGCCACTCTGTCTGCCACAGGCCCACACCACACGTTACATTTAAGTCTTGTCCAAAGGCTTTGGTGTTTGGGGGCTGGAAGACTACTACCGAAAAGGGGGTCTTAAAGATTATCATATGCATGTGCCAAAATAAACAAAATGTATATATGGGAGTGTGTGTTTAGCAAAATCTTCTGCTGACCAAACTCTTTAAGGGATGGCTGGGACCAATGAGTGGAGATTTAACTTAGAAGGCAAAGTGATTTTAACTTTTTTCTTTCTCATTAATCCACTGGCATCATGGACACTGTGTCAGGGTTTCACCCTGACTTTACTAATTATTTGCAGCTTTTTATCTTGGCTGCCATTTTAGACTCACCTGTGTTTTCTCTTTGCCTGTAGCAAAGTGTGTAACGCTGCTTACTACTCCCAGGCTCCCTCTTATGACCAAACTGGAGAACATCTTAAGAGAGAGAGACAGGTTGCAGTCCCAGAATGCTGATGTAGTCACTCCATATTTAACTGCCTCAGTCCTGTTTGCCATTGCCCTTGCGTTATATCTGACTTCACTGTGAGTTCCTGTGTTCCTGACTACGTGTATGTCCTGGCTTGTTTGAAGTCCCTTCTGGTTCCTGATCCCTGCTTTGTTCCTGACTTCACTGATATTGGTGTTTCTGACAACTCACTTTGGCTCCTGACCCTGCTCGTCTGACTACTGGCTCTGGCTTTGACTCCTGGCTAGTCCTTTGGACTTATTATTTTTTGTTATTTTTAATAAAGGTGTGATTAATTTAGCAATTTGTCTCTGTCTGGTTCCTGATACCCTGACACACTGTCCACGTGGATGTAGCTACTCCCTTTCTTCTATTTGTATTTTTATTTTTTTCCAATAATTTCCAATACAATGCAAGGATATGGAAGCCAGCAATTTATAATTGAGCTTTCTCGAAGTGTAATCTCATAATAGTCCATGATAGTCAAATCTTGACAACAATGAGTCTGAGTTTAGGGTAACCTAAATGGGTTATGCTCTGTAGCAAAGAGATCATATTACAATTATACATTGGAAATATAAAACATAATAAACGGTAAATAACTTTTAATGAACATGAAACCTTTTGACATCTATATTTGGATTGGCAATCTATGCAGCGTCATATAATGAGGATTGCTAGCTCTCCTCCACAAAAATACTGGACATTCTGTCAGTGACTGGGCATGTTAACAGGTAGGGTCACACAATGCCCCCCAAAAGGCTCTACCTTAGCCCACACTCTTGATCTCACTATGCATATTTATTTTACAACCGTTGAACAGAGCAGTTATTTTACTCCACTGCAAGTAACATACAAATAATTTTACCCCGTTAGCTGCCAGTAACACTCATAAACAGAATTGATTTGACCCCCTTGACTGCCCCTCACTTCCTACTGATCTATATTTGAAATGTATTGAGGCATACGAGACCTTATACATTTTGCTAACACTCAGAAACTTAAAGAAAGACAGAACATTTAAAGGGACATAAACATTTTATAAAATATTGGGTTCCATGTCCATTTAAGCCTCCAGTATTTTTGTGAAGATTTTACTGGACAGCCTCCTAAAATACGGGACTGTCCGGGTGAATACTGGGCACCTGGAAACCCTATATAATATATTACTTTGTTGATTTAGATCAAATTCCACTTAGCAATTTAGATTTAGTTTTCTATCTGTAAGGGAGCATAGCATGCAGCTTTTCAAGGCAGTAGCACACAATTAATAGGCTACTGACATACAGCTTATACAGAGGATCCTTTGCATTTTTCTAGTAAAAGGAAAATACCCAATTTGTATCACGAAAAATATTTTCTATTTTCCCAACAAACATTGGAACTCCCCAGCTATTCCTTAAAGGGACACATTACCCATATGCTAATGCTAGTGTAAAGCTCGACAATGCTTGGAACCGGGGCCACTAAACCCAAAATCTTTCTTTCATGATTCAGATAGAGAATACAAAGTTAAACAACATTACAATTTACTTCTATTATTTATTTTGCTTCATTTTTTAGATATCCTTAGTTGAAGAAAAAGCAATGCACATGGGTGAGCCAATCACACGAGGCTTCTATGTGCAGCAACTGAGCATATCTAGATATGCTTTTCAGCAAAGAATATCAAGAGAATAAAACAAATTAGATAATAGAAGTAAATTAGAAAGATGTTTAAAAATGCATTCTCTTTCTAAATCATGAAAGAAAAAATTTGGGTTTCATGTCCCTTTAAGGGTTATTCTGCCTTACTGAAATGTGACACTAGAGTGTGTATGAGTTCACAACATTGTTGCTAATGTTGGGGTGGGGATATCTTACCTTATAAAAGCTTGGATAAATAGCACAACTTGCTCTTTGGTTCCAGTCTTAAGAACAGAGAATTTTCCCCACTCATTTTCCAATTTCCCTCCTTTCAATTACGTTTGTTTTTTCAGGTTCAAACGGGCGGCACTGAGTTTTTCGGCAACCTTTAGGGGGGCTGTAGTTGCTTTGGCGGGAGCATGAGGTCGATTTAACAAGGGGCAAATGGCCCTTGTTCCCCTTGTTTCCGCACCAGCCTTCAGGCTCGCCGGAAACAGCAGTTATGAAGCAGCGGTCTAAAGACCAGTGCTCCATAACTTGTCTGCTGCCTCTGTGGCTGCGGTCTTCAATCCGCCCGATCCTATACGATCGGGCTGATTGACACCCCCTGCTAGCGGCCGCAAATCTATGATATCACACTAACATAACTAAAGAGTGTGCACAAGCAGCAAGCAGAAGAGATGAAGTAAAAAAACAGAGGCTTAAAGGGACATGAAACCCAATTTTTTTTTTATGGTTCAGATAGAGCATACACTTTTAACCCTTTAAAGGGACATTAAATACTAAGGGCCAGATTGCGAGTGGAGGGCAAAGTAACGTTTCCGCTTGAGCGTTAATTGCGCTTGAAGTAATTTTTTGTACTCATCGGGTTGCGCTTGTGTTATGAGTAAACTGTTTTCACTCTGGCGGTAACCAAACAAGCGCAAAAATCCGAAGTTAGAATATTGTGTGCTCATTCACATATTCCTCCATAGAAGTGAATAGAGAAAAAAAAGTGGGGAAAAAAACTAACACCACACTCTCACCCAAACACTATTGCATATTCTCATTTGCGCCAACCCGACATGAAAATATGAATATTTCACATTCCAATGTTCTGCATATAACAGAATATTTTCTATTTATAATACATATTTAAACATAGAAACATAGATATTGACGACAGATAAGAGCCATAGGCCCAGCAAGTCTGCTGAATTTTCCTAAATGTATAAACGTATCATCTAGTTTGTAGGATAGCCTTATGCTTGCCCCAGTCGTTAAATTCCCCCGCAGTGCTTGTCATTACTACCTCTTGTGGAAGTTTATTCCATGAATCACTCACCCTTTATGTAAAGAAGTGCTTCCTGAAATTACTACCCTTCAGCTTGAGATCATGACCCCTTGTTCTTCCCTAAATGCATAATTTTACATTTTGCTGCGTTAAACTTTTGATCCCAGTCATTTGTCCGATCCTCCAATTGTTGTATATCACTTCTCATTTTGTCCACCCCCCTGGAACATCTACTCTATTATACATTTTTGTATAATCTGCAAACAGACATACCTTACCCTGTAGTCCTTTGCTGATATTTCTGATAAATATGTTAAACAAAACAGGCCACTGAGGAACATCACTAGTAATAGCTCCCTCTGCTGAAAGTACTCCATTTACTAAGACACAATCGCCTAGATTACGAGTTTTGTCGTTAAGGCTGTGCGTTGCTAACGAGCAGTTTTTCCTTACCGCTCACCTACAGTAACGCTGGTATTACGGGGTTTTACAAAGCCGGCGTTAGCTGCAAAAAAGTGAGCGTAGAGCAAAATTTAGCTCCACATCTCACCTCAATACCAGCGCTGCTTACGGTAGCGGTAAGCTGGCAAAACGTGCTTGTGCACGATTTCCCCATAGGAATCAATGGGGGAGAGCCGGCTGAAAAGCAACCTAACACCTGCAAAAAAGCTGCGTAAAGCTCCTAACGCAGCCCCATTGATTCCTATGGGGAAATACTTTTTATGTCTACACCTAACACCCTAACATGAACCCTGACGTCGCCGCCACTATACTAAAGTTATTAACCCCTAAATCTAAGTCTAACCCTAACCCCCGCTAACTTAAATATAAATTTAAATAAATAAATATTACTATCTTTCACTAAATTATTCCTATTTAAAACTAAATACTTACCTATAAAATAAACCCTAAGCTAGCTACAATATAAATAATAGTTACATTGTAGATATCTTAGGGTTTGTTTTTATTTTACAGGCAACTTTGTAAGTATTTTAACTATGTACAATAGTTATTAAATAGTTATTAACTATTTAATAGCTACCTAGTTAAAATAAATTCAAATTTACCTGTAAAATAAATCCTAACCTAAGTTACAATTACACCTAACACTACACTATAATTAAATTAATTACCTAAACTAGCTACAATTAAATACAATTGAAAAAAAGTATCTAAAGTACGAAAAAAACAAAACTAAATTACAGAAAATAAAATAATTACAGTTTTTTAAACTAATTACACCCAATCTAATCCCCCTAATAAAATAAAAAATCCCCCCAAAATAATATAATTCCCTACCCTATACTAAATTACAAATAGCCCTTAAAAGGGCCTTTTGCGGGGCATTGCCCCAAAGTAATCAGCTCTATTACCTGTAAAAAAAACATAATTTATGCTTACCTGATAAATTTATTTCTCTTGTGGTGTATCCAGTCCACGGATCATCCATTACTTGTGGGATATTCTCATTCCCAACAGGAAGTTGCAAGAGGACACCCACAGCAGAGCTGTCTATATAGCTCCACCCCTAGCTGCCATATCCAGTCATTCGACCGAAAACAAGCAGAGAAAGGAGAAACCATAGGGTGCAGTGGTGACTGTAGTTTAAAATTAAAAAATACCTGCCTTAAAATGACAGGGCGGGCCGTGGACTGGAAACACCACAAGAGAAATAAATTTATCAGGTAAGCATAAATTATGTTTTCTCTTGTAAGGTGTATCCAGTCCACAGATCATCCATTACTTGTGGGATACCAATACCAAAGCTAAAGTACACGGATGAAGGGAGGGACAAGGCAGGTACTTAAACGGAAGGCACCACTGCCTGTAAAACCTTTCTCCCAAAAATAGCCTCCGAAGAAGCAAAAGTATCAAATTTATAGAATTTTGAAAAGGTATGAAGCGAAGACCAAGTCGCCGCCTTGCAAATCTGTTCAAGAGAAGCCTCATTTTTAAAGGCCCATGTGGAAGCCACAGCTCTAGTAGAATGAGCTGTAATCCTTTCAGGAGGCTGCTGGCCAGCAGTCTCATAAGCTAAGCGTATTAAACTCCTTAGCCAAAAGGAAAGAGAAGTTGCCGAAGCCTTTTGGCCTCTCCTCTGTCCAGAGTAGACAACAAACAAAGTAGATGTTTGACGAAAATCTTTAGTAGCTTGTAAATAATACTTTAAAGCATGAACCATGTCAAGATTGTGTAATAGACGTTCCTTCTTTGAAGAAGGATTAGGACACAATGATGGAACAACAATCTCCTGATTGATATTCTTATTAGATACCACCTTAGGTAAAAACCCAGGTTTGGTACGTAGAACTACCTTATCTGCATGGAAGATCAGATAAGGAGAATCACATTGTAAGGCAGATAACTCGGAAACTCTACGAGCCGAGGAAATAGCTACCAAAAAAAAGAACTTTCCAAGATAAAAGTTTGATATCTATGGAATGAAGAGGTTCAAACGGAACCCCCTGAAGAACTTAATTTAAACTCCAAGGTAGAGCAACAGGTTTAAACACAGGCTTGATTCTAACTAAAGCCTGACAAAATGCTTGAACATCTGGAACATCCGCCAGACGCTTGTGCAAAAGAATAGACAGAGCAGAAATCTGTCCCTTTAAGGAACTAGCTGACAATCCTTTCTCCAATCCTTCTTGGAGAAAAGATAATATCCTGGGAATCCTGACCTTACTCCATGATTAGCCCTTGGATTCACACCAATAAAGATATTTACGCCATATCTTATGATAGATTTTCCTGGTGACAGGCTTCCGTGCCTGAATTAAGGTATCAATGACTGACTCGGAGAAACCACGCTTTGATAACATCAAGCGTTCAATCTCCAGGCAGTCAGCCTCAGAGAAATTAGATTTGGATGGTTGAAAGGACCTTGAAGTAGAAGGTCCTGTCTCAGCGGCAGAGTCCATGGTCGAAAGGATGACATGTCCACCAGATCTGCATACCAAGACCTGCGTGGCCACGCAGGCGCTATCAAGATCACCGATGCTCTCTCCTGCTTGATTTTGGCAATCAGACGAGGGAGCAGAGGAAACGGTGGAAACACATAAGCCAGGTTGAAGGACCAAGGCGCTGCTAGAGCATCTATCAGCGTTGCCTTGGGGTCCCTGGACCTAGATCCGTAACAAGGAAGCTTGGCGTTCTGGCGAGAAGCCATGAGATCCAGTTCTGGTTCGCCCCAATGATGAACCAATTGTGCAAACACCTCCGGATGGAGTTCCCACTGTCGACTTAGAAAATCCGCCTCCCAGTTCTCTACACCTGGGATATGGATAGCTGATAGGTGGCAAGAGTGAATCTCTGCCCAGCGAATTATCTTTGAGACTTCTAACATCGCTAGGGAACTCCTTGTTCCCCCTTGATGGTTGATGTAAGCCACAGTCGTGATGTTGTCCGACTGAAATCTGATGAACCTCATTGTCGCTAGCTGAGGCCAAGCCTGAAGAGCATTGAATATCGCTCTTAGTTCCAGAATGTTTATTGGAAGGAGTGACTCCTCCCGAGTCCACGATCCCTGAGCCTTCAGGGAGTTCCAGACTGCACCCCAACCTAGAAGACTGGCATCTGTCGTTACAATTGTCCAATCTGGCCTGCAAAAGGTCATACCTTTGGACAGATGGACCCGAGATAGCCACCAGAGAAGAGAATCCCTGGTCTCTTGGTCCAGATTCAGTAAAGGGGACAAATCTGTGTAATCCCCATTCCACTAACTGAGCATGCATAGTTGCAGCAGTCTGAGATGTAGGCGTGCAAACGGCACTATGTCCATTGCCGCTACCATTAAGCCGATTACTTCCATGCACTGAGCCACCGAAGGGCGAGGAATGGAATAAAGAACACGGCAGGAATTTAGAAGTTTTGATAACCTAGACTCCGTCAGGTAAATTTTCATTTCTACAGAATCTATCAGAGTCCCTAGGAAGGAAACTCTTGTGAGGGGGGATAGAGAACTCTTTCTCGTTCACCTTCTACCCATGCGACCTCAGAAATGCCAACACTATGTCCGTATGAGACTTGGCAATTTGGAAGTTTGACGCCTGAATCAGGATGTCGTCTAAATAAGGGGCCACTGCTATGCTCCGTGGCCTTAGGACCGCCAGAAGCGACCCCAGAACCTTCGTAAAAATTCTTGGGGCTGTAGCTAACCCAAAGGGAAGAGCTACAAACTGGTAGTGCCTGTCTAGGAAGGCAAACCTGAGAAACCGATGATGATCTTTGTGTATCGGAATGTGCAGATAAGCATCCTTTAAATCCACTGTAGTCATGTATTGACCCTCCTGGATCATAGGTAGGGTGGTACGAATAGTTTCTTTTGTTTAAGATCTTTAGATCCAAAATTGGTCTGAAGGTTCCCTCTTTTTTGGGAACCACAAACAGATTTGAGTAAAATCCCTGTCCCTGTTCCTCCTTTGGAGCTGGATGGATCACTCCCATAACTAGGAGGTCTTGTACACAGTGTAAGAATGCCTCTCTCTTTATCTGGTTTGCAGATAATTATGAAAGGTGAAATCTCCCTTTTGGGGGTGAAGCCTTGAAGTCCAGAAGATATCCCTGGGATATAATTTCCAACGCCCAGGGATCCTGGACATCTCTTGCCCGCGCCTGGGCGAAGATCGAAAGTCTGCCCCTACTAGATCCGTTACCGGATAGGGGGGCGTTCCTTCATGCTGTCTTAGAGGCAGCAGCAGGCTTTTTGGCCTGCTTACCCTTGTTCCAGGTCTGGTTAGGTCTCCAGACCGTCTTGGACTGAGCAAAAGTTCCCTCTTGTTTTGCATTAGAGGAAGTTTATGCCGCACTTGCCTTGAAGTTTCGAAAGGCACGAAAATTAGACTGTTTGGCCCTTGGTTTGGACCTATCCTGAGGAAGGGCATGACCTTTTCCTCCAGTGATATCAGCAATAATCTCCTTCAAACCAGGCCCGAATAGGGTCTGCCCCTTGAAGGGAATGTTAAGCAGCTTCGATTTTGAAGTAACATAAGCTGACCATGATTTAAGCCATAGCGCTCTGCGCGCCTGGATAGCAAAACCAGAATTCTTAGCCGTTAGTTTAGTCAAATGAACAATGGCATCAGAAACAAAAGAATTGGCTAGCTTAAGTGCTCTAAGCTTGTCAAGTATTTCATCCAATGGAGTCGCTACCTGTAAAGCCTTTTCCAGAGACTCAAACCAGAACGCCGTAGCAGCAGTGACAGGTGAAATGCATGCAAGGGGCTGTAGGATAAAACCTTGTTGAATAAACATTTTCTTAAGGTAAACCTCTAACGTTTTATCCATTGGATCTAAGAAAGCACAACTGTCCTCGACAGGGATAGTAGTACGCTTTGCTAGAGTAGAAACTGCTCCCTCCACCTTAGGAACTGTCTGCCATAAGTCCCGTGTGGTGGCATCTATTGGAAACATTTTTCTAAAAATAGGAGGGGGAGAGAACGGCAAACCTGGTCTATCCCATTCCTTAGTAATAATTTCTGTAAACCTTTTAGGTATTGGAAAAACATCAGTGCACACCGGCACTGCATAGTATTTAGCCAGTCTACACAATTTCTCTGGCACTGCAATTGTATCACAGTCATTCAGAGCAGCTAAAACCTCCCTGAGTAACACGTGGAGGTGTTCAAGCTTAAAGGGACATTATACACTCATTTTTTCTTTGCATAAATGTTTTATAGATGATCTTTTTATATAGCCCATAAAGTTTTTTTTTTTTTTTAAATAACATTGCTCTGATTTTCAGACTCCTAACCAAGCCCCAAAGTTTTATGTGAATACCGTCAGCTACCTTCTCCAGCTTGCTCCTGTTTGTGTAAAGGGTCTTTTCATATGCAAAAGAAGGGGGAGGGGGGGAGTGTCTTAATTCCCACTTGCAGTGGGCTTTCCAGCAACCTTTTCAACAGAGCTAAACTAAGAGGTTCTAAGTAAGTTTGTAAACATTTTTATACTGAATTTTTATATCAGTATCTGTGCATCTTATTATTTATAGTAGTGTCTATTACATGCAATTATATGAAAATGAGTTTATACTGTCCCTTTAAATTTAAATGTAGATATATCAGAATCAGGTTGCATTATCTTCCCTGAGTCAGAAACATCACCCACAGAAAGAAGCTCTCCTTCTTCAGCTTCTGCATATTGTGAGGCATTATCAGACATAGCTCTTAAAGCGTCAGTATGCTCTGCATTTCGTCTAACTCCAGAGCTATCTCGATTTCCTCTAAATACAGGTAGTCTGGCTAATACCGCTGACAGTGTATTATCCATGACTGCCGCCATGTCTTGTAAAGTAAACGCTATGGGCGCCCTGGATGTACTTGGCGCCATTTAAACGTGAGTCCCTTGAGCAGGAGTCAAAGGATCTGACACGTGGGGAGAGTTAGTCGGCATAACTTCCCCCTCGTCAGATTCCTCTGGTGATAAATTTTTTAAAGACAGAATATGATCTTTATTGCTTAAAGTGAAATCAGTACATTTGGTACACATTCTAAGAGGGGGTTCCACCATGGCTTTTAAAAATAATGAACAAGGAGTTTCCTCTATGTCAGACATGTTTATACAGACTAGCAATGAGACTAGCAAGCTTGGAAAACACTTTAAATCAAGTTTACAAGCAAATATAAGAAACGGTACTGTGCCTTTAAGAGAAACAAATTTTGTCAGAATTTGAAAAACAGTGAAAAACAGAATTTATGCTTACCTGATAAATTACTTTCTCCAACGGTGTGTCCGGTCCACGGCGTCATCCTTACTTGTGGGATATTCTCTTCCCCAACAGGAAATGGCAAAGAGTCCCAGCAAAGCTGGTCACATGATCCCTCCTAGGCTCCGCCCACCCCAGTCATTCGACCGACGGACAGGAGGAAATATATATAGGAGAAACCATATGGTACCGTGGTGACTGTAGTTAGAGAAAATAATTCATCAGACCTGATTAAAAAACCAGGGCGGGCCGTGGACCGGACACACCGTTGGAGAAAGTAATTTATCAGGTAAGCATAAATTCTGTTTTCTCCAACATTGGTGTGTCCGGTCCACGGCGTCATCCTTACTTGTGGGAACCAATACCAAAGCTTTAGGACACGGATGAAGGGAGGGAGCAAATCAGGTCACCTAAACGGAAGGCACCACAGCTTGCAAAACCTTTCTCCCAAAAATAGCCTCCGAAGAAGCAAAAGTATCAAATTTGTAAAATTTGGCAAAAGTGTGCAGTGAAGACCAAGTCGCTGCCTTACATATCTGGTCAACAGAAGCCTCGTTCTTGAAGGCCCATGTGGAAGCCACAGCCCTAGTGGAGTGAGCTGTGATTCTTTCAGGAGGCTGCCGTCCGGCAGTCTCATAAGCCAATCGGATAATGCTTTTAAGCCAAAAGGAAAGAGAGGTAGAAGTCGCTTTTAGACCTCTCCTTTTACCAGAATAAACAACAAACAAGGAAGATGTTTGTCTGAAATCTTTAGTAGCCTCTAAATAGAACTTTAGAGCACGGACAACGTCCAAATTGTGTAACATTCCTTCTTTGAAACTGGATTCGGACACAAAGAAGGTACAACTATCTCCTGGTTAATATTTTTGTTAGAAACAACTTTAGGAAGAAAACCAGGCTTAGTACGCAAAACCACCTTATCTGCATGGAACACCAGATAAGGAGGAGAACACTGCAGAGCAGATAACTCTGAAACTCTTCTAGCAGAAGAAATTGCAACCAAAAACAAAACTTTCCAAGATAGTAACTTAATATCTATGGAATGTAAGGGTTCAAACGGAACCCCTTGAAGAACTGAAAGAACTAGATTTAGACTCCAGGGAGGAGTCAAAGGTCTGTAAACAGGCTTGATCCTAACCAGAGCCTGAACAAAAGCTTGAACATCTGGCACAGCTGCCAGTCTTTTGTGTAGTAAGACCGATAAAGCAGAGATCTGTCCCTTTAGAGAACTTGCAGATAATCCTTTCTCCAAACCTTCTTGAAGAAAGGAGAGAATCTTAGGAATTTTTATCTTATTCCAAGGGAATCCTTTGGATTCACACCAACAGATATATTTTTTCCATATTTTATGGTAAATTTGTCTAGTTACAGGTTTTCTGGCCTGAACCAGAGTATCTATCACCGAATCTGAAAACCCACGCTTTGATAGAATCAAGCGTTCAATCTCCAAGCCGTCAGTTGGAGGGAGACCAGATTTGGGTGTTCGAATGGACCTTGAACAAGAAGGTCCTGTCTCAAAGGTAGCTTCCATGGTGGAGCCGATGACATATTCACCAGGTCTGCATACCAAGTCCTGCGTGGCCACGCAGGAGCTATCAAGATCACTGAGGCCCTCTCCTGATTGATCCTGGCTATCAGCCTGGGAATGAGAGGAAACGGTGGGAATACGTAAGCTAGGTTGAAAGTCCAAGGTGCTACTAGTGCATCTACTAGAGTCGCCTTGGGATCCCTGGATCTGGAGCCGTAGCAAGGAACCTTGAAGTTCTGACGAGACGCCATCAGATCCATGTCTGGAATGCCCCATAATTGAGTTATTTGGGCAAAGATTTCCGGATGGAGTTCCCACTCCCCCGGATGAAATGTCTGACGACCCAGAAAATCCGCTTCCCAATTTTCCACTCCTGGGATGTGGATCGCAGACAAGTGGCAGGAGTGATCCTCCGCCCATTGAATTATTTTGGTCACTTCTTTCATCGCCAGGGAACTCTTTGTTCCCCCTTGATGATTGATATAAGCAACAGTCGTCATGTTGTCTGATTGGAACCTTATGAATTTGGCCTTTGCTAGTTGAGGCCAAGCTCTGAGAGCATTGAATATCGCTCTCAGTTCCAGAATGTTTATCGGGAGAAGAGACTCCTCCCGAGACCATAGACCCTGAGCTTTCAGGGATTCCCAGACCGCACCCCAGCCCACTAAACTGGCGTCGGTCGTGACAATGACCCACTCTGGCCTGCGGAAGCTCATTCCCTGAGACAGATGGTCCAGGGTCAGCCACCAACGGAGTGAATCTCTGGTCTTTTGATCTACTTGAATCATTGGAGACAAGTCTGTATAATCCCCATTCCACTGTTTGAGCATGCACAGTTGTAATGGTCTTAGATGAATTCGTGCAAAGGGAACTATGTCCATTGTTGCAACCATCAATCCTATTACTTCCATGCACTGCGCTATGGAAGGACGAGGAACAGAATGAAGCACTTGACAAGAGCTTAGAAGTTTTGATTTTCTGACCTCTGTCAGAAAAATCCTCATTTCTAAGGAATCTATTATTGTTCCCAAGAAGGGAACTCTTGTTGACGGGAACAGAGAACTCTTTTCTTTGTTCACCTTCCATCCGTGAGATGTGAGAAAGGCTAGAACGATGTCCGTATGAGCCTTTGCCTTTGACAGGGACGACGCTTGTATTAGAATGTCGTCCAAGTAAGGTACTACTGCAATGCCCCTTGGTCTTAGAACCGCTAGAAGGGACCCTAGCACCTTTGTGAAAATCCTTGGAGCAGTGGCTAATCCGAATGGAAGAGCCACAAACTGGTAATGTTTGTCCAGAAAAGCAAACCTTAGGAACTGATGATGTTCCTTGTGGATAGGGATATGTAGGTACGCATCCTTTAGATCCACGGTAGTCATAAATTGACTTTCCTGGATGGTGGGTAGAATCGTTCGAATGGTTTCCATTTTGAACGATGGTACCCTGAGAAATTTGTTTAGGATCTTCAAATCCAAAATTGGTCTGAACGTTCCCTCTTTTTTGGGAACTACGAACAGATTGGAATAAAATCCCATTCCTTGTTCCTTTATTGGAACTGGGTGTATCACTCCCATCTTTAACAGGTCTTCTACACAATGTAAGAATGCCTGTCTCTTTATTTGGTTTGAGGATAAGTGAGACTTGTGGAACCTTCCCCTTGGGGGTAGTTCCTTGAATTCCAGGAGATAACCTTGAGAAACTATTTCTAGCGCCCAAGGATCCTGAACATCTCTTGCCCAAGCCTGAGCAAAGAGAGAAAGTCTGCCCCCCACCAGATCCGGTCCCGGATCGGGGGCTACTCCTTCATGCTGTTTTGTTAGCAGTGGCAGGCTTCTTGGCCTGCTTACCCTTGTTCCAGCCTTGCATTGGTTTCCAGGCTGGTTTGGGTTGTGAGGCATTACCCTCTTGCTTAGAGGATGCAGAATTAGAGGCTGGTCCATTTCTGCGAAAGGGACGAAAATTAGGTTTATTTTTAGCCTTAAAAGACCTATCCTGTGGAAGGGCGTGGCCCTTTCCCCCAGTGATGTCTGAAATAATCTCTTTCAAATCAGGTCCAAATAAAGTTTTACCTTTGAAAGGAATGTTAAGCAATTTTGTCTTGGATGACACATCCGCTGACCAAGACTTTAGCCAAAGCGCACTGCGCGCCACAATAGCAAACCCTGAATTTTTCGCCGCTAATTTTGCTAATTGCAAAGCGGCATCTAAAATAAAAGAGTTAGCCAATTTAAGTGCGTGAACTCTGTCCATAACCTCCTCATATGGAGTTTCTCTACTGAGCGACTTTTCTAGTTCCTCGAACCAGAACCACGCTGCCGTAGTGACAGGAACAATGCATGAAATTGGTTGTAGAAGGTAGCCTTGCTGTACAAAAATATTTTTAAGCAAACCTTCCAATTTTTTATCCATAGGATCTTTGAAAGCACAACTATCTTCGATAGGAATAGTAGTGCGTTTGTTTAGAGTAGAAACTGCCCCCTCGACCTTGGGGACTGTCTGCCATAAGTCCTTTCTGGGGTCGACCATAGGAAATAATTTCTTAAATATAGGGGGAGGAACAAAAGGTTTGCCGGGCTTTTCCCACTCTTTATTTACTATGTCCGCCACCCGCTTGGGTATAGGAAAAGCGTCGGGGGGCACCGGAACCTCTAGGAACCTGTCCATCTTGCATAATTTCTCTGGAATGACCAAATTGTCACAATCATCCAGAGTAGATAACACCTCCTTAAGCAGTACGCGGAGATGTTCTAATTTAAATTTAAATGTCACAACATCAGGTTCAGCTTGATGAGAAATTTTTCCTGAATCTGAAATTTCTCCCTCAGACAAAACCTCCCTCATGGCCCCTTCAGATTGGTGTGAGGGTATGACAGAACAATTATCATCAGCGTCCTCTTGCTCTTCAGTGTTTAAAACAGAGCAATCGCGCTTTCTCTGATAAGTAGGCATTTTGGATAAAAGATTTGCTATGGAGTTATCCATTACAGCCGTTAATTGTTGCATGGTAATAAGTATTGGCGCACTAGATGTACTAGGGGCCTCCTGCATGGGCAAAACTGGTGTAGACACAGTAGGAGATGATGTACTATCATGTTTACTCCCCTCATTTGAGGAATCATCTTGGGCAATATCATTATTTGTGGCAGTACTGTCCTTACTTTGTTTGGACGCTATGGCACAATTATCACATAAATTTAAATGGGGAGACGCATTGGCTTTCATACATATAGAACATAGCTTATCTGAAGGTACAGACATGTTAAACAGGCTTAAACTTGTCAACAAAGCACAAAAAACGTTTTAAAATAAAACCGTTACTGTCACTTTAAATTTCAAACAGAAAACACTTTATTACTGAATATGTGAAAAAGTATGAAGGAATTGTTCAAAAATTACCAAAATTTCACCACAGTGTCTTAAAGCCTTAAAAGTATTGCGCACCAAATTTCAGAGCTTTAACCCTTAAAATAACGGAACCGGAGCCGTTTTTCAATTTAACCCCTATACAGTCCCAGATATAGTCTTTGCTAAGACCCAACCAAGCCCTGAGGGGAATACGATACCAAATGACGCCTTCTAAAAGCTTTTTCAGAGATTCTTAGATCCTCACACATGCATCTGCATGCCCTGCTCTCAAAAAACAACTGTGCATTAATGGCGCGAAAATGAGGCTCAGTCTATGACTAGAAAGGCCCCCTGACTGAAAAAGGTGTCCAATACAGTGCCTGCCATTTTATAAACGTTCCCCAAGATTATAAATGCCAATTATTAGCCTAAATCTGAATAATATGCACAAATAAAGCAATCGATTTACATAGTTGCCAACAGTCCCTGATTTCCAGGGACAGTCCCTGGATTTTGTTGTATGTCCCTGGATTTTTTTTTGTCCCTGGAAATGTCCCTGAAAATCTCCTTTGCACAACATTTGTTGTTTGCATGTATATACACACACATACACACATACAGATAGATAGATGATTAATATATATAGTGTATTATTTAAATATAATTCATTCCTAATGGAATATTGTTATTATTATTGAATGGGTTAACATATTTTTTGCCTTTCTAATTTTGATGCTGTGTTGTAAAAATAACCATATGCCCAGAATGTGTTCCAGAGACTGGGTAGGTGTAAGCTTGGTGCTGTAATCTGTATAATAAACTATGGATAAGTCTAAATTATACTATTACTTTCAAATGGGTGTGTTTTGATTGCAGAACTGAGTGGGCGGAGCAGTTGAACAGTAGGTCATCAATACTCCAGTAACCCGCTTGCTTGCTCTGCTGCAAAGTGTCCCTGGATTTTTTTTTTAAATGTTGGCAACTATGGATTTAGCCCATAAAAATGTCTACCAGTTTTTTAGCCCATAATAAGCCCTTTATTCTGTTTGTTTTTGACTAAGAAAATGGCTTACCGGTCCCCATGAGGGGAAATGACAGCCTTCCAGCATTACACAGTCTTGTTAGAAATATGGCTAGTCATACCTTAAGCAGAAAAGTCTGCTAACTGTTTCCCCCAACTGAAGTTACTTCATCTCAACAGTCCTATGTGGAAACAGCAACCGATTTTAGTTACTGTCTGCTAAAATCATCTTCCTCTTACAAACAGAAATCTTCATCCTTTTCTGTTTCAGAGTAAATAGTACATACCAGCACTATTTTAAAATAACAAACACTTGATAGAAGAATAAAAACTACATTTAAACACCAAAAAACTCTTAACCATCTCCGTGGAGATGTTGCCTGTGCAACGGCAAAGAGAATGACTAGGGTGGGCGGAGCCTAGGAGGGATCATGTGACCAGCTTTGCTGGGACTCTTTGCCATTTCCTGTTGGGGAAGAGAATATCCCACAAGTAAGGATGACGCCGTGGACCGGACACACCAATGTTGGAGAAAAAGACAGTAAATCAAACGAAATTTTTTACAGTGTGTATAATAAGCTAACAGAGCATTGCACCCACTTGCAAATGGATGATTAACCCCTTAGTTCAAAAAACGGATCAAAAAAACGATAGACCTTTTTTTAACAGTCACACCAAACTGCCACAGCCTTGCTGTGGGCCTACCTTCCCCAACAAACAATTTTGGAAAGCCTAAGAGCCCTTTAGAGATTTTCTATAGCATTCAGGGGACTCCTGGAGGAAGCTGGATGTCTCAGTCTGTAATAGTTCATGCGCAAAAAAGCACTAAACTAGGCCCCTCCCACTCATAGTAACACAGTGGAAAGCCTCAGGGAACTGTTTCTAGGCAAATTTAAGCCAGCCTTGTGGAAAAAAACTAGGCCCCAATAAAGTTTTATCACCAAAGTATATATAAAAACATTTAAACATGCCAGCAAACGTTTTATATTGTAAATATAAAAGAGTATTACCTCAGAAAGTAAGCATGATACCAGTCGCTATTAAATCACTGTATTCAGGCTTACCTTACATAAATTTGGTATCAGCAGCATTTTCTAGCCTTCACATCTTCTAGAAAAATATTAACTGCACATACCTCATAGCAGGATAACCTGCACGCCATTCCCCCGCTGAAGTTATCTCTCTCTTCAGTCATGTGTGAGAACAGCAATGGATCTTAGTTACAACCTGCTAAGATCATAGAAATCACAGGCAGATTCTTCTTTTTTCCTGCCTGGAACAAAATAGTACAACTCCGGTACTATTTAAAAATAATAAACTCTTGATTGAAGCAAAATAACAGCTACATTTCACCACTTCTCTCTTACTACCTCCATGCTTGTTGAGAGTTGCAAGAGAATGACTGGATATGGCAGCTAGGGGAGGAGCTATATGAGAATATCCCACAAGTAATGGATGATCCGTGGACTGGATACACCTTACAAGAGAAATATACAATACCCCCACAACATTAAAACCCACCACCCACACACCCCTAGTCTAAAACCACCCGATCCCCCCTTAAAAAACCTAACACTACCCCCTTGAAGATCACCCTACCTTGAGAAGTCTTAACTCAGCCGGGCTGAAGTCCTCAACGAAGCCGGGCGAAGTGGTCCTCCAGACGGGCAGAAGTCTTCATACATCCGGCGCGGGTCCATCTTCAAGACATCCGACGCGGAGCATCCTCTTCTGGCGAAGTCTTCAAACAGAATGAATGTTCCTTTAAATGACATCATCCAAGATGGCATCCCTTGAATTCCAATTGGCTGATAGAATTCTATCAGCCAATAGGAATTAAGGTAGAAAAAAAATCCTATTGACTGATCCAATCAGCCAATAGGATTGAAGTTCAATCAAGGGATCAAGCAAGGGGTTTGGATTGTGGGGTAGGGGGTACCAAATCTTCAATCTCTGATCCTCAATATCGAGGCATCACTGCAATAACATGAAAGTGGCTGGAAGCGATCAGGATCGCTTCCACCGCTTGAAAACACCAACGACGTACAGGGTACATCCTTGGTCGTTAACAGCCGTTTTTTGTAGGATGTACCTTGTACGTCGTTGGTCGTTAAGGGGTTAAAGGGCCATGAAAACCAATTTATTTTCTTTCATGCTTCAGATAGAGAAGCCAATTTTAAACAACATTCCAATTTACTTATTTTATCTTATTTGTTTCATTCTTTGGTATCCTTTGTTTAAGAAATAGCAATGCACATACAGAGCCTATTTAGATATGCTTTTCAACAAATGATATCAAGAGAATAAAGCAAATTGTATAATAGAAGTAAAATGGAAAGTAGCTCTTTCTAAATCACGAAAGAAAAAAAATGGATTTCATGTCCGTTTAATCCCTTAACGATCAAGGACGTACAGGGTACGTCCTACAAAAAATGTCACTTAAAGTGAAAGTAAATCCTAGCGTTTTACAAACGCTAGGATTTACTATTGAAACAAATAAAGGGCACTTTCATTCATGAAGTATAAGATACTTCATGTAGAAAGCTCCTTTATTTCATTCAGTCGATCGCCGCTCTTAGCTCCTACAGCAGAGCACAGCTAAAAAAAATTTTGCCTAAGAGGTGACGTTTTCACCTATTAGCCAATAGCCGTGCGGTAAATCCGGCTAACATGGGCGCCAAGCCGGATTTACCGCACGGCTATTGGCTAAGAGGTGAAAACGTCACCTCTTAGCCAAAACTTTTTTTAGCTGTGGGCTGCCGAAGCAGCTAAAAACGGTGATCGATTGAATCAAATAAAGGAGCTTTCTACATGAAGTATCTTATACATCATGAATGAAAGTGCCCTTTATTTGTTTCAATAGTAAATACGCTAGGATTTACTTTCACTTTAATGACCTCAGGGATTTAAAGCGCTGGAATTGATCAAGATCGCTTCCAGGCGCTTTTAGGGTATTGCAGTGATGCCTCGATATTGAGACATCCTGCAAAACCGTTTTTTAAGCATCCAATGCAGAGAGCCACTCTGTGTCCCTCTCTGCATTGGCCAGCGATGGTGCCGATTGTTGGTGGGTGGGAGCCATTGCAGGGAGGCGGGTGGGTGGCCTATCGCTGGTGAACTTCTGGCCGTTGGTGCAATTCACTTACGGGTGCGTGCGGGAGTGCAATCATTATCCATAAAGTCGTAGGAGAGGCAAATGGGAGAGGAAGGTGGGAGAGGGAGACGGAATAATGTTGGGAAAGGGATCTGGGAGGGGGGTAGGGTATTGAGGGGGAGGCAGCTACACTACAGAAAATATTGGGATTTTATAAAAAGAAGCCAAAGTTTATTGCAAAGTGGGTACTGGCAGAAAGCTGCCAGTACCCAAAATGGTGGCAAATAGTTAGAGGAGGGGAGAGGGTTAGAGAGCTGTTTGGGGGGGTTCAGGGAAGTTTGGTGGTATGGGGGGATCCTACACTGCAGAAAATATATAATTTTAAATTTCTTTTTTTTTTTAAAAAAACAACAAACAAAAACGTTTTATTTTTATACTGGCAGACTTTCTGCCAGTACTAAAGATGGTGGTGACAATAGTGAGGTGTGTGTGTGTGGGGGGGGGGGAGCTGTTTGAAAGAGGTCTGGGAGGGATCAGGAGGTGGGATGTGCCAGGTGGGAGGCTGATCTCTACACTAAAGCTAACATTAACATTTGGTGGTTGTAGATGGTAACAGATTTTGGGGATCAAAGTTAGAAACATTTTTTTCCATTTTTTCCATCATATTTTATAAAAAAAATTATAGTAAATTATAAGATATGATGAAAATTGTGGTATCTTTAGAAAGTCCATTTAATGGAGAGAAAAAACTAAATTTATGCTTACCTGATAAATTTATTTCTCTTGTGGTGTATCCAGTCCACAGATTCATCCATTACTTGTGGGATATTCTCCTTCCCAACAGGAAGCTGCAAGAGGATCACCCACAGCAGAGCTGTCTATATAGCTCCTCCCCTAACTGCCACCCCCAGTCATTCGACCGAAGACAAGCAAGAAAAAGGAGAAACTATAGGGTGCAGTGGTGACTGTAGTTTTAAAAAATAAATAACACCTGCCTTAAAATGACAGGGCGGGCCGTGGACTGGATACACCACAAGAGAAATAAATTTATCAGGTAAGCATAAATTTTGTTTTCTCTTGTAAGGTGTATCCAGTCCACGGATTCATCCATTACTTGTGGGATACCAATACCAAAGCTAAAGTACACGGATGAAGGGAGGGACAAGGCAGGCGCTTAAACGGAGGGCACCAATGCCTCTAAGACCTTTCTCCCAAAAACAGCCTCCGAAGAAGCAAAAGTATCAAATTTGTAGAATTTAGAAAAGGTATGAAGCGAAGACCAAGTCGCCGCCTTACAAATCTGTTCCACAGAAGCCTCATTTTTAAAAGCCCATGTGGAAGCTACTGCTCTAGTGGAATGAGCTGTAATTCTCTCAGGAGGCTGCTGGCCAGCAGTCTCATAAGCTAAGCGGATTATACTTCTTAGCCAAAAAGAAAGAGAAGTTGTCGAAGCCTTTTGGCCTCTCCTCTGTCCAGAGTAGACAACAAACAATGCAGATGTTTGACGAAAATCTCTAGTAGCTTGTAAATAAAACTTTAAAGCACGAACCACGTCAAGATTGTGTAATGGACGTTCTTTCTTTGAAGAAGGATTAGGACACAGTGACGGAACAACAATCTCCTGATTGATATTCTTATTAGATACTACCTTAGGTAGAAAACCAGGTTTGGTTCGAAACACTACCTTATCTGCATGGAAAACGAGATAAGGGGAATCACATTGTAAAGCAGATAACTCCGAAACTCTTCGAGCCGAGGAGATAGCTACTAAAAACAGAACTTTCCAAGATAAGAGCTTAATATCTATGGAATGAAAAGGTTCAAACAGAACCCCTTGAAGAACTTTAAGAACTAAATTTAAACTCCATGGCGGAGCAACAGGTTTAAACACAGGCTTGATTCTAACCAGAGCCTGACAAAATGCCTGAACATCTGCCTCAGCCAGATGTTTGTGCAAAAGAATAGACAGAGCAGAAATCTGTCCCTTTAAGGAACTAGCTGACAACCCCTTCTCCAATCCTTCTTGGAGAAAGAATAATATCCTAGGAATACTGGCTTTACTCCATGAGTAACCCTTGGATTCACACCAATGAAGATATTTACACCATATCTTATGATAGATTTTCCTGGTGACAGGCTTTCTCACCTGTATTAAGGTATCAATGACCGACGCGGAGAAACCACCCTTTGATAAAATCAAGCGTTCAATCTCCAAACAGTCAGACGCAGAGAAATTAGATTTGGATGGTTGAAAGGACCTTGAAGTAGAAGGTCCTGTCTCAGCGGCAGAGTCCATGGTGGAAAGGATGACATGTCCACCAGATCTGCATACCAAGTCCTGCGTGGCCACGCAGGTGCTATCAAAATCACCGAAGCTCTCTCCTGCTTGATCTTAGCAATCAGACGAGGGAGCAGAGGAAACAGTGGAAACACATAAGCCAGGTTGAAGGACCAAGGCGCTGCTAGAGCATCTATCAGTGCTGCCTTGGGATCCCTGGACCTGGATCCATAACAAGGAAGCTTGGCATTCTGGCGAGACGCCATGAGATCCAGTTCTGGTTTGCCCCAAAGTTGAATCAACTGTGCAAATACCACCGGATGGAGCTCCCACTCCCCGGATGAAGAGTCTGTCGACTTAGAAAATCCGCCTCCCAGTTCTCTACTCCTGGGATATGGATAGCTAATAGATGGCAAGAGTGAATCTCTGCCCATAGAATTATCTTTGAAACCTCCAACATTGCTAGGGAACTCCTTGTTCCCCCTTGATGGTTGATGTAAGCTACAGTCGTGATGTTGTCCGACTGAAATCTGATGAACCTGACCGCAGCTAGCTGAGGCCAAGCCTGAAGAGCATTGAATATCGCTCTTAGTTCCAGAATGTTTATCGGAAGGAGTGCCTCCTCCTGAGTCCACGATCCCTGAGCCTTCAGGGAGTTCCAGACTGCACCCCAGCCCAGAAGGCTGGCATCTGTTGTTACTATTGTCCAATCTGGCCTGCGGAAGGTCATTCCTTTGGACAGATGGACCCGAGATAGCCACCAGAGAAGAGAATCCCTGGTCTCTTGATCCAGATTTAGTAGAGGGGACAAATCTGTGTAATCCCCATTCCACTGACTGAGCATGCAGAGTTGCAGCAGTCTGAGATGTAGGCGGGCAAACGGCACTATGTCCATTGCCGCTACCATTAAGCCGATTACTTCCATACACTGAGCCACTGAAGGGCGCGAAGTAGAATAAAGAACACGGCAGGAATTTAGAAGTTTTGACAACCTGTCCTCTGTCAGGTAAGTCCTCATTTCTACAGAATCTATCAGAGTTCCCAGGAAGGAAACTCTTGTGAGAGGGGATAGAGAACTCTTTTCTTCGTTCACTTTCCACCCATGAGACTTCAGGAATGCCAGAACAATGTCTGTATGGGACTTGGCAATTTGAAAATTCGACGCCTGTATCAGAATGTCGTCTAGGTAAGGGGCTACTGCTATACCCCGCGGCCTTAGGACCACCAGAAGTGACGCCAGACCCTTCGTAAAGATTCTTGGTGCCGTAGCTAACCCAAAGGGAAGAGCTACAAACTGGTAATGCCTGTCGGAATGTGAAGATAAGCATCCTTTAAGTCCACGGTAGTCATATATTGACCCTCCTGGATCATAGGTAGGATGGTTCGAATAGTCTCCATTTTGAAGGATGGGACCCTGAGAAATTTGTTTAGGATCTTGAGATCTAAGATTGGTCTGAAGGTTCCCTCTTTCTTGGGAACCACAAACAGATTTGAATAGAAGCCTTGCCCCTGTTCCTCCCTTGGAACTGGGTGGATCACTCCCATAACTAGGAGGTCTTGAACACAATGTAAGAATGCCTCTCTCTTTATCTGGTTTGCAGATAATTGTGAGAGGTGAAATCTTCCTTTTGGGGAAGAAGCTTTGAAATCCAGAAGATACCCCTGGGACACAATTTCCAACGCCCAAGGATCCTGGACATCTCTTGCCCAAGCCTGGGCGAAGAGAGAAAGTCTGCCCCCTACTAGATCCGTTACCGGATCGGGGGCTGATCTTTCATGCTGTCTTAGAGGCAGCAGCAGGCTTTTTGGTCTGCCTTCCATTGTTCCAAGCCTGGTTAGGTCTCCAGACCGGCTTGAACTGGGCAAAATTTCCCTCTTGTTTTGTATTAGAGGAAGTTGATGCTGCGCCAGTCTTGAAGTTTCGAAAGGCACGAAAATTAGTCTGTTTGGTCCTTAATTTGTAGGACCTATCCTGAGGAAGGGCGTGACCTTTTCCTCCAGTAATATCAGAAATGATCTCCTTCAGTCCGGGCCCGAATAGGGTCTGCCCCTTGAAGGGAATATTGAGAAGCTTAGACTTTGAAGTAACGTCAGCTGACCAGGATTTAAGCCATAACGCCCTGCGCGCTTGAATAGCAAAACCTGAGTTCTTAGCCGTTAGTTTGGTTAAAAGAACAACGGTGTCAGAAACAAATGAATTGGCTAGCTTAAGAGCTTTAAGCTTGTCAAGTATATCATCCAATGGGGTTTCTACCTGTAGAGCCTCTTCCAGAGACTCAAACCAGAAGGCCGCAGCAGCAGTGACAGGGGCAATGCATGCAAGAGGCTGGAGAATAAAACCCTGTTGAATAAACATTTTCTTAAGGTAACCCTCTAACTTTTTATCCATTGGATCTAGGAAAGCACAACTGTACTCGACGGGGATAGTTGTACGCTTAGCTAGGGTAGAGACTGCTCCCTCCACCTTAGGGACCGTTTGCCATAAGTCCCGTGTAGCGGCATCTATGGGAAACATCTTTTTAAAAACAGGAGGGGGAGAGAACGGTACACCTGGTCTATCCCATTCCTTAGTAATAATTTCTGAAAACCTCTTAGGTATTGGAAAAACATCAGTGTAAACAGGCACTGCATAGTATTTATCCAATCTACACAATTTCTCTGGGACCATAATGGTGTCACAGTCATTCAGAGCAGCTAAAACCTCCCTGAGCAACACGTGGAGGTGTTCAAGCTTAAATTTAAATGTAGACATATCAGAATCAGGTTGAATTATCTTCCCTGAGTCAGAAAAATCACCCACAGATAGAAGCTCTCCTTCCTCAGCTTCTGCATATTGTGAGGGGATATCAGACATAGCTACTAAAGCGTCAGAGTGCTCTGTATTTTTCCTAGCCCCAGAGCTGTCTCGCTTTCCTTGTAACCCTGGTAGTTTGGACAATACCGCTGCTGTAAGGGTATGATCCATAACTGCCGCCATGTCTTGTAAGGTAAACGCTATGGGCGCGCTAGATGTACTTGGCGCCTCTAGAGCGGGCGTCCCTTGAGCGGGAGTCATAGGTTCTGACACGTGGGGAGAGTTAGTCGGCATAACTTCCCCCTTGTCAGTTTCCTCTGGTGATAAATCTTTTAAAGCCAGAATATGATCTTTATAACTTATAGTAAGATCAGTGCATTTGGTACACATTCTAAGAGGGGGTTCCACAATGGCTTCTAAACATAATGAACAATGAGTTTCCTCTATGTCAGACATGTTTAAACAGACTAGTAATGAGACCAGCAAGCTTGGAAAACACTTTAATAACTGAACAAGCAAAAAATAAAAATGGTACTGTGCCTTTAAGAGAAAAAAACAATCACAGAAACTGCAAAACAGTGAAAAAAGCAGTAAATTTTACGAAATTTTTACAGTGTGTATAATAGACTGAAATAGCATTGCACCCACTTGCAAATGGATGATTAACCGCTTAGTTTCAAAACCGGATAAAAAAACCGATATAAACGTTTTTAAACAGTCACAACCAACTGCCACAGCTCTACTGTGGCTCCTACCTGCCCATACAACGACTTTAGAAGGCACAAAAACCCTTTAGAGAGGTCCTATATGTTCAGGGGACTCCTTCAGGGAAGCTGGATGTCTCAAGCTGCAAAAACTACTGCGCAATTTAGGCGCAAAATTAGGCCCCTCCCAACCTGTACTCACAGTGAGAGGGCCTTAAAAAACTATCCCTAGGCAAAATCTAGCCAGCCATGTGGAAAAACTGGGCCCCAGAATAAAGTTTTATCACCATTTGTAATAAACGTTTATATACATCAAGCAAACGTTATATCTATTCAGTAATGAGAGTAAATAACAAAAATATTACCCTTTACAGCAAGCATGATACCAGTCGTTATTAAATCACTGTAATCAGGCTAACCTTAAATAAATCAGGCACTGTCAGCATTTTCTAGCTTATCATCTCTCTAGAAAAATTTAAAACTGCACATACCTCAGAGCAGGTAACCCTGCACTCTATTCCCCCAGCTGAAGTTACTCATCTCTTCAGTTATGTGTGAGAACAGCAGTGGATCTTAGTTACAAACCACTAAGATCATCAAAAACCTCAGGCAGACTCTTCTTCAACTTTCTACCTGAGGCTAAAATAGTACAACTCCGGTGCCATTTGAAAATAAACTTTTGATTGAAGATAAACTACATTAATGCACCACATCTCTCTAGCTACTACCCTTGTCGAGAGCTGCAAGAGAATGACTGGGAGCTGGCAGTTAGGGGAGGAGCTATATAGACAGCTCTGCTGTGGATGATCCTCTTGCAGCTCCCTGTTGGGAAGGAGAATATCCAATCAAGGATGTGGGGGTGCGTATTCAAATGGGTGCTTGCACAGTAAAATAATTTAATTGTATAAATTTTTCAGTCCCTTTTCCCACAAACTGCTGTTATAGTATGTTGAAAACTCCTACTGTGTGCAGTGTCAGAGGGTTAGCCCCCAAATCCCCTGATCTGTGCAATATGAAAGTTCACTTTTCCATTTATAAACCACTGGTACAGAATATTCAATTAGTTAAGTGACTCACCACCTCCTTACTTCTTGGGTGCCTTCCTTTTTTTGCTCCCCAGGATGCTGGTTAACCAGTAGTGTGGTGCCGCCGTCAAATCTTCATTCTCTGCCCCTTGTTGGTGGTTAGAAAACTTCTCTCAGGAGTTACAATGTCCTCGCAGTGTGGTGTTGTACTCATGCAGTAAAAAAGGGGTTTATTAAGTGCTGATTCACTTAATGTGCTCACTGTGGCCTCAGCTTCGAATTATCCAATGAAAAAATGTTGTCAGGAGCACCAAAAAGTAAATTGAAAAGACTTGCTTTATTATTTTTGTGAATAAAACAAAACAAAAAGGGTTAACTAACCCCCAGGGTAAGAGTGATAAATAACCTTAGAAACACAGAAAACAAAAAGGCTGACCGGTTTCGGCGTCTGCCTTAATCCTAGCCTGCTTGTAGGCTAGGATTAAGGCAGACGCCGAAACTGGTCAGCCTTTTTGTTTTCTGTGTTTCTAAGGTTATTTATCACTCTTACCCTGGGGATTAGTTTACCCTTTTTGTTTTGTTTTATTCACAAAAATAATAAAGCAAGTCTTTTCAATTTACTTTTTGATGCTCCTGACAACATTTTTTCATTGGATAAGGAGAATATCCCACAAGTAATGGATGAATCCATGGACTGGATACACCTTACAAGAGAAATGGTATATAATATGTGTGGGTACAGTAAATGAGTAAGAGGAAAACAGGGGCGGAATGAGACCAACCAGGGCCCCCCACCTCCTCTTTTCTCCACCTACCTACCTCCTAATTGCCATATAGAGAGACATTTTTTTCCTTACATATTTTTAATAAGAAATAAATATTGTAAATTAACAAGTGCTTATGCAACAAAAAAAAACCTGCCTATTTGCACTACAGTATGGAGCAGAAAGTAATAAGGGGGCAGATAAGGGGTTAAAAACACTTCTGTTTACTTGTTTCTGGCAGCTAAAGAGGTAAAATCATTCATTTTTATGTTACTGGCAGTCAAGGGGTAAAATTACTGATTAGTTATCAAAAATATACATCATGGGATTAACATTGGGGCTAAGATAGTGCTGTTAGGTGGGACATTGGGGCCAAATTATCAAATATCGAGCGGACATGATGTCTGCCCGACATCGCTAAATGCAGACAGGGAAAGGGAAGGAGAGACAGAGGAAGGGATGGAGAGAGACACAGTGGAAGGGAGGGAGAGAGAGACAGATGGAGGGAGAGACAGACAGACAGACAGAGGAAGGGAGGGAGAAACAGATGGAAGAAGGGAGGGAGAGACGGATGGAGGGAGGAAGCGACAGATGGAGGGAGAGACAGATTGAGAGAGGGAGGGAGGCACAAAGGGAGAGACAGATTGAGAGAGGGAGGGAGGCACAAAGGGAGGGAGAGACGGAGGAAGGGAGAGACAGATGAAGGGAGAGACAGAGGAAGGGAGGGAGGCAGTCAGGCAAATACAGATGGAGGAAGAGAGACAGAGGAAGGGAGGGAGCGACAGATGGGGGGAGGGAACGACAGATGGGGGGAGGGAGCGACAGATGGGGGGAGGGAGCGACAGATGGGGGGAGAGACAAAGGGAGGGAGAGATAGATAGATAAAGGGAGGGAGAGACAGAGGGAGGGAGAGACAGAGGAAGGGAAGGAGAGAGAGAGAGAGGGAGGGAGAGACAGAGGAAGGGAGGGAGAGACAGAGGAAGGGAGGGAGAGACAGAGGAAGGGAGGGAGAGACAGAGGAAGGGAGGGAGAGACAGAGGAAGGGAGGGAGAGACAGAGGGAGGGAGGGAGAGACAGAGGGAGGGAGGGAGAGACAGAGGAAGCAAGGGAGGGAGAGACAGAGGAAGCAAGGGAGGCACAGATGGAGGGAGAGACAGAGGAAGGGAGAGACAGATGGGAGGGAGAGACAGAGGGAGGGAGAGACAGAGGAAGCAAGGGAGGAAGAGACAGAGGAAGCAAGGGAGGAAGAGACAGAGGAAGCAAGGGAGGGACAGAGGAAGCAAGGGAGGGAGAGACGGAGGAAGGGAGGGACAGATGGAGGGAGAGACAGAGGAAGGGAGGGACAGAGGAAGGGAGGGACAGAGGAAGGTTACAATGTATGCACAAAACAAGAAAGCTTCATTCTTTAGAATAGTTTGCAGCATAATTAAATTGGGGGCTGTTATCCATTCTGTAGCCACAGAAAACAAAACAACTTTCTGGTACATAACTTATATAAGTATCATTGTTATACCTACTATAAGGCGATCCACTGATCTCCTAGGACCCACCACTGCCACACTATCCCTAACATTTCCAGCCCCCCACCAATTCATCCCATCTATTTTTATTATTTTGGGTAGGTGTTTTCAAGGTAGATCTTGAGGACAGAAGCTGTATTTTTAAGGTTTGTAAGTCCTTGGGTGCTAAGAGGACCTTAGGGGATGTACTGACGTGATTGTGTAAGGTTAGTACACAAGATAGCAGATGAAAGGGACACATACACAGACACACAGAGATACACCCACACATACATACACAAAGATATACACACATACAAACATACTTAGATACAAACACACATACATACTTAGAGATACACACACACACACACACTTAAAAAAGTACACTGTTCCTTTAATGAATATACTGAGAGTTAAATGAAAACTTCATAACAAAGGCCACACCTTCCCAGTGCACTTGCTAAATCTATGAGACACGTTATTCTTAGTACAGGTAGCCCTCAGTTTACACCAGGGTTAGGTTCCAGAAGGAATGGTTGTAAATCAAAACCATTGTAAATTGAAACCCAGTTTATAATGTAAGTCAATGGGAAGTGAGGGAGTTAGGTTCCAGGCCCCTCTCAAAATTGTCATAAGTAACACCTAATACATTATTTTTAAAGCTTTGAAATGAAGACTTTAAATGCTAAACAGCATTATAAACCTAATAAAATAATCACACAACACAGAATATATAATTAAACTAAGTTAAATGAACAAAAACATTTGCTAAACAGCATTATATACCTAATAAAATAATCACACAACACAGACCTCACTTGCATTTTTCTGAAAACAGTTCTTTCTATGTATTCCAATCTGGACTGATTTATAGACAGGAAGATCTTGTTCCTTTGAAATCTGCTCGATAGCTCAGGTATGGTTAAACTGATTCATTTCAGCTTGCTTTGCTTGCATATCTTTGCTGCAACACAAGCGGACAGCTCCACCTACTGGCTATTTTAATCAATGCACTGCTTCTCAATAGCAGTCACATGACTGAAAAAAAGGATGTTATTCTGAAACGATGTAAATTGAACCATTGTAAACCGAGGGCCACCTGTATTTGAAACACATATAGACCATATAGCTAAATGCACTTCTATATGCAGAACAGAACACAGAGATTAATTTAAATACAATCACATCCTTCCTATTCATTTTCAATTCCAAGCTCTTGTATTATAACATAAGGGATTAAATGCCTTTCAGTCGTTACCAGCAGAGAGGAAACCTAAGTAACTTCACAAACTATTAAACACACAATAACTGATTATGGGTAAATTTTGACCGTCACAGGTCAAAAACGTTTAACATAAATAACATTCAAAAGAAACCGACAGGACTAAGATAGCGGCAACAAAGGATGCTAAACATAACCCAGCGCTGCCCAAAGCGGCCCAAAACGGAAACTGCAGCAGGGGGGCCCTCTGCTCAAGGAAATGCTACTAAAGGGGAAGGAGGGGCACCACACGTGCACTTGAGGCTGTACACCCCCTCACTTTTTGGACTGGCCATCGCTCCCCCCGTTCGCCCTTTCCAGCGCAACAGGGCTGCTACATCCCACCACAGTATAGCATCTCAATGATATACTTACCGCCGCCCTAACACAAACCACAACCTGACTTACAGGAGGGTTGTATATAACTTTGGATATCTTTTATAAAAATATATAGGACTACAATCTCTAGGTGAACCCTATCTCTTCTATAATATTTCAATTTGTCAATTTGTTGGCTGTAATGGAGTCGCGCTTTATCACGAATCCCCCTGCACCCGTGACGGTCTTACCAACTGAGGAGTTGATCTTTTTTCTCACTCTGTAAGCTGCACTGTGATTAGCCATGTGTCGCCATTCCAGCCTGGGAATTATGTTGGAACACTCACGTTTGGGATACGAGTCCTAAACCACGCAATCCCGGCTTACATGATCTTGATTAATTCCAACACTGGAACGACGCCCACATCATTACCCCCAAGGTGGATTATCACTAAGTGAGGTTTACCCTAGCGTACTAGGGCCTCAGATATAAGTGAAGGTAAACGGGGCCAGCACATCCCCCTTTCGCCCAACCATCTAACTGAAGCTTTGGAGGATGGGAACCCCAGGCTTTACCTCCCAGGGAGAGATAAGCAGCGAATGGAGGCCCAATGCACATATGAGTGTCCCACAATCCACACTCTCTTGGCACTGTGGGATACTCCTATAACGACAAACAAGGTTAGAAACGCAAGCACAACAGTGAAGCCTAACTTCAAACAATTGGTCGAACATAACCCCGGTATCTATTTGAGCACCACCTCCCCAAGTGGCAAATGGCATCCGCTGAGGAGCCCGTCAACGCAGCGTTGGTAGCAGCCCCTATATGAAAGGAGTGGGAAGCAATTCTAGTAACATCCAGACCCGCTTTAGTGGCCGCCCTGGCTAGGATTTTGCGGAATTGATATACAGATAAGGCGGTGCCATTAGCATGCATTAAGAAAGGTCCCAAAGTTGTAGGCCTACACCCCAGAAATTGCTTTATGGCTAGGACCGGGCAGAATTTGCCTTGAGTTTTGGGTATAGTAATCCACACTCCCTTACCCTGCTGATCTGTTTTGGACTGCAGCAAGTAAAATAAAAGGGAATATTGAGAAACTCTTTAGTGAGTGCTTTGCATGCCCTTTTCAGTTTGGCTTTTGGATGGGGATAGTAATTTGCTTATACAGAGGGCCACCGAATAAGGGAGCATGAAAGCAGCTTGAAATTAAAAAACTCATAAGATGAGGAGCAGACGTGACCCAAGGCCTCGATCAACCGCTCAAGACGGTCGAGGGTAATAGGCTCCCTATGTTGAGGTTGCCACCTGCCCCATCCTTTGACCGCTTGCCGGAACAAAATTGAGTTAGTTGGATCAGGCAAGGCTAGCGTATGGAAAAAAATAAATAAAAAAGGATAATGCGGCCAGCCATGAGTGAATAGCCCGATTACCACCCCTGCCTGCCTAAGACTCACTAGCCAGTCACACAGAGTGACCTGTGATGCCTCTGCAGCCTCCACTTTTCGGTCGTGAAAAAATAATTCCCATTCTTGCCACAAACTCACGTACGAGCGCCAGGTAGATTGTGCTAGTGAAGCTTGCACCAGAGGGAGCAGGGATATCCAGGATTTAGAAGCTGCCAAAGGAAACCAGGACAGGATAAACCCTCTGGAGCAGCGTGAGGTTTAAGGCGTCTGAATGTCACCCAATCAAATCTCGATAGGGCATCAGCTAGAACATTATTAACCCCAGGGACATGCCGAGCCTGAAATTGTATGTTAAGTTCAAGACAGCGTAACACCAAGTGTCGTAACAAACAGACCACTACGGCAGATGTAGCTGAAAGGCCTTTAACGGCATGAACCACACTGAGGTTATCTGTCCAGAAGATAACAGTTCTGTTCGAAAATTGAGTACCCCATAATTCTATAGCTAATACTATAGGAAAAAGCTCTAACAGGGTGAGATTACGAATTAAGCCCCTAACCCGCCAATCCATAGGCCAAGGACCTGCACTCCAGAGACCCTGAAAGTAAGCCATGTCCCTTGGACCCGGCAGCGTCAGTGAATATATGTAATCACCAAAAACAAATACCATTAAAGTTTTGTAGAAAGTCCTCCCACACTTTTAAATCCGCTTTCATGACTTCGGTGACGAAAATTCTGTCCGATGGCCGCCTCCTGCCTCTCAATTTCCCTTCTAATCTGTGATTAAAGACCCTTCCCATTGGAATGACTCTACCTACAAAGTTAAGAAGGCCAAGGAGAGACTGCAATTGCCTTAGGGGAATGGTAATTTTAGTTGATGCCGTTCTAACCGCCTTAAGCATGGCCTGAACTTTTATCAGAGGGCAATCTGCAAAGCATCACCTCACTATCAATTTTTATCAAAAATGTAAGGCAAGTGCAAGGGCCTTCGGACTTATCCTCCGCTAAAGGAACCCTCAGTTGTGACATGAGGTCACGCATTACCTGCATTAATTGCCGGCAATCCTCTGTACCTTTCTGACCTACCAGTAAAAAATAGCCGGCAATCCTCTGTACCTTTCTGACCTACCAGTAAAAAATCGAGGTAGTGAGCTATGCGATCGCAGCCCCCTAAATGAGATACTGCCCAGTGCAAGAACGTACTAAATGCCTTCAGAGCATAGAATATCTAGAATGTTGTACAGGAGGGAGCTCTCCTCCTGCGTACACATGCCCTACGCCTTCTAGGTGCCCCAAACAGCTCCCCATCCTAACATACTTGCGTCCGTAGTCACAGTCACCCAGGATGGTCTTAAAAAGGATGTCCCTCGGGACAGGTGATCCGGACAGAGCCACCAAGAGATTGATTCTCTCGATCGGTTGTCCAGAGAAATCTGTTGAGACAGATCCAAATGATCGCCGTTCCACTGCCACAGCATGCACAGTCTCAACGGCCTGAGGTGGAACCTGGCAAGGAGAACGATGTCCAAATGCTGGACACCATGAGACCAATCACCCCCATACACTGAGCCACAGATGGCCTTAAGGAGATCTGGAGGGCAAGACATGTTGAAGCTAGCTTGCAACCTCTTTGGTCTGTTAATAGATTCCATAGTCATGGGAATATTTCTATCGTGCCCAGGAATTCCACCCTGGGGCTTGGAATAAGAGCACTCCTATCTCTATTTATCTTTCCTCCAGAGGAGAGATTCCGAATGGTCTTCCGCCAGACTAAACGATGGTGCTTGTACCAGAATACCGTTCAAGTATGGAGCAACTGCTACACCCCGGGTTCTGGTGACTGCTAGAAGAGCCCTCAGAACCTTTGTAAAGATTCTTGGAGCAGTAGCTGGATCTAACGGAAGTGCAATGAACTGCAAGTGCTGGTCCAGGAACGCAAACCTGAGGAACTGGAAGTGTTCCCTGTGGATTGGAAGGTGAAGGAATGCCTCCTTCAGATCTATAGTGGTCATAATCTGCCCTTCCTGAATTAAGGGAAGGATGGACCTTATTGTGTCCATCTGACGAGGGGACATTTAGAAATTTGTAATTAAAAGATATCTCACAGCGCTCAAAATATTCCCAGTGGCTTTGAGATAATAGGGTACCTAGCTGCCCCTAGATACAAACAATTTCAGTAGTGGATACAACTAATTTTAACGGATATCACTCATTTTTTCCCATTTTTAAGGACAATCATTAATTTTAAGGACAATTATTAATTTTTAAGAAATCTATTTTTTACTTTTTAAATTTTTGCTCCATCACGATATTTTTTCACTATTTATCCACGATATATATATATATATATATACACACACACACACATCTTCATATCTTAATTTTTATTGTTCACATCATTCAAGATTTTTTAACCATCAAATGTTTTTTCACTAAGAACAGGACTCACATAAATAAGGAACTATATCCATTTCTTTCTAACTCAATCAATCTAACTGATTGGGACAACAGCAGATTTAATACTGAGATTCATCATTGTGATTTAATAACACCATCATTACAATTAATTGTTTATCTATTGCATTTTATTACAACACATTGTTTTACTAATTGTTTTATTATTTGTAACATGGATCCATGATTTTAGCTTATATTGTATGGGATTTTTTCTGTTAATGAATAAATATGTTCAATTACTAACTGATTGAGATTACCATTTTCAGTCAGTCTCTTTTTGCTAAGACCCACTTCCCAAAGCCTCTAGTTAGGCGCTTTCTGATACCCCACTACTGACATTTAGAAATTTGTTCAAGCACTTTAGAGGTCCAGAACTGGACAGAAAGATCCCTCCTTCTTTGGGACCATGAAAATGATAGAATAGTATCCCAAACCCCTCTCTGCGATGGGACAATGATTTCAAAGGAGGACAGATCCCTTACGCACTTCAGAAAGGCTTCCCTCTTTCCTAGTCTTGAAGACAGGTTAAGAGGATGAACCTGCCCCTGGATGGATGAGATTTGAAACATATCTTGTAACCCTGAGCTATGACTTCCAGGACCCAAGGATTCTACACGTCCCTGAACCAAACTTCTGAAAGAACGACAGTCTTCCCCCTACACGATCCAAAATAGGACCGGGGCCTTCTCTTTATGTGGACTTAGTCTCGGCGGGCTTCTTACTCTGCTTGGATCTATTTCAGGACTGAGCCGGCTTCCAAGAACTCTTGGTTTGCTCTGGCTTAGCGGAGGCCTCTGACCCGGGCTTTTATCAGAACTAAAGGAACGAAAATATGAACCTTGTCCATTAGATTAGTTCTCCTTATCTTACGGTATGAAGGCACTCTTGGCCCCTGAAACAGTGGAGATAGTCAAACTCTTTCCCTTAATGGAGAGGTAGAGAGACTAGACTTAGAAGTTATATCTGTCAGAGCGCCTTACGGGCCTGAACAGAAAACCTGACGTCTTAGCCATAGGCCAATTAATTTGTGTAATAACAGCACAGATAAAAGAATTGGTAACCCAGAAGGCCGTAAAATTCTTTCCTGAAAAATGTCGAGGAAACCCTTCACCTCGATCATTTTCACGAAGGAGACTCACCAAAAGGTAGCCGCTCCAGCAGCTGCGGCGACAAGAGCCGCCAGTAAAAGCAAATATCCCATAGGTTGAAACATCCTCTTTTACAGTTTACATCCTTCTATCCGGCGGCTCTATGAACGACAAACTATCCTCACACGGGCTAGTATTAAGTGTGGCAAACGTAAAAATAGCACCAACCAAGTAGGGATGGGAAAAAGAAAACCCACCATCAGAGAGCCCCCGGAACCGGGATTCTTAAAAGGCCGATGGGAAGAGGAATCTAAGGTTCGTCTGGCAGCTCGGCCTTTGGAACCTCTAATGTAGTCAAAACCTCCCTTAGTAGAAAGCGTAAACGTTCTGTCTTAAATCTAAAAACTGGAGCCTCCACAGGCAGAGGATTATAGGCAGCACACTCCAACCCTGAAAGTTCATACTCTGAAGTTTCAGAGAAAACCTCATCCTCGGATAACTGATCAGATATAGCCGACAAATTACATAACACCTGGGCAGGAGTGCAAGATTTAACCTTTCGCTTAGCAGTGCGAGGGAAAGCACTAATGGCCGCAGACACCGCCGTATGAAACGGCGCAGGAACGTCTGGTGAAAAAAGGCCCCCTCCAGATTGAGGATTAGCAGTGCAATAGGAAGCTGCATGTGTATAAAAAGATGCATGTAGGGTGTGCACCTCACTGCAAGAGGACTCCTCAGAGGTGGGCGGCTCAGTGGTATCAAACATGTCAACCTTATTTGATATAATCCCCTTATCAAGGCATATGGAACATAATTGAGAGAGCGGATATTCCAGAGCTCCCTCACAATATAAACAGGCATTACTCTTTGAAATAGAGGGAGAACCCTCTAATGAATCAGAATCCTCCATAGCTAAAGTAAGATATGCGGAGGACTACAGAAAAAAACGAACTTTATTTTAATTAAAAAAAAACAGTACCTTTATACCCCCAATGGCTGGGGCACTCACCACCTCCTATGACCCAGACCGAACAGAGATAAAAATCCTCTTCGGTAGTAACTCGGTGAATAGAAAGGAAACAAAAGCCTTGACCATTCCGGTCACATGGTGTGCAATGCAGGACCGTCCCTGCTATGAGAAAAAGCGCGCCAAGCTTTTAAGCTGCGCAACCATCAAAGTGAAATCTGTATGTTTCATCTCGGCCTATGAGCCCATAAACATCTTACACATAAAGCAGCATTAAATCATATAAAGCATATATGATTAAACCCAAATGTTCATAATCCCCCTCAGGAGATATTAACCCTTGATTCCATATAGATAAACGGAGCCACACTGTGACCCTGTCTTCTAGCGTTTGCAATATGTGTAAAAAATTAAACGATTTTACCAGCATCTATGCCGTGGAACAGTAACACGGTCCTTCAAGTTTGACAGATTGTAGCAGCGCTTCTGACATGGACTTGAGTGAAGAAAGCAGGCAGCGAAACTCGTCAACGCTGATTGCTTATGGAGCTGTTAATATGAGTCAGGATGGTTTCGCAGAAAGACTCTCCCTGCATTTCCGGACTATCGCATCAATGCTCTCACTGAGAGGCTGACAAGACTACTTTAAACCCCAGTCCCATCTCGAAGGAGTACTACCCTCCATAAGAGACTACTCCGTAATCTTCTGACATTTCTCTGCCAAGCTCCTGTGACGAAAGGCAAAGAATGACTGGGGGGATGAGGGAAGTGGGGGAGGTATTTAGAGGGAAGTGGGGGAGGTATTTAAGCCAATGGCTGGGGTGTCTTTGCCTCCTCCTGGTGGCCAGGTTCAGTAATTCCCAAAAGTAATAAATGCAGCTGTGGATTCTCCCCGTATTAAGGAAAAGTATAAAAAGTTTGTGCACATTGTTAAAGGAAGTAAATTGGAAGGTAGTTTAAAATTGCCTGCTCTATCTGAATCATTTAAAGGGACACTCAGGTTAAATAAAATTTTCATGATTCATATACAGCATGTAATTTTAAACAACTTTCCAATTTACTTCATTAAAAAAAATGTGCACAGTCTTTTATATTTAGAATTGTTGAGTCACCAGATCCTACTGAGCATGTGCAAGAATTCACGGACTATACGTATATGCATTTGTGATTGGCTGATTGCTATCACATGGTACAAGGGGAGTGGAAATATACATAACTTTGAAATTTGTTATAAAGAAATCTACTACTCATTTGAAGTTCAGACTAAGTGCTATTGCATTGTCTTATTTTGCATTTGTTGATTTTGCAAATCTAATGTGTTGACTGGTCCTTTAAGTATAATTTTGACTTGAGTTCCCTTTAAAAGGGACATTGTACACGATTTTTCTTTGCATTAATGTTTTGTAGATGATGGGGGGGGGAGGGGTGAAAAAAGGAAATTTATGCTTACCTGATAAATTAATTTCTTTTACGATATGACGAGTCCACGGATTTCATCCTTACTTATGGGATAACGCCTCCTGGTTAGCAGGAAGTGGCAAAGAGCAGCACAGCAGAGCTGTATATATATAGCTCCTCCCTTCCCTCCCACTCCAGTCATGCGACCGAAGTTAGGAAGAGAAAGGAAAAAGCCAAAGGTGCAGAGGTGACTGAAGTTTAACAAAAATAAAATACCCGTCTTAGAAATGACAGGGTGGGCCGTGGACTCGTCATATTGTAAAAGAAATTAATTTATCAGGTAAGCATAAATTTCCTTTTCATTTACAAGATATGACGAGTCCACGGATTTCATCCTTACTTATGGGATACAATACCAAAGCTATAGGACACGGATGAAAGGGAGGGACAAGACAGGAACCTAAACGGAAGGCACCACTGCTTGAAGAACCTCTCTCCCAAAACCAGCCTCAGATGAAGCAAAAGTGTCAAATTTGGAAAAAGTGTGAAGAGACGACCAAGTTGCAGCTTTGCAAATCTGTTCAACAGAAGCATTGTTTTTAAATGCCCATGAGGAAGCCACAGCCCTAGTGGAATGAGCCGTAATTCTTTCAGAAGGCTGCTGTCCAGCAGTCTCATATGCCAGACGGATGATACTCTTCAGCCAAAAAGAAAGAGGTAGCCGTAGCTTTCTGACCCCTACGCTTTCCAGAAAAAACAATAAATAAAGAAGATGATTGAAGAAATTCTTTAGTCGCCTGCAAGTAAAACTTCAGGGCACGGACCACGTCCAAGTTATGCAACAAACGCTCCTTCTTAGAAGAAGGATTAGGACACAATGAAGGAACAACGATTTCCCGATTAATATTCTTATTAGAAACAACCTTAGGAAGAAAACCAGGTTTGGTATGTAAAACCACCTTATCAGAATGAAAAATAAGATAAGGAGAGTCACATTGTAACGCTGAAAGCTCGGAAACTCTACGAGCAGAAGAAATAGCAACCAAAAATAAAACCTTCCAAGATAACAACTTAATATCAATGGAATGCATGGGTTCAAACGAAACCCCTTGAAGAACATTAAGAACTAAATTCAAACTCCAGGGTGGAGCAATTGGTCTAAACACAGGCTTGATTCTGGTCAGAGCCTGACAAAAAGACTGAACGTCTGGAACATCTGCCAAGCGCTTGTGTAGTAAAATCGACAAAGCAGAAATTTGTCCCTTTAAGGAACTTGCTGATAACCCCTTCTCCAATCCTTCTTGGAGAAAAGATAAAATCCTGGGAATCCCAACTCTACTCCATGAGTAGCCCTTGGATTTGCACCAATAAAGATATTTACGTCATATCTTATGGTAGATCTTTCTAGTGACAGGCTTATGTGTCTGAATCAAAGTATCAATGACCGAATCAGAGAACACCCGCTTAGATAAAATCAAGCGTTCAATCTCCAAGCAGTCAGCTGCAGAGAAACTAGATTCGGATGTTGTAAGGGTCCCTGAATGAGAAGGTCCTGACTCAATGGAAGCTTCCACGGCGGCAGAGAGGACATGTCCACTAGATCGGCATACCAAGTTCTGCGAGGCCACGCAGGCGTGATTAGAATTACCGAAGCCCTCTCCTGTTTGATCCGTGCAATCACCCAGGGGAAGGAGAGCAAACAGTGGAAACACATAAGCTAGGTTGAACGACCAAGGCACTGCCAAGGCATCTATCAGTTCGGCCTGAGGATCCCTTGACCTGGATCCGTATTTTGGGAGTTTGGCATTCTGACAAGACGCCATCAGATCCAATTCCGGTCTGCCCCATCTCAGAATCAGAGTGGCAAAGACCTCCGGATGGAGTTCCCACTCCCCCGGATGAAACGTCTGTCTGCTTAAAAAGTCCGCTTCCCAGTTGTCCACTCCTGGGATGTAGATTGCTGTCAGATAACAAGAGTGAGCCTCCGCCCATCATATTATCTTGGATACTTCTGTCATCGCTAAGGAACTCCTTATTCCTCCCTGACGATTGATGTAAGCCACAGTCGTGATGTTGTCCGACTGAAAACGGATGAATTTGGCCGAAGCCAACTGAGGCCAAGCCTGAAGCGCATTGAATATTACTCTCAATTCCAGAATATTGATTGGAAGTAGAGACTCCGACTGAGTCCACACACCCTGAGCCTTCAGGGAATTCCAGAATACACCCCAACCTAGAAGACTGGCGTCCGTTGTCACTATCACCAATGAGGGTCTGCGGAAGCACGTCCCTTGGACAGATGATCCGGCGACAACCACCAAAGAAGAGAGTCTCTTGTCTCCTGATCCAGATCTATCTGGAGGAGACAAATTTGCATAATCTCCATTCCACTGCCTGAGAATGCTCAGTTGTAGCAGTCTGAGATGAAAACAAGCAAACGGAATGATGTCCATTGCCACCACCATCAATCCAATTACCTCCATGCACTGAGCCACTGATGGCCGAGGATTGGACTGAAGGGCTAGGCATGTATTCAGAATCTTTAACTTTCTGACCTCCATCAAGAAAACTTTCATGGATAAGGAATTTATTAGAGTTCCCAAGAAGGGAACCCTTGTCTGTGGAATAAATGAACTCTTTTCTAGATTCATCTTCCACCCGCGAGTCCTCAGAAAGGACAGAACCATGTCTGTATGAGATTTTGTCAGATGGTAAGACGCCTGGATCAGAATATCGTCCAGATAAGACGCCACTGCAATGCCCCGCAGCCTGAGAACCACCTACATTTTTTTTTTTTAAATGATAAATTACACACACACAAATACCCAATTCCAAAATCCTTGCAATAATAATAAAAAAAAAGTGTATATATATATATATATAACGTTTGAGATGAAAATGATCACACAATACATTTCAATACCAGAAATGAAGGACTTAATGTAGACTAACTTTCTCACACACTACCATAACTTTCTATAATCTCTCATCTTATTGTCCTATATTGGTTTCTTTTTCCTTTTGTTTTTCCTCTCATCTGGCCTATTTACTCCCCTCTGTTTATTTATTCTTTCTGGCTATTCTCAGCTATTTTCTCCTTGACACATTCTCTGCTTTTATGACACCCCTCTCACCCCCCTCCCATTTGTTGTATGTGATGTGTATCTATATCAGAATGATTAGTATTGCTTCAGACCTGAGGAAGAGAGGAAAACTCTCGAAAGCTTGTCTTTGAAATATTATGTTAGTCCAATAAAAAAAAGGTATCACTGCATACTGCAATACTTTGTTTATATATATATATTATATATACATATATATTATATATACATATATATATATATATATATATATATATATATATTTTTTTTTTTTTTTAATAGTTACCATTTTTCCCTACCTGCATCTTTGGATGTTCTTAAAAAAAATAAAATGTCTGTTTATTTAAAACTACTATTGCCTTTATGCAGTACAGTATTGTACTAGCTATACAAAACTATTGAAAGTTATATAAAAAAACTTTTAGGTTGCAGGTATAAAGTTGTAACATGTAAATATTGCCTAAATGATACAAAACGATACTGTTACACTTCGTCCCATTCCTTCTCCAAGCAGTCCCATTTTACAGATGCAAAAATAATATAATTAAAATATATATATATATATATATATAGATATATAGAGAGAGAGATGAATAGGCATCTTTATTTCATTTAACCGCAGCATCAGCGTTTTTTCAATGAGATGACGTTTCCACCTTAGTCAATAGCTGTGCTATTGAAAAACTGAGCTATGGGTGGCCCAAGGCGCTTAGGCTAATGCGGAGGTAAAACAAAATAAAAAAATTAAACTGATGAAAATGGTCGTCGTTATTTTAAGTGATGCTAATTCTAGCGTTTCATAAATAGTAGGATTTATCATCACTTTAATGCATACCTATATAAATAAAAAAAACGATGACAAAATGTAAGATAAGTCACAGCTTTATTAATAGAACAGATAATCAGAAACACTTAATTAGCATTTTATTAAATAGCCAAGTTTATAGTTCAAACAGGAACGCCAAGGACAATCCCTTTCCATGGGTACACGAGTTGTGAGAGCAGCAGTTACGCAAAACACACACGTACTCCAGCTGTTAAAACACCTGCAAAAAAAAAAAAGTCAGAATATAAAACAAAATGTAAAGTTATTCCTACAAACCCTAGAGAATAACATACAGTAGACATAGTGTACACTTTTCTCCTCAACTGCATCCATTTAAATATGTTGCATTCAGGGAACACCTACAACTGGTATCAACTCAATCAGCAATATGCATTTTTTCAGTTGAACCCCTTAACTAACAAACAGTGCCGTACAGGCGCAGTAGTAGTTTAGCCGTTAAGGATGCTGCTGTCCTGGGCTCTTTCTGCGGCAATCTAGCCGACAGATTGCTCTGTTCTGCATATCCCACTCGAGAAAAGAGAGCCGTGTGTGAATCCTAAACTGCACAAAAAATAAAAATCTTACACTACAGCCAAGCTTAATCTTACAAGCTATACGATTAACCCCTACACGGTCAGGAATTTCAGAAGCCTGGTGCGCAGCTGTAATCAACACCTCCTAATCACCAAAAGGCAATGTCAAAGACCTGTAGGTCTGCTATTGCTAAACAGCCATTTGTGTTATTACTGCATATGCGATCTGTAAATCATTTCAGTGAGAACCCTAAAGTTTGAGAAAAGGTAATTTGTTTTTGTTTATATGATCACATATATAGTTTTGATGGGTAAATAAAAAAACCCACAAAGGCTCTTATTCTGTTTAAATGGAGCAAAAATGCTCTGGCCTTTTGGGTAAGTTTTTGACTGAAATTCCTGGTCCTTAAAGGGCCATGATACCCACATTTTTTCTTTCATGATTTAGAAAGAGAATGCATTTTTAAACATCTTTCTAATTTACTTCTATTATCTAATTTGTTTTATTCTCTTGATATTCATTGCTGAAAAGCATATCTAGATATGCTCAGTAGCTGCTGATTGGTTGCTGCACATAGAAGCCTCATGTGATTGGCTCACCCATGTGCATTGCTTTTTCTTCAAATAAGGATATCTAAAAAATGAAGCAAAATAAATAGAAGTAAATTGTAATGTTTAAATTTGTATGTTCTATCTGAATCATGAAAGAAAGATTTTGGGTTTAGTGGCCCTTTAAAAAGGGTTAACTAACTCATTCACAAAATTTTAAATTGAATCACATACAAATAACTGCTGACAAGTCAACTTGATATGCAGCATCCCGTTTGTGTAAAGATTATTTTCATATGCCGAGGAAGGGGGTGGAAGTGTCTGCTTTCACTGAGTGTCCCAGTCAACCTAATCAAAAGTGCTAAACTAAGAGCCTCTGAATTATTAAACTGATTTATACTGGATTTTTAGATCAGTATCTGTGCATATTATTCTTTATAGTAGTGTCTATTACATCCAGTTATATGAAAATGGGTATATACGGTCCCTTTAAGGATGGCTATTTAGAGTGTAATTGATTTGGGATTTAGCTGCCGATTGGTGGCTGCACATAAAGATCTTTGTTATTGGCTTACTGTGTTTATCTAGCTGGTTATCAGTTTTGCATTGCTGCTCATTCAATAAAGGATAGCAAGAGAATGAATAACAAAATGTATAAGTAAATTGGAAAGTTATTTAGAGATGTATGTTCTTTGTTTTAAAAAAAAAAAAAAAGGTTTCTTTAAGCCACTTTTAGAGAGTCCTCTGCATCATCTGTGCCAAGTTCATACTTTACTGTTATCTTGTGTGATTTAAAAAATAAATAAAAAAAAATTAATAATAATAAACTTTCTTTAGCGGAGAACGGAAATAAAGGGACATCTAAGGCGCATGATCCCTTGCTAGTCCTGGGACAAGCATATAGATGCTTACATTTGGTCTATAATGGGATGAGGCTACCAAAGACACAGAGGTACTAAGGTGATATTTTATTGTCAGCCTTTTACAGATTTGCTACATCACTTTCAAATGATTCAGCATTTGGGTTACGTCTCTTTAAAAGTACAACTCCATCAGCTCTAAACCGTTTGTCCTAATACAGAATTAAAGGGACACTCAAGTCAAAATAAAACTAATGATTCAGAAATAACGTGCAGTTTTAAGACATCAAATTTTGCAGTCTTTTTATATTCACACTTTCTGGGGAACAAGCCCTCTACTGAGCACGTGCACAAGCTCACAGGGTATACGTATATTTTTTCTTTTTAAGAGCATGTCCGTAGGCTCAATGTGCCCATGTCTTAAGCACTGCATGGCACAAGGGTTTGCAACAATGCTCAAGACATACGCTCTTGCGCCTACCTCATTATGCTCTTATGAAAAGAAGTTTAAGCAAAAAAAAAGTTGTACACCAAATATTCTGCCAGACTGAAGCAAAGAGTAGTGATCATTACAGCATCCCAGAACCAGTTCTCACCTATATAGGGAATACATTTTTTTGGAAAGGAAAATAGGTAAGGAAATGAAGTAACTGAACAAGGTACAGTTTATATAGAGGGTGCGTGAGTTCTAGATGTGTTACAAGCGACAGGTAAATATAAAATAATCACATTTTATCTATACTAATTAACCTATGAGATGGTTACAAAAGCAAAACGAGTTGAATTTCTTAAAAATGCCCAATGCTTCAGTTTTCTTTTGTGATTTGGAAATACAATTTTAAACAACTTTCCTTATTACTTCTATTATCAAATTGGCCTCATTCTCTTGTTATCCTCCCCAAGGCAGAACAGAGTGATCTGAGATGTCATCGCAGAAAATGCAGCATGTCTGCAGAAAGAACAGGAACGGTTAGCACTAACTTTTCAGCGCTGCTCCACATTAGGCTGTTCTTTTTAAACAGAGCTGTTCTCTGGCTGCATTGTATAAATTTTCCTTAACACAGTGCATCCAGAGCAAAGTGCTGTTTGAAGACATCAAATATGTAGTAGTGCTGCAAAGCAGCAGTGCATTGATTGTTGTCTGGCTCTGAGATTTTTGCAAGCTCGTTCCCTAGCTTTTCACAGTCTGCAAAGCTGTTTTTCTCTGAATGCAAGATGTTCGTATGAGCAATGCACCTTTATTACTACATTTCTATGTTAGACTAAGAGAAAAGGAAACAAATTAATTCAAGAGACATTTTACAATTACTTTTTTGTCTGCAGCTAATTTGCAATGCAATGTTTAACTACTGCACTAGATTATAAAACTTTAAAGGGACAGTCTAGTCCAAAAAAAACTCATGATTCAGGTAGGGCATGTAATTTAAAACAATTTTCCAATTTACTTTTATCACCAATTTGTCTTTGTTCTCTTAGTATTCTTAGTTGAAAGGTTAACCTAGGAGGTTCATATGCTTATTTCTTAGACCTTGAAGGCCGCCTCTTAAGAATACATTTTAACAGGTTTTTCACCACTAGAGGGTGTTAGTTCATGTTTTTAATATAGATAACACTGTGCTCATGCACGTGAAGTTACCTGGGAGCCATCACTGATTGGCTAAACTGCAAATCTGTCAAAAGAACTGAAATAAAAGGGGCAGTTTGCAGAGGCTTAGATACAAGATAATCAGAGGTAAAAAATATATAAATATAACTGTTGGTTATGCAAAACTGGGGAATGGGTAAAAAAAGAGATTATCTTTCTTTTTAAACAATAACAATTCTGGTGTAGACTGTCCCTTTACATATTGCTTTATTCTCCAGTTAACCAACACATTGTAATTGATCTGGTGCTTTAGTGTAACTGACAAATTTATAATTTTATTTAAAAATTACCTGCAGAAAAATTTTCACTAAAAAAAAAAAAAAAATCACATTGCAGAAAGTGGAAAAAAAAAAAAAAAAAAAAAAAAAAAAAAGGGTTCTGTCTCTGGGGTTATCCTTTGCTGAAAGAACAGCATTGCACTACTGGCAGCTGGCTGAATACATCTAGTTAGCCAATCACAAGAGACAAATGTCTGCAGGAACCAATAAGTAGCTAGCTCCCTTTAGTGTAGGATATGTGCAGATTCTTTTTTTGACAAGAAATACCAAGAGAAAATTGAAGTGAATTTAGAAGTGAGGGAGATATAGATATTCCTTCCACCTAGGCCATGTGAATTTTTCAACCCGGAACCTTAGTGACTTAGCATTAAGTGTGATTGTTATGACAATGAGACATGCAATTTTAACAAAAAAAAAACAAAAAAAACCCACTGCTGTGTTCAGTCTGGTAACCATTTTCATAAACCTAGTAAGCAGAACATTAAAAGGGATATGAAACCCAAATGTTCTGGGTAGCGCTTGCTGATTGGTGGCTAAATGTAGCCAATAAATAAGCAAGCTCTACCCAGGGTTCTGAACCAAAAATAGGCCGCCTCCTAAGCTTACATTCCTGCTTTTTCAAATAAAAATTTCAAGAGAAGAAAATTTGATAATATAGGAGTAAATTGGAAAGTTGCATGCTCTATCGGAATCATGAAATAAAACATTTGGGTTTCATATCCCTTTAAGATGCATGAAAACAAAAATGTAAGCATTGAAAGTTGTAAATGCTACATCTTCACAACCATTCATGCTTACCTGGGCTGATGTAACGGAGAAATGTTTCATGTAGACATTTTGTCCAGTGTTTAACCTTTTAATGCCGTTCTATTCCGTCATAATTACACTGGGCTTTAGAGTCGTTATGACGGAATAGAATGTCATAGCCAACGGCTGTCCTGAAGCCTTCTGTGCTTACAGGATTTGATTGCGGTCTGAAGGAGGGCGTTCCTAGGGTTGTAGGGACGCCCCCCAGATGCGATCCAATAATTGAAATCTCGCGATTGTGTGGACGATCACGTGGTTTCAATTTGTCTACATCGGAACAGTTGTTCCGATGTAGACACTTTAACCCACTCACGATTAAAGATCTGTATATAAAACAAAATCTATATACAGAAAACAAAATTAGTGTAAGAAACTAGACAACCTGGTGCTCTAAATGCACCCAGTGTACAAAGTACAGAGTTAAAGTTGCCTTTCCGATATTTAAGCTAAACATTTTATACATAACAATCATACATAATATATAGAACATACATAATTATAAAAATATTGTACAAAATATTGTACAATAGATAACCAAACAAACTGAAATCTGATTAGCTTCCCATGATCACAGACAGTGAGAGCAGCCGCACTCTACTCTCACTATCCGTGAACACTTCTGCAGACACAGAACTCAATGTGTTCAGTTACCATACTACAAATAACTTTATACAGAATAATAATAATAATATATTATACAGAACATACTTAACATACATATTATACATAATAAATAAAAAAAATACATATTATACATAATATATACAACATATATAAATAAAAATAATAATAAATATAGAAAATACATATTATACATAATAATAATATATACATAATATATATAATACAGAACAATTATACATATTTTTTATAATTTTATTGTACAAAATAGTGTACAATAGATAACCAAACACACTGAAATCTGATTAGCTTCCCATGATCACAGACAGTGAGAGCAGCCGCACTCTACTCTCACTATCCGTGAACACTTCAGCAGACACAGAACTCAATGTGTTCAGTTACCATACTACAAATTATAACTTTATACAGAATAATAATAATAATAATAAATAAAAATACCATATTATACATAATATATAGAACATACATTTTATACATAATATATAGAACATAATCTAATCATATACATAATATATTATACATAGACATATCAATTATACATATTATACATAATTATATTGTACAATAGATAACCAAACAGACTGAAATCTGATTAGCTTCCCATGATCAGACAGTGAGAGCAGCCGCACTCTCACTATCCGTGAACACTTCAGCAGACACAGAACTCAATGTGTTCAGTTACCATACTACACAACTTTATACAGAATAATAATAATAATAATAATAATAATAATAATGATGATGATGAAAATACGATATTATACATAATAATAATATACAGAACATACAATTTTATACATAATAATAATATATAGAACATACATTTTATACATAATATACAGAACATACATTTTATACATAATAATAATAATAATATATACATATACATAATACATATTATACATAACAATTATATATAATTATATTGTAAAAACTATTGTACAATAGATAACCAAACACACTGAAATCTGATTAGCTTCCCATGATCACAGACAGTGAGAGCAGCCGCACTCTACTCTCACTATCCGTGACAACTTCAGCAGACACAGAACTCAATGTGTTCAGTTACCATACTACAAATTATAACTTTATACAGAATAATAATAATATAGAACATACATACATAAAATATATTATACAGAACATACTAAATATACATATAAATAACAACAACATACATATTATACATAAAATATATTATATAGAACATACTAAATATACATATAAATAACAACAACATACATATTATACATAAAATATATTATATAGAACATACTAAATATACATATAAATAACAACATACATATTATACATAATGAAATATATTATCCCCTTAGTGACCACAGCACTTTTCCATTTGTTGACCGTTTGGGACCAAGGCTATTTTTACATTTCTGCTGTGTTTGTGTTTAGCTGTAATTTTCCTCTTACTCATTTACTGTACCCACACATATTATATACCGTTTTTCTCGCCATTAAATGGACTTTCTAAAGATACCATTATTTTCATCATATCTTATAATTTACTATTAAAATTATAAAATATGAGGAAAAAATGGAAAAAAAACTATTTTTTCAAACTTTGACCCCCAAAATCTGTTGCACATCTACAACCACCAAAAACACCCATGCTAAATAGTTTCTAAATTTTGTCCTGAGTTTAGAAATACCCAATGTTTACATGTTCTTTGCTTTTTTTGCAAGTTATAGGGCACTAAATAAAAGTAGCACTTTGCTATTTCCAAACCACTTTTTTTCAAAATTAGCGCTAGTTACATTGGGACACTGATATCTGTCAGGAATGCCTGAATATCCTTTAACATGTGTATATATATTTTTAGAAGACATCCCAAAGTATTGATCTAGGCCCATTTTGGTATATTTCATACCACCATTTCACCGCCAAATGCGATCAAATAAAAAAAATTGTTCACTTTTTCACAAACTTTAGGTTTCTCACTGAAATTATTTACAAACAGCTTGTGCAATTATTGCACAAATGGTTTTAAATGCTTCTCTGGGATCCCCTTTGTTCAGAAATAGCAGACATATATGGCTTTTACGTTGCTTTTTGGTAATTAGAAGGCCGCTAAATGCCACTGCGCACCACACGTGTATTATGCTCAGCAGTGAAGGGGTTAATTAGGGAGCATGTAGGGAGCTTGTAGGGTTAATTTTAGCTTTAGTGTAGTAAACAACCCCAAGTATTGATCTAGGCCCATTTTGGTATATTTCATGCCACCATTTCACCGCCACATGCGATCAAATTAAAAAAAACTTTAAATATTTCACAAATTTAGGTTTCTCACTGAAATTATTTACAAAAAGCTTGTGCAATTATGGCACAAATTGTTGTAAATGCTTCTCTGAGATCCCCTTTGTTCAGAAATAGCAGACATATGGCTTTGGCGTTGCTTTTTGGTAGTTAGGTCGCTAAATGCCGCTGCGCATCACACGTATATTATGTCTAGCAGTGAAGGAGTTAATTAGGTAGATTGTAGGGAGCTTGCAGGGTTAATTTTAGCTTTAGTGTAGAGCTCAGCCTCCCACCTGACACATCCCATCCCCTGATCCCTCCCAAACAGCTCCCTTCCCTCCCCCACCCCACAATTGTCCCCGCCATCTTAAGTACTGGCAGAAAGTCTGCCAGTACTAAAATATAAGTTTTTTGGGGGGTTTTAGGTTTTTAAAAATAAAAAAAAATCTGCTGTGTAGGGCCCCCCTTAGCCCCCAACCTCCCTGATCCCCCCCCCAAACCGCTCTTTAACCCCCCCTCTGCCTTTATTGTGCGCCATATTGGGTACTGGCAGCTGTCTGCCAGTACCCAGTTTGAAAAATAATGTATTTTAATTTTTTAATTGTATTAAATGTTTTCTTTATTTCTGTAGTGTAGCTGCCCCCCCCCCCTCAACATCCAACCCCCCACCCTCTCCCAGATGCCTTCATTTTAAAATCCCACCCTCCAGATCTACAGCATATTGATGCTGTTTTCATAGATCTCACGTGCACACGCCCGCACAAGATCCCTCCCCCCTCCTCCACCAATGACTGCCCACCCGCCTCCCTGGATGAGCTCCCACCCACCAACGATAACGGCCATCGATAGCCGATGCAGAGAGGGCCACAGAGTGGCTCTCTCTGCATCGGATGGCTAAAAACAGATATTGAGGCATCACTGCAAAAAACATGAAAGCAGCTGGAAGCGATCAGGATCGCTTCCACTGCTTTCAAAAGACCAACGACGTATGGGGTACGTCCTTGGTCGTTAACTGCATTTTTTTGCAGGACGTACCCCATACGTCGTTGGTCGTTAAGGCGTTATACAGAACATACTAAATATACATATTATACATAATTATATTGTACAAAATATTGTACAATAGATAACCAAACAAAAACTGAAATCCGATTAGCTTCCCATGATCACAGACAGTGAGAGCAGCCGCACTCTACTCTCACTATTCGTGAACACTTTAGCAGACACAGAATTCAATGTGTTCAGTTACCATACTACAAATTATAACTTTATACAGAATAATAATAATAATAATATATAGAACATACATTTTAAACATAATAATAATAATAATATACATATTATACATAATAAAATATATTATACAGAACATACTAAATATATCATACATAATAAAATATTTTATACATAACAATTATACATAATTATATTGTACAATAGATAACCAAACATAGACTGAAATCTGATTAGCTTCCCATGATCACAGACAGTGAGAGCAGCCGCACTCTACTCTCACTATTCGTGAACACTTCAGCAGACACAGAATTCAATGTGTTCAGTTACCATACTACAAATTATAACTTTATACAGAATAATAATAATATATTATACAGAACATACTAAACATACATATTATACATAATAATAATCAAACATTATACATATCATATACCAACGTGGCGTTCTGAACAAGTCTGAGGACTGACTAATCTGGTTGAATCCTTGTCATACTTGAATGGTGTCCCAGCGAAGTCTCATCTTGTGCAGCAGAATGACGTAGCAGATCTTGAGCAGCAGAGGTGTCCTTTTCATGCAGCAAACAGCAGCTTGACCGGTTAACCTTAAACAAAATGTTAATGGGAGATGCACAGGAGACAGATATACATTCACAATAGACCAAGAAAAAAAAAAAAAAGCCAAAAAGGCATTTGGAGGTACAGATTGGAATCTGCCTAGCTTTCCATGATCACAGGTGGTGAGAGCAGTCGGCCGCACTGTACCCACCGCCTATAAACACAGTTGTCAAACACAGAATACAATGTATACCTCCTGCCTTTGTTGTGGCAAATGAACAATCATCAAATCATAAAACCTTAGCTTAACAGCAGCATTAGGTTTCTGCTTTATAATTTATAAAGCAGTTTGTTACAAAATTGAATTGAATATATGGGAAAGGCAACAGTAGCCCCAGTCTCTGTCCTTACCAACTTGCAGCCTGGATGTGAGGTTTTTGTCAACATTCTACACCTCATCTCATTTGCCAGTAGTCTAGCGATTGGACAGAAGCATTTCTTCAGCAGACGCAGTTGAGGTTAAGACCTCTTTACACATTATGGCCCCTCGCTTCACATTGCTGGATCTGTTGAGAGGAAACAAAGTTTCAGTTTTTTTAGCCATACCTAAAAGGCAAATACAGAGAAGGGGGTGTAGTGAAGTGTGCTTCTCGCACTGCATGATAAACAAAAATATGATCATTCATGTACAGGTTATAAGAGCAACACTCCCCCCCCCCCAATCTCTGTCTAAAAGGTCATGAAAAGAAAGTATTTTCTATCTTTCACATTTGTTACCCAACGGTGGGTGTATGTATGTATGTATGTATGTATGTATGTATGTATGTATGTATGTATGTACAGGTATACCTCACTTTACAGCGCTTCACTTTACAGCGATTCGCTAATACAGCGCTTTGTGGAGCTGAAGTTCAACCACCAAGCATTTTGAAACAGTGCTGTAAATCATTGGGAGATTGCGAGAAAAGTGACTGGCACCATTTTGTTATGCTTAGTTTACTCTGTTTACAGCATTACAGTGCAATCTGTGTCTCAGTGCTATAGTCTGGCAAATTTTACAGGTACAGTATTTATTGAATACTAATTGAATACTTGCTGTGCTAGTGTTAAACTAAACGTAGCACTATTGCACCCCTAATATATGTTAGTTCAAACATGTTTTTAAGATTTTAAACACTGAAAAGAAAGCTAAAACTGCCTTGTTTCACTTTAAGGCGGTTTTCACTTTACAGCGGGGCTCCGGTCCCTAACCCGCTGTATGAGCGGGGTATGTATGTATGTATGTATGTATGTATGTATATATATATATATATATATATATATATATACACATACATACATACATATACACACACATAACAAAAGTGACATAGGGACACAAAAAAAATTAAATAAAATTACAACACATAAGAAAATACAGTAATATTTAAACTTGAACATGGTTTTAAAAATGTAACTCTTGGATGCTTGACTTATAAATTAAAACATTCACGATTCAGCTACAGTATATAATTTTAAAGGGACACTGAACCCAAATTTTTTATTTCATTGATTCAGATAGAGCATGAAATTTTAAGCAACTTTATAATTTACTCCTATTATCAAATTTTCTTTATTCTCTTGGTATCTTTATTTGAAATGCAAGAATGTAAGTTTAGATGCTGGCCCATTATTGGTGAACAACTTGGGTTGTTCTTGCTGAATGGTGGATAAATTCATCCACCAATAAAGAAGTGCTGTCCAGAGTACTGAACCAAGAAAAAGCTTAAGATGCCTTTTTCAAACAAAGATAGTAAGAGAACGAATAAAAATAGGAGTAAATTAGAAAGTTGCTTAAAAATTACATGCTCTGAATCACGAAAGAAAAAAAAATTTGGATTCAGTGTCCCTTAAAACAACTTTCCAATTTATTTCTATTAGCAAATTTGCTTTGTTCTTTTAGTATCATTTGTTGAAGAATACAGCCAAGTCGGCTGAAAAGGAGCCCAGGAGTGTGCACGTAAAATACAAAGTCTGTCAAAAGAAGTGAATTAAGGGGCAGTCTGCAGAAGCTTAGATACAAGGTAATCACAGAGGTAAAAAGTACATTTAATATAACAGTGTTGGTTATGCAAAACTGGGGAATGAGTAATAACAGAATTTATGTTTACCTGATAAATTACTTTCTCCAACGGTGTGTCCGGTCCACGGCGTCATCCTTACTTGTGGGATATTCTCTTCCCCAACAGGAAATGGCAAAGAGCCCAGCAAAGCTGGTCACATGATCCCTCCTAGGCTCCGCCTTCCCCAGTCATTCGACCGACGTAAAGGAGGAATATTTGCATAGGAGAAACCATATGATACCGTGGTGACTGTAGTTAAAGAAAATAAATTATCAGACCTGATTAAAAAACCAGGGCGGGCCGTGGACCGGACACACCCTTGGAGAAAGTAATTTATAAGGTAAACATAAATTCTGTTTTCTCCAACATAGGTGTGTCCGGTCCACGGCGTCATCCTTACTTGTGGGAACCAATACCAAAGCTTTAGGACACGGATGAAGGGAGGGAGCAAATCAGGTCACCTAGATGGAAGGCACCACGGCTTGCAAAACCTTTCTCCCAAAAATAGCCTCAGAAGAAGCAAAAGTATCAAACTTGTAAAATTTGGTAAAAGTGTGCAGTGAAGACCAAGTCGCTGCCTTACATATCTGATCAACAGAAGCCTCGTTCTTGAAGGCCCATGTGGAAGCCACAGCCCTAGTGGAATGAGCTGTGATTCTTTCAGGAGGCTGCCGTCCGGCAGTCTCATAAGCCAATCTGATGATGCTTTTAATCCAAAAAGAGAGAGAGGTAGAAGTTGCTTTTTGACCTCTCCTTTTACCAGAATAAACAACAAACAAGGAAGATGTTTGTCTAAAATCCTTTGTAGCATCTAAATAGAATTTTAGAGCGCGAACAACATCCAAATTGTGCAACAAACGTTCCTTCTTTGAAACTGGATTCGGACACAAAGAAGGCACGACTATCTCCTGGTTAATGTTTTTGTTAGAAACAACTTTCGGAAGAAAACCAGGTTTAGTACGTAAAACCACCTTATCTGCATGGAACACCAGATAAGGAGGAGAACACTGCAGAGCAGATAATTCTGAAACTCTTCTAGCAGAAGAAATTGCAACCAAAAACAAAACTTTCCAATATAATAACTTAATATCAACGGAATGTAAGGGTTCAAACGGAACCCCCTGAAGAACTGAAAGAACTAAATTGAGACTCCAAGGAGGAGTCAAAGGTTTGTAAACAGGCTTGATTCTAACCAGAGCCTGAACAAAGGCTTGAACATCTGGCACAGCTGCCAGCTTTTTGTGAAGTAACACAGACAAGGCAGAAATCTGTCCCTTCAAGGAACTTGCAGATAATCCTTTCTCCAATCCTTCTTGAAGAAAGGATAGAATCTTAGGAATTTTTACCTTGTCCCAAGGGAATCCTTTAGATTCACACCAACAGATATATTTTTTCCATATTTTGTGGTAAATTTTTCTAGTTACAGGCTTTCTGGCCTGAACAAGAGTATCAATAACAGAATCTGAGAACCCTCGCTTTGATAAGATCAAGCGTTCAATCTCCAAGCAGTCAGTTGGAGTGAGACCAGATTCGGATGTTCGAACGGACCTTGAACAAGAAGGTCTCGTCTCAAAGGTAGCTTCCATGGTGGAGCCGATGACATATTCACCAGGTCTGCATACCAAGTCCTGCGTGGCCACGCAGGAGCTATCAAGATCACCGATGCCCTCTCCTGATTGATCCTGGCTACCAGCCTGGGGATGAGAGGAAACGGCGGGAATACATAAGCTAGTTTGAAGGTCCAAGGTGCTACTAGTGCATCTACTAGAGTCGCCTTGGGATCCCTGGATCTGGACCCGTAGCAAGGAACCTTGAAGTTCTGACGAGAGGCCATCAGATCCATGTCTGGAATGTCCCACAGTTGAGTAATTTGGGCAAAGATTTCCGGATGGAGTTCCCACTCCCCCGGATGTAATGTCTGACGACTCAGAAAATCCGCTTCCCAATTTTCCACTCCTGGGATGTGGATTGCAGACAAGTGGCAGGAGTGAGTCTCCGCCCATTGAATGATTTTGGTCACTTCTTCCATCGCCAGGGAACTCCTTGTTCCCCCCTGATGGTTGATGTACGCAACAGTCGTCATGTTGTCTGATTGAAACCATATGAAGTTGGCCTTTGCTAGCTGAGGCCAAGCCTTGAGAGCATTGAGTATCGCTCTCAGTTCCAGAATATTTATCGGTAGAAGAGATTCTTCCCGAGACCAAAGACCCTGAGCTTTCAGGGGTCCCCAGACCGCGCCCCAGCCCATCAGACTGGCGTCGGTCGTGACAATGACCCACTCTGGTCTGCGGAAGCTCATCCCCTGTGACAGGTTGTCCAGGGACAGCCACCAACGGAGTGAATCTCTGGTCCTCTGATTTACTTGTATCGGAGACAAGTCTGTATAGTCCCCATTCCACTGACTGAGCATGCACAGTTGTAATGGTCTTAGATGAATGCGCGCAAAAGGAACTATGTCCATTGCCGCTACCATCAAACCTATTACTTCCATGCACTGCGCTATGGAAGGAAGAGGAACGGAATGAAGTATTTGACAAGAGTTTAGAAGTTTTGTTTTTCTGGCCTCTGTCAGAAAAATCCTCATTTCTAAGGAGTCTATTATTGTTCCCAAGAAGGGAACCCTCGTTGACGGAGATAGAGAACTCTTTTCTACGTTCACTTTCCATCCGTGAGATCTGAGAAAGGCCAGGACAATGTCCGTGTGAGCCTTTGCTAGAGGAAGGGACGACGCTTGAATCAGAATGTCGTCCAAGTAAGGTACTACTGCAATGCCCCTTGGTCTTAGCACCGCTAGAAGGGACCCTAGAACCTTTGTGAAAATCCTTGGAGCAGTGGCTAATCCGAACGGAAGTGCCACGAACTGGTAATGCTTGTCCAGGAATGCGAACCTTAGGAACCGATGATGTTCCTTGTGGATAGGAATATGTAAATACGCATCCTTTAAATCCACCGTGGTCATGAATTGACCTTCCTGGATGGAAGGAAGAATTGTTCGAATGGTTTCCATTTTGAACGATGGAACCTTGAGAAACTTGTTTAGGATCTTGAGATCTAAGATTGGTCTGAACGTTCCCTCTTTTTTGGGAACTACGAACAGATTGGAGTAGAACCCCATCCCTTGTTCTCCTAATGGAACAGGATGAATCACTCCCATTTTTAACAGGTCTTCTACACAATGTAAGAATGCCTGTTTTTTTATGTGGTCTGAAGACAATTGAGACCTGTGGAACCTCCCCCTTGGGGGAAGCCCCTTGAATTCCAGAAGATAACCTTGGGAGACTATTTCTAGCGCCCAAGGATCCAGAACATCTCTTGCCCAAGCCTGAGCGAAGAGAGAGAGTCTGCCCCCCACCAGATCCGGTCCCGGATCGGGGGCCAACATCTCATGCTGTCTTGGTAGCAGTGGCAGGTTTCTTGGCCTGCTTTCCCTTGTTCCAGCCTTGCATTGGTCTCCAGGCTGGCTTGGCTTGAGAAGTATTACCCTCTTGCTTAGAGGACGCAGCACTTGGGGCTGGTCCGTTTCTACGAAAGGGACGAAAATTAGGTTTATTTTTGGCCTTGAAAGACCTATCCTGAGGAAGGGCGTGGCCCTTGCCCCCAGTGATATCAGAGATAATCTCTTTCAAGTCAGGGCCAAACAGCGTTTTCCCCTTGAAAGGAATGTTAAGCAATTTGTTCTTGGAAGACGCATCCGCTGACCAAGATTTTAACCAAAGCGCTCTGCGCGCCACAATAGCAAACCCAGAATTTTTCGCCGCTAACCTAGCCAATTGCAAAGTGGCGTCTAGGGTGAAAGAATTAGCCAATTTGAGAGCACGGATTCTGTCCATAATCTCCTCATAAGAAGGAGAATTACTAGTGATCGCCTTTTCTAGCTCATCGAACCAGAAACACGCGGCTGTAGTGACAGGGACAATGCATGAAATTGGTTGTAGAAGGTAACCTTGCTGAACAAACATCTTTTTAAGCAAACCTTCTAATTTTTTATCCATAGGATCTTTGAAAGCACAACTATCTTCTATGGGTATAGTGGTGCGTTTGTTTAGAGTAGAAACCGCCCCCTCGACCTTGGGGACTGTCTGCCATAAGTCCTTTCTGGGGTCGACCATAGGAAACAATTTTTTAAATATGGGGGGAGGGACGAAAGGTATACCGGGCCTTTCCCATTCTTTATTTACAATGTCCGCCACCCGCTTGGGTATAGGAAAAGCTTCGGGGGGCCCCGGGACCTCTAGGAACTTGTCCATTTTACATAGTTTCTCTGGGATGACCAAATTCTCACAATCATCCAGAGTGGATAACACCTCCTTAAGCAGAGCGCGGAGATGTTCCAACTTAAATTTAAATGTAATCACATCAGGTTCAGCTTGTTGAGAAATTTTCCCTGAATCTGAAATTTCTCCCTCAGACAAAACCTCCCTGGCCCCCTCAGCCTGGTGTAGGGGCCCTTCAGAAACAATATCATCAGCGTCCTCATGCTCTTCAGTATTTTCTAAAACAGAGCAGTCGCGCTTTCGCTGATAAGTGGGCATTTTGGCTAAAATGTTTTTGATAGAATTATCCATTACAGCCGTTAATTGTTGCATAGTAAGGAGTATTGGCGCGCTAGATGTACTAGGGGCCTCCTGTGTGGGCAAGACTGGTGTAGACGAAGGAGGGGATGATGCAGTACCATGCTTACTCCCCTCACTTGAGGAATCATCTTGGGCATCATTTTCTCTAAATTTTGTGTCACATAAATCACATCTATTTAAATGAGAAGGAACCTTGGCTTCCCCACATTCAGAACACAGTCTATCTGGCAGTTCAGACATGTTAAACAGGCATAAACTTGATAACAAAGTACAAAAAACGTTTTAAAATAAAACCGTTACTGTCACTTTAAATTTTAAACTGAACACACTTTATTACTGCAATTGCGAAAAAGTATGAAGGAATTGTTCAAAATTCACCAAAATTTCACCACAGTGTCTTAAAGCCTTAAAAGTATTGCACACCAAATTTGGAAGCTTTAACCCTTAAAATAACGGAACCGGAGCCGTTTTTATATTTAACCCCTTTACAGTCCCTGGTATCTGCTTTGCTGAGACCCAACCAAGCCCAAAGGGGAATACGATACCAAATGACGCCTTCAGAAAGTCTTTTCTATGTATCAGAGCTCCTCACACATGCATCTGCATGTCATGCTTCTCAAAAACAAGTGCGCAATACAGGCGCGAAAATGAGACTGCCTATGATTAGGGAAAGCCCCTAGAGAATAAGGTGTCCAATACAGTGCCTGACGGTTATTTTACAAAATTCCCAAGATTAAAATAATTCCTCAAGGCTATGGAGTATAAAATATGTTTATATATAAATCGATTTAGCCCAGAAAATGTCTACAGTCTTAAAAAGCCCTTGTGAAGCCCTTATTTACTGTCTGTAATAAAAATGGCTTACCGGATCCCATAGGGAAAATGACAGCTTCCAGCATTACATCGTCTTGTTAGAATGTGTCATACCTCAAGCAGCAAAAGTCTGCTCACTGTTCCCCCAACTGAAGTTAATTCCTCTCAACAGTCCTGTGTGGAACAGCCATCGATTTTAGTAACGGTTGCTAAAATCATTTTCCTCTTACAAACAGAAATCTTCATCTCTTTTCTGTTTCAGAGTAAATAGTACATACCAGCACTATTTTAAAATAACAAACTCTTGATTGAATAATAAAAACTACAGTTAAACACTAAAAAACTCAGCCATCTCCGTGGAGATGTTGCCTGTACAACGGCAAAGAGAATGACTGGGGAAGGCGGAGCCTAGGAGGGATCATGTGACCAGCTTTGCTGGGCTCTTTGCCATTTCCTGTTGGGGAAGAGAATATCCCACAAGTAAGGATGACGCCGTGGACCGGACACACCTATGTTGGAGAAAAAGGGATTATCTTTTTAAACAATAACAATTCTGGTGTAGACTGTCCCTTTGACAAAAGGATACTACAAAAACTAAGCAAAATTGATAACAGAATTAAAATAGGAAACTTGTTTAAATGGATTAGATAGAGTGATGTTTTCAAAAGACACTTCACCTAAAAATGTTCTACAATTTAAATTGTTCTCAATGATCCCTTTTACCTTCTGGAGTGCATTTAATGGTTTCTAAGCAACTCCTTTACCCCTATTTTGGCATTTGAAATAGTTTATTTATTTAGCTTGTGGTTTCCCAACCTATACTGAAAGTTTTGATACTGGAGTCTCAGCTATTGAATAGCTTAAGTACACACAGCCAGCAGTAGATATGACACACAGTGGGGTGCAGGATAGTAAAGTAATAAAATGATCATTTTCCATTGTTCCCTCTATGTATTGAGCTTTAGTATTCCAGACTAAGATAAGGAAGCAAGTGTGTGTACACAAAGTGATAATATAATGAGCTAGGATATTACCTGAAGCTCAAACCATTGTAATAGGCTGTGGTTTAAAAGCACAAAACCAGCTACTCCATATTCACAAATAAAATGTGTGAGAAGTTGCATTTTCAGGTTTATCTTCTGCAGCTGGTATAAACAAGTCATTGAAAATACTTTAATATAAAAACTATTTTACAGTGTACTGTCCCTTTAAGTTTAATTTTACCACCGGCTGTTATGATCCCATGTGCAAGCAAGTACATTTAACATTTACATTAATAAATAGCTGCCTATATTCGTCAATCTTGCTTAAGAAGCTAAAACATTTTTTGTTTAATCTTCGTAAAAAAAAAAAAGCTATATTGCCCCAGAACATACTATTTAATGCCCTTTTAAGAGACAAAATAGATTTACAATAGGACTATCAAATTTCCCCCCTATTCCTTTAAAGGGGCACTGAACCCAAAAATTCTCTTTCGTGATTCAGATAGAGCATGCAATTAAGCAACTTTCTAATTTACACCTAGTATCAATTTCTTTGTTCTCTTGCAATCTTTATTTGAAAAAGAAGGCATCTAAGATTTTTTTGGGGTTCAGACCTCTGGACAGCTCTTTTATTGGTGGAAGAATTTATCCACCAATCAGCAAGGACAACCCAGGTTGTTCATCAAAAATGGGCCGGCATCTAAACTTACATTCTTGCATTTCAAATAAAGATACCAAGAGAATAAAGAAAATTTGATAATAGGAGTAAATTAGAAAGTTGCTTAAAAATGTCACACTATCTGAATCACGAAAGAAAAAAAAATTGGGTTCAATGTCCCTTTAAGGATAAAAAGTCTATAAAAATTAAAAAGTACAGTCATACCACAAAGACACTACAAGGACAAGTGGACAACATTACAGGGTCATTGTAGTGGTAAAATGACATTAATTTGTTAGAATATGTCATTTTAAGACTAGTGATCCTGCACCTCTGTGTGGGTTAACACACACAGTAGAAATACTGCTTGGGACCCCCAGAGCAGTGCCGGTCCCAATCAGCAGCGCTTTCTGCTTGGGACTAGCAGTGCTCTGTGGGTCTTGAGCAGGACATTATTGTTCGTGATAAAAATGACATGCTCTAATGCTATGTGTTTAGTCCCAAGTAGATAGAATCAGTAGCACAGCTCAGATGTGTAACTAGCGCCACCAATTGGGACCAGCACTGCTTTGCAAGCCGAAGTACTTCTACTCTGTGTTTACCCCTTTGCGGGTTAAAACACACAATAATGCAGGGTCGCTAGTCTTAAAATTCCATTTGCCAATAACAAATTATAGCATGTAATGGTTTGACTATTATCACCATTTAATTATACTATATGTCTGCAACAAAAATTATCTACTGTTATACAGGAAACAGCTTGAATACTATGAATTTAATGTATTTTACAACAATTTAACTCTTACCTGTTGTAACAAAAGAGGCACAAACATTTCTTTTGACAATGAACTAGACACTAAGTGTTGGCTGTATGTCAACTAGTGCTGTAGATCTGATAACTTTAGCATCACCTGCAGATTAGAAAAAATAAATAAAAATACTATTTAATGTGAGAAACAGGACATTGTGGTAAATTTGCATTGCCTATAGTTAATACTCAAGTAGAACATGCAGAGATAAAACATTTAGAAGAATGAACATAAAGTCTTAAGGTCTATATTCTGGGCTGTACAGCATATCTATTTAGTGGCTTTAAGTGGTTAGTTATTTGACGAAATGCTACAAAACTACCGCCTAACAGTCGCTCCATATCATAATTTCATAAATGCAACAAATATAAAATAAAGAGCATAAGAAGAGTAAGAAATCTAGGTGTCTGTGGAATGGTATAAAAGGATCAGGAATTAAGTTAGTAAAGATTTGGTGATTATAGGCAGAGCAATAATAAATGCAACAGAATAGTTTACCGTGAATGTTAGCTGTGCATTTTCTGGGTTGGGCTTGCATGGGACATATAATGGGGAGCATGACCTAAGGCTGAGGAGACAAACTTGTAATGTACCACAGTATATAACTAGCCTTGGGTAGCTTCAGCAGGGGCCCGCTGCTTCCACTTCCCAAAGACACTGCTGCTATGAAGACCGTTTACTGTACCTACTGCTAATGAACATATGGAGAAGAGAGATATTTGCCAAAAAGAGGAGTTACTTGGATATAGCATGTGTGAAGCAGTCGTGTAGGAAAACAAGACAAGGGTCCTTAGAGTACTTTGAAAAGGAGCAATATGCTATTTTTTAAGTGGTCATATATAAAGGTTAATGGAAATAATGTATACATTTTCATTAAAATATTGATATATTTAGGGGATTATTATATCTTTACTGCATGTCCAAAGGTTTCAGAGACCATTTACAATCCACCATAGCGTTACAGCTGTACTCATGGGCACTGGGAGCAGGTGCGGACTGCTCCAAGTGTCCACAAAGCACAGCTGCCACCATGACAGAGAGCTCACAGCAACGTCTGCCAATGACCATGATGGGCTTAAAAAGTACTTTAATAGGAGAAAATGCAGTAGGCTATTTTTATTTCATATAGACTATAAAGTCAGAAACTTTTTGAAAAATAGGGAAAACTAAAAATGCTATATTAGAGGTAAATTATTTTATTTTAAAATATCATGCTCATAGGCGTCAAGAGACAATTTACAATCCACCATAGCTTTACAGCTGTATCCATGAGCACAGGGAGCAGGCGCGCACTGCTCCACATGTCCATAAAAACAGCTGCCACCATGTGCAGAGAGCTCACTGTAACATCTGCCAGTGATCATGTTGGGTCTAACAGGACAGAAGTAAATTATGCTGTTAAGCAGCCATTGAAAATAAGGGGAAATAAAATGCCATGCTAGAGGCATTAAGTAATTATTTTAGACTAAACATGCCCAGAGGCTTCAGAAACAGTTTACGCCCCACCATAGCCTTACAGCTGTAGCCACGGGCACCAGGAGCAGGTGCGGACTGCTCTTAGTGTCCGTAACTACAGCTGCCACCATGTGCAGAGAGCTCACTGTAACGTCTGCCAGTGACCATGTTGGGACTATCAAGAGGGAAGAAAGTAAAATTATGCTGTTAAGCAGCCATTGAAAATAAGGGGGGGGGGGGGGGGGGGAATGCCATGCTAGAGGCAGTATTTTATTTTAGACTATACATGCCCAAAGGCTTCAGAAACAGTTTACGCCCCACCATAGCCTTACAGCTGTAGTCACGGGCACCAGGAGCAGGTGCGGACTGCTCTTAGTGTCCGTAACTACAGCTGCCACCATGTGCAGAGAGCTCACTGCAACGTCTGCCAGTGACCATGTTGGGTTTTACGGGAGAGAAGTAAATTATGCTGTTAAGCAGTCTTTGAAAATAGGGGGAAATAAAATATAATCCTAGGGGCAGAAATTAATTATTTTAGACTAGTCACATGTCCAGAGGCTTCAGAAACAGTTTACGCCCCACCATAGCTTTACAGCTGTAGTCACGGGCACCAGGAGCAGCCGCGGACTGCTCTTAGTGTCCGCAAACTACAGCTGCCACCATGTGCAGAGAGCTCACTGTAACATCTGCCAGTGACCATGTGACACCTACATATTAATAACCTGTACTTACCTGCAAACTGGTCTCACAGCCTTGTGGAAGAAAATTAAGCTGTCACATGCTTGAAGTTTCCATAAAGCCATTCTGCCATGCCATCACCTGTTTCTAACCGCTGGAGCCATTTTTTAGCTGGACAGATATTCCAAATAAGCCAGCTAGAAGAGACAAAACAGACTTAATAAATTTACGTTACAGATTCCAATTAGTGAAGTAACCTAGCAGAGGTAGTCAGGCTATGGCAACAGTATACAAAAGGAATAATAATAATAATAATAATAATAATAATAATAATAATAGAGAGAGAGAGAGAGATAGATGTACATATATTAAAAAATAAAAAAACACAAACACACACCATGCAACCACACTCAACATACTTAAAGGGACAGTTTACTCAAAAATGTTCTCCCCTTTAATTTGTTCAAAATGATCTATTTTACCTGCTGGAGTGCATTGCATTGTTTACAAGTAGCTAGTTTACCCTTATTTTGGCATTTGAAATAGCTGATTTAGCCTGTGGTATCCCAACCTATACTGAAAGTTTTTGGACTTAAAAGGACAGTCATTTTGGGAACAAAAACCATTTAAAAAATTAAACTCGTCATTTACATTTTTATAATTAACATCCATTATTTTTTTTTTTTTTGCATTTTTAAGTTGTTTACCTTCTAAATTTATAAGCTTTGCAGTGCCCTCTGAAATCAACTTTCAAAGACCAATAAGCAGGGCAGTCATACGACCTCTGTGTACACCTGCTTATGCGCACAGACTGCCGCGCTCAGAAACTGAGCAGTGTTTGAGAATGCTGGTGCAGCGGCAACCAGCCTTCTCTGCAAGCTGACATCTCCAAGGCAACCAAAAAGCGTCCTCTGTGTCTGCAGCTCAATGTGAGCAGATCTGCATGCAGTGGGTGTTCGTATTCTATTATGAGACCAGCAGCACTAGAACAGCTATGTTTTAAATGAAGAAAAGTATCTGATTTTTTTGTTTGCCAAGCCCCTTACAGTGAGTGCCCCAGACTACATCATCAACAGTGCTAAACTGGGAGCTTCCAAGTACATTTGTAAAAGGTTTTATACTGATTTTTAGATTAGTATCTGTGCATATTATTCTTTATAGTAGTGTCTATTACATGCAGTTAAATGAAAATTGGTGTATACTGCCCCTTTAATGATTTCATATACTTGTAGTTGCCATCAACTTGTAATGTGTTAGTAAAATATTTTACATCATAATCCCTTTATTATCCATTCCCCAGTTTTGCATAATCAACGCTGTTATAGAAATATACTTTTTACCTCTGATTATCTTGTATCGATGCTTATGAAGACTGCCTCCTTATCTCAGATCTTTTGACAGACTTGCATGTTAAGCAATTAATGTGCTTACTCTTAAATAACTCTACGGCCATGTGTACAGTTATTTATATGAAACACATGAACCAACGCCCTCTAGCAGTGAAAAATGGTCAAATACATTCAGATAAGAGGTGGCCTTCAAGGGCTTATGAGCCTACCTAGGTTAGCTTTCAACTAAAAATACTAAAAGAACAAAGCAAATTGGAAAGTTGTTTAAAATTGCATGCACTATCTGAATAATGAAAGTTTAAGTCTGACTAGACTGTCCCTTTAAGTCCAAGTAATTGACAAACTATGTAAACACAGCCAGCAGAAGAAATTACACTCCCGGTGGGTAGAAGATGATAACTAAATAAAATACTTTTCCATTGTAAGCATTGGGGTTTGGTTTACAAACAGACAAGATAATGAAGCAAATGTGTGTACACAAACTGGTAACATGAGATCAATTTTATCTGCGAGGTCAACCCATTTCAAAACCAGAAATTTAATATCTATAAATAAACCCGAAAATGCAATTTCCCATACACTTTATATACTCTGCAGCTGGTATAACAAGTCATTGGAAATACATTAACACAATTTTACTGTCCCTTTAAATAGAAAGGTAAAAACAGAAATGTGCATAAATGCATTTAAATAGAAGCATTTTCACAATACTGTATACAAAACATGCTCAAACAACACAAAGCCCACTGAATGAATGTAAAGAGTAATTTACTAGCAGGTGTGTAATATACCCATTTCTTTAAATGTTGGCTATTTCTATTGGATACTTCTAGAGACATTTACAGACTGATCTCTTACACTAAAAATAATAATAATAATAATAATCTGCCTTTGCAAAAGTTTCAGTTAATAGCCTAATTATGTGATAACACAGGGATAAGCTACACAGTCCATTACTGCAGTACAAAGCAGTTTGTTTGTTTTTTTTAACTACAGACCTGCATCTCATTTACTTAGGAACTTTTTATCCACTGAAATCAAGAGTACTTTCTCTTATTTGTAATCTGAGCTATAGATCAAATCAATGCTACACAACTAAATGTTTATTAAACATCAAGAAATCTTTTGTAAAAGTTTAACAGCAAAATGCTTGCAGTATTAATGGGTAAAGCATACGTAGTGAAGATAGTGCATTTATATGATTCTGCATTGCAATGCAGCTAAACTGTTTACTAAGTCACATTTAAAGCATAATAAGCAAACAATTTAAACACTGCCCACGCATCTGCAGGCAAACACATGATATAAACATCACTGCTGAATATAAGATACAAATCACATATTTAACACAACACAAAGTAATGCAAATCTCACCTGCTAAACACCACAAACATCTCACGATTTTTTTGGCACAATTTCAGCCTTCCAGAAGCTTGTGTACAGGAAGTCAGTAAAATTAAAATGCAACCTCAAGGCTTTAAGATCATGTGGCATACATCAACCAATCAGAATAAAGGGTTTATTTTTTTTAACATGCTTTATTTGTATGTAACACTACATGATGAAGCGTGAATTTGACGAAACCGTTCATTTTTAATGTTTTTTTTCTAGCAGATTTAACAACATTTAATTAAATTTAGGTAATTTTCTTGGATTTACAGCAATATTTAACTTTAAAAATTGGTATGGGGTGGCCAACAATAATGCAGGACTGGTTATATCTCCAGAAACAAAAAGGTTACAGTCTTAAAGGGGCATGCACACACAGCCTTTAAATAGACAACTCATGCCACACACAGTCTTAAAGGGACAGATCACAGTATGTGAACGTTGCACACTCTCAAAGTCATAAAGGGGCAGGCACACAGACTTAAAGGGACATGAAACCCATTTTTTCTTACATGGTTCTGATAGAGAATACCATTTTAAACAATATTCCAATTTATTTCTATTTAATCTGCTTCATTCTTCAGATATCCTTTGTTGAAGAAATATCAATGCACATGGGTCCGCCAATCAGCAGCTACAGAGCCTCTTTAGATATGCTTTTTAACAAAGGATATCAAGAGAATGAAGAAAAAAAGATAATGGAAGTAAATTGAAAAATTGTTTAAAATTGCATGCTCTTTCTAAATCATGAAAGAAAAATTGTGAGTTTCACGTACCTTTAAGGGGACAGCACACCACATGCATGAAATTATGGTACAGGCACACAAGGAACACTTAGTCTTAAAGGGATAGGCACACACATTGACTTTAAGGGACAACAAACCACACGCATGCAATCTTAATAGTATAGGCGCACAAGCACCCAAGGAACACAGGCTTAAAGGGATAGGCGCAGACACACAATGCACACAGACTTAAAGGGGCAACACACCACACACACGCATGCAATCTTAATGGTACAGGCAAACAACCAACCAAGGAACACTCAGTCTTAAAGGGGTAGGCATACACACAGCCTTTAACCCTTTTAGTGCCAACGACAGCTCTGAGCCTTCCCAGAGTTTCCCATTCAGGTGCTAACGATGGCTCAGAGCCGTCGCTAGCACTCTCCCACCTTGAGGGAGATCTGGGGGCTCCCACCCGCTCCTACCCCGGCGATCGGGTCTGCATAGTGACAGGCATTGCCCAGGCTTCACGTTATGCGTGGTGACGTCACACGCAATGACGTCACCACGCAACCTTATTTAAAAATGACAAAGTATAGGAAAGGGGGCATGCTGCTTAGATGTCTGTATCTCAGGCATCTAAGCAGCTACAGACCCCCAAGACCCACCGTTGGAAAGGTAATCGCCTAACCTTTCCAACAGTGTAAGTCTAGGGAATATCAAGAAAACCCCCCCCCCCCAAAAAAAACAGATTCACACCCAGGATGGAAAGAGCTTAGCACTCAAAGGGTTAAAGGAACAGAGCACAATGCACACAGGCTTAAAGGGACAACAAACCACAATGACATGCTCTAATGCTATGTGTTTAGTCCCAAGTAGATACAATCAGTAGCACAACTCAGATGTGTAACTAGCACCACCAATTGGGACCAGCACTGCTTTGCAAGCTGAGGAAGTACTTCTACTCTGTGTTTACTCCTTTGTGGGTTAAACACACAATGCAGGGTCGGTAGTCTTAAAATTCCATTTGCCAATAACAAATTAGAGCATGTAATGGTTTGACTATTATCACCATTTAATTATACTATATGTCTGCAACAAAAAGTATCTACTGTTATACAGGAAACAGCTTGAATACTATGAATTTAATGTATTTTACAACAATTTAACTCTTACCTGTTGTAACAAAAGAGGCACAAACATTTCTTTTGACAATGAACTAGACACTAAGTGTTGGCTGTATATCAACTGGTGCTGTAGATCTGATAACTTTAGCATCACCTGCAGATTAGAAAAAATAAATAAAAATACTATTTAATGTAAGAAACAGGACATTGTGGTAAATATACATTGCCTATAGTTAATACTCAAGTAGAACATGCAGAGATAAAACATTTAGAAGAATGAACATAAAGTCTTAAGGGTCTATATTCTGGGCTGTACAGCATATCTATTTAGTGGGTTTATGTTGTTAGTTATATGACCAAATGCTACAAAACTACGGCCCAACAGTCACTCCATATCATAATTTCATAAATGCAACAAATATAAAAAAAGAGCATAAGAAGGGAAAGAAATCCAGGTGTCTGTGGAATGGTATAAAAGGATCAGGAATTGGGTTAGTAAAGACTTGGTGATTATAGGCAGTGACAGAGCAATAATAAATGCAACAGAATAGTTTACCGTGAATGTTAGCTGTGCATTTTCTGGGTTGGGCTTGCATGGGACATATGATGGGGAGCATGACCTAAGGCTGAGGAGACAAACTTGTAATGTACCACAGTATATAACTAGCCTTGGGTAGCTTCAGCAGGGGCCCGCTGCTTCCACTTCCCAAAGACACTGCTGCTATGAAGACCGTTTACTGTACCTACTGCTAATGAACATATATGGAGAAGAGAGATCTTTGCCAAAAAGAGGAGTTACTTGGATATAGCATGTGTGAAGCAGACGTGTAAGAAAACAAGACAAGGGTCCTTAGAGTACTTTGAAAAGGAGCAATATGCTATTTTTTAAGTGGTCATATATAAAGGTTAATGGAAATAATGTATACATTTTCATTAAAATATTGATATATTTAGGGGATTATTATATCTTTACTGCATGTCCAAAGGTTTCAGAGACCATTTACAATCCACCATAGCTTTACAGCTGTACTCATGGGCACTGGGAGCAGGTGCGGACTGCTCCAAGTGTCCACAAAGCACAGCTGCCACCATGACAGAGAGCTCACAGCAACGTCTGCCAATGACCATGATGGGCTTAAAAAGTACTTTAATAGGAGAAAATGCAGTAGGCTATTTTTATTTCATATAGACTATAAAGTCAGAAACTTTTTGAAAAATAGGGAAAACTAAAAATGCTATATTAGAGGTAATAAAATTATTTTATTTTAAAATATCATGCTCATAGGCGTCAAAAGACAATTTACAATCCACCATAGCTTTACAGCTGTATCCATGAGCACAGGGAGCAGGCGCGCACTGCTCCACATGTCCATAAAAACAGCTGCCACCATGTGCAGAGAGCTCACTGTAACATCTGCCAGTGATCATGTTGGGTCTAACAGGACAGAAGTAAATTATGCTGTTAAGCAGCCATTGAAAATAAGGGGAAATAAAATGCCATGCTAGAGGCATTAAGTAATTATTTTAGACTAAACATGCCCAGAGGCTTCAGAAACAGTTTACGCCCCACCATAGCCTTACAGCTGTAGCCACGGGCACCAGGAGCAGGTGCGGACTGCTCTTAGTGTCCGTAACTACAGCTGCCACCATGTGCAGAGAGCTCACTGTAACGTCTGCCAGTGACCATGTTGGGACTATCAAGAGGGAAGAAAGTAAAATTATGCTGTTAAGCAGCCATTGAAAATAAGGGGGGGGGGGGGGGAATGCCATGCTAAAGGCAGTAATTTATTTTAGACTATACATGCCCAAAGGCTTCAGAAACAGTTTACGCCCCACCATAGCCTTACAGCTGTAGTCACGGGCACCAGGAGCAGGTGCGGACTGCTCTTAGTGTCCGTAACTACAGCTGCCACCATGTGCAGAGAGCTCACTGTAACGTCTGCCAGTGACCATGTTGGGTTTTACGGGAGAGAAGTAAATTATGCTGTTAAGCAGTCTTTGAAAATAGGGGGAAATAAAATATAATCCTAGGGGCAGAAATTATTTTAGACTAGTCACATGTCCAGAGGCTTCAGAAACAGTTTACGCCCCACCATAGCTTTACAGCTGTAGTCACGGGCACCAGGAGCAGCCGCGGACTGCTCTTAGTGTCCGCAAACTACAGCTGCCACCATGTGCAGAGAGCTCACTATAACATCTGCCAGTGACCATGTGACACCTACATATTAATAACCTGTACTTACCTGCAAACTGGTCTCACAGCCTTGTGGAAGAAAATTAAGCTGTCACATGCTTGAAGTTTCCATAAAGCCATTCTGCCATGCCATCACCTGTTTCTAACCGCTGGAGCCATTTTTGAGCTGGACAGATATTCCAAATAAGCCAGCTAGAAGAGACAAAACAGACTTAATAAATTTACGTTATAGATTCCAATTAGTGAAGTAACCTAGCAGAGGTAGTCAGGCTATGGCAACAGTATACTAAAGGATTTATTATAAGGAGAGAGAGAGAGAGAGAGAGAGAGAGAGAGAGAGAGGGGAGAGAGACATACATATACATATATTAAAAAATAAAAAAAACACAAACACACCATGCAACCACACTCAACATACTTAAAGGGACAGTTTACTCAAAAATGTTCTCCCCTTTAATTTGTTCAAAATGATCTATTTTACCTGCTGGAGTGCATTGCATTGTTTACAAGTAGCTAGTTTACCCTTATTTTGGCATTTGAAATAGCCGATTTAGCCTGTGGTATCCCAACCTATACTGAAAGTTTTTGGACTTAAAAGGACAGTCATTTTGGGAACAAAAACCATTTAAAAAATTAAACTTGTCATTTACATTTTTATAATTAACATCCATTATTACTTTTTTTGCATTTTTAATTTGTTTACCTTCTAAATTTTTAAGCTTTCCAGTGCCCTCTGAAATCAACTTTCAAAGACCAATAAGCAGGGCAGACATACGACCTCTGTGTAAACCTGCTTATGCGCACAGACTGCCGCGCTCAGAAACTGAGCAGTGTTTGAGAATGCTGGTGCAGCGGCAACCAGCCTTCTCTGCAAGCCGACATCTCCAAGGCAACCAAAAAGCGTCCTGTGTCTGCAGATCTGCATGCAGTGGGTGTTCGTTTTCTATTATGAGACCAGTAGCACTAGAACAGCTATGTTTAAAATGAAGAAAAGTATCTGATTTTTTTGTTTACCAAGCCCCTTACAGTGAGTGTCCCAGACTACCTCATCAACAGTGCTAAACTGGGAGCTTCCAAGTAAGTTTGTAAAAGGTTTTATACTGATTTTTAGATCAGTATCTGTGTATCTTATTCTTTATAGTAGTGTCTATTACATGCAGTTAAATGAAAATTGGTGTATACTGTCCCTTTAATGATTTCATATACTTGTAGTTGCTTAATCAAAATAAAAGCCATCAACTTGTAATGTGTTAGTAAAATATATTTTACATCATAATCCCTTTATTATCCATTCCCCAGTTTTGCATAACCAGCGCTGTTATAGAAATATACTTTTTACCTCTGATTATCTTGTATCGATGCTTATGAAGACTGCCTCCTTATCTCAGATCTTTTGACAGACTTGCATGTTAAGCAATTAATGTGCTTACTCTTAAATATCCCTACGGCCATGTGTACAGTTATTTATATGAAACATGTGAACCAACGCCCTCTAGCAGTGAAAAATGGTCAAATACATTCAGATAAGAGGAGGCCTTCAAGGGCTTATGAGCCTACCTAGGTTAGCTTTCAACTAAAAATACTAAAAGAACAAAGCAAAATTGGAAAGTTGTTTAAAATTGCATGCACTATCTGAATCATGAAAGTTTAAGTCTGACTAGACTGTCCCTTTAAGTCCAAGAAATTTACAAACTATGTAAACACAGCCAGCAGAAGAAATTACACTCCCGGTGGGTAGAAGATGATAACTAAATAAAATACTTTTCCATTGTAAGTATTGGGGTTTGGTTTACAAACAGACAAGATAATGAAGCAAATGTGTGTACACAAATTGGTAACATAATGAGATCAATTTTACCTGCGAGGTCAACCCATTTCAAAACCAGAAATTTAATATCTATAAATAAACCCGAAAATGCAATTTCCCATACACTTTATATACTCTGCAGCTGGTATAACAAGTCATTGGAAATACATTAACACAATTTTACTGTCCCTTTAAATAGAAAGGTAAAAACAGAAATGTGCATAAATGCATTTAAATAGAAGCATTTTCACAATACTGTATACAAAACATGCTCAAACACAACACAAAGCCCACTGAATGGATTTAAAGAGTAATTTACTAGCAGGTGTGTAATATACCCATTTCTTTAAATGTTGGCTATTTCTATTGGATACTTCTAGAGACATTTACAGACTGATCTCTTACACTAAAAATAATAATAATAAAAATAAATAATAATAATAATAATAATAATCTGCCTTTGCAAAAGTTTCAGTTAATAGCCTAATTATGTGATAACACAGGGATAAGCTACACAGCCCATTACTTCAGTACAAAGCAGTTTGTTTTTTACACTGCAGAACTGTAACTCATATACTTAGGAACTTTTTATCCACTGAAATCAAGAGTACTGTCTCTTATTTGTAATCTGAGCTATAGATCAAATCAATGCTACACAACGAAATGTTTATTAAACATCAAGAAATCTTTTATAAAAGTTTAACAGCAAAATGCTTGCAGTATTAATGGGTAAAGCATAGGTAGTGAAGATAATGCATTTATATGATTCTGCATTGCAATGCAGCTAAACAGTTTACTAGGTCACATTTAAAGCAATAAGCTGACAATCATTTAAACACTTGGCTCATATACACACTCATCTGCAGGCAAACACATGATATAAACATCACTGCTGAATATAAGATACAAATCACATATTTAACACAACACAAAGTAATGCAAATCTCACCTGCTAAACACCACAAACATCTCACGATTTTTTTGGCACAATTTCAGCCTTCCAGAAGCTTGTGTACAGGAAGTCAGTAAAATTAAAATGCAACCTCAAGGCTTTAAGATCATGTGGCATACATCAACCAATCAGAATAAAGGGGGTTTATTTTTTTTAACATGCTTTATTTGTATGTAACACTACATGATGAAGCGTGAATTTCTGACGAAACCGTTCATTTTTAATGTTTTTTTTCTAGCAGATTTAACAACATTTAATTAAATTTAAGTAATTTTCTTGGATTTACAGCAATATTTAACTTTAAAAATTGGTATGGGGTGGCCAACAATAATGCAGGACTGGTTATATCTCCAGAAACAAAAAGGTTACAGTTCTTAAAGGGGCATGCACACACAGCCTTTAAATAGACAACTCATGCCACACACAGTCTTAAAGGGACAGATCAGTATGTGAACCTTGCACCCTCTCAAAGTCATAAAGGGGCAGGCACACAGACTTAAAGGGACATGAAACCCATTTTTTCTTACATGGTTCTGATAGAGAATACCATTTTAAACAACATTCCAATTTATTTCTATTTAATCTGCTTCATTCTTCAGATATCCTTTGTTGAAGAAATATCAATGCACATGGGTTCGCCAATCAGCAGCTACTGAGCCTCTTTAGATATGCTTTTTAACAAAGGATAACAAGAGAATGAAGAAAATAAGATAATGGAAGTAAATTGAAAAATTGTTTAAAATTGCATGCTCTTGTGACTTCCGGTGGACGGCGTCAGGAAATGGCAGCAGAAATTTTCAGCTCTGAGGGAATCTGCTTTTTTGCCCATTGAACCTAGCCATCCTCTTCTTCCTTGGCATTTCGGATGCCCGGATACTTTAATGGATTCAGGAGTACATCTTCCCTGAGCCCCGGAAGGTGAAAAACGTGAATGTTTCAGACATATACTGTGTAAATACGACGCAACTCATTTTGGAGTGATGGGAGACTGTACAATCAGGATTGTTAACGATCTGATCGGATTGTTTGTACCGCTCCTAGACGGCTTGGAAGCCTCTTGTTTAACCCTTTGTGAGGAGATCCGAGCAACTAGACAACATACTCATTCTCTGAATGGCGTCTGTGATTCTGATAAAGGATGGCCACATGGAAACGGATCAGCCCTCATTTACTAACTCACAGGTTGAGGATGGCCTAAATATTCAGCCACAGAGCAACTGCTTTAATAGCCATGCAATCGCCGTGGAGACGGAGATCTTACACCATATACCTTTTCTTGCATCGGCTTACCTGCAAACTGCCTCTAAGGCCCTAATCCCACATCACAGATTAGATGACTCGCAAGATTTTCAAACACACTTGGCTCAGGAACCCGGTGACGAGTCAAGTGAAAAGCTCCCTCATCCTATCTTAATAGCAGAGTGGGGCACAGTGATTTGCGTCTGTAAGGCTCAGCTGGGGGAACAGCTAATTTTTACCTCACCACAGCGTGATCTTAAAAGCCTTTGTTGGAAGGGATACTTAAGGGCCGGTTCACCTACCGGTATCGGATGATCCTCTCCATGTGACTCCGCTCAGACAGGGTATTGCTTCGCTCCTGTTTTCACCATTATTATGGAAGCATAGCGTCACAATAGCGAACAGTGGCTAGTATGATACAGAGAAATAAATATGACCACTTAATCCCCACACACAAACATTGTAATACCCTAATGTCCACCCCACCACCATCCGTTTTGATGCAGTAGATCATCTTAGGCCATTACTTCACTCTATTCTACCCCCACTGCTGACACAATAAAATATATCGATGTGTATGGTGGCACAAATGGTGTGTATCCGGAGCTTGCAAGAACCTGGATTTTTACTCTTTCTCACCTATGCAACAGAGATCTCTGGACACTATGAGACTGGCTTATCTGTACTCTCTTAGATCACCATTAAATACAACAGACTGTCGTGACTATATGGCCAGACTATAATACAGCTCTATTTTAATTGCAATGCCGACTGTCATGTTATAGAGTTCCTAAATTAATTTTCTAAGTTGGTATAAGTTACAGCCCTGTTGGCTTTTGGTTTTATATTGGTGTAATGTTCTTTGACAACATCTATAGAGGGCTAGCACTGAAGAAGCCGTTTGACAACATCCAGAACAATAATGGCGGACACTGCTAGTTAAGATGTTAGACATGTATGTCTTACTGCCTCTGCTTAACACACAAGTATTTCAGCTTAGGACAATACCCCGCACTTTCAATTCACTACGCATACCCTCATAAGAATCAATACATAGCGGTCTTTCCATACATATTGAGAGTACAGGAAACCTCTCCGTTTGTAATAGCGGGTATAATCTTTCTCGCACGCACACAAACATCACTATAGGTACAAATGGGGTTAACTCATGATGGATCACGAGTATTACTATGCACATTAATCTTCAACACTTAGATTGCACTATACTCTGTCGGTGGAGACACCGTAGCTCTCACAGTACCCACATCAAAGCTGTGTTTATACAAGCATCCTAGGCCAGACATGTTTAACTTTTTCTTGTGCGCATCCAAACGACACCATGGGTGCAGGGTGAGTTAAATCAAACAGGATATTGATTGCTGTCATACACACTGATCTTAGACTGCTCAATTCTCCTATGCTGCGGGGACACCGCAGCTCCCATAATATCTGCCGCAAAGCTGTGTCTACCCAAACATCCTAACTGTACGTGAAACAAACTGTATGCTAATTCTTATGTAAGCAGATAGCTCTTAGTTATAGGTGCTATAGTTACTTATATTTCTCACAGCTTATTTATATAGGTTAAACAGGGATTATGGTTAGTTTTTAATCGCCTTTGTAAGTAATATTTTCGCAGAACGGAGGGAATATGTGATAAATTGTTGAATAGTCAAGGCCCCAGATAGTTTTGCACTAAGAGGTATGACCTAAAGTAAGGCTCAGAATACAAAATAGACATATAGAAGGTCCAATATGGTGTGCAATCACTCTAAGTAAAGTGTTGTTAGCTTCTTGAGGGACATATTCGACCTACCCCACAAACCCCCACTCTATACTCATCATTCGTTATCCTGGAGAGTGGTGGAGTACGCATACTCTTTTCTACAATTCTCATATAGAGCTCATCACATCATTATCCCACCTCATCTTTTCCCTTTCTTCTTTAAGGTTATAACCCATAGTCTGCCGCGAGCCATCCTAGTGTTTAGTCTTATTAATGTTAATTTTAGAGTTAGCTTTATTTTTATTGTTGTTTTTGATGTTTAGTTGTATTAGTTTTTTGAAATAACAAAACCCCAACGCCAGGGTACATATGCATATTATTTGAATGTCACTTAAATTTGTGGAAAATGCTTATAATTTGTACTATAATTGTGATCACATTCTAACGTACCTGATAAGGTGTTTATCAATTCTGTGAACTCTTTGCATACCCTGCGTGGTGTACTAATGGATTTGCTTTACTAATGTACCCTGTGTTGGCAATAAATAAAATATAAAAAAAAAAAAAAAATTCGTGCTCTTTCTAAATCATGAAAGAAAAATTTTGAGTTTCACGTACCTTTAAGGGGACAGCACACCACATGCATGAAATTATGGTACAGGCGCACAAGGAACACTTAGTCTTAAAGGGATAGGCACACACATTGACTTTAAGGGACAACAAACCACACGCATGCAATCTTAATAGTATAGGCGCACAAGCACCCAAGGAACACAGGCTTAAAGGGATAGGCGCAGACACACAATGCACACAGACTTAAAGGGGCAACACACCACACGCATGCAATCTTAATGGTACAGGCAAACAACCAACCAAGGAACACTCAGTCTTAAAGGGGTAGGCATACACACAGCCTTTAACCCTTTTAGTGCAAACGACAGCTCTGAGCCTTCCCAGAGTTTCCCATTCAGGTGCTAACGATGGCTCAGAGCCGTCGCTAGCACTCTCCCACCTTGAGGGAGATCTGGGGGCTCCCACCCGCTCCTACCCCGGCGATCGGGTCTGCATAGTGACAGGCATCGCCCAGGCTTCACGTTATGCGTGGTGACGTCACACGCAATGACGTCACCACGCAACCTTATTTAAAAATGACAAAGTATAGGAAAGGGGGCATGCTGCTTAGATGTCTGTATCTCAGGCATCTAAGCAGCTACAGACCCCCCAAGACCCACCGTTGGAAAGGTAATCGCCTAACCTTTCCAACAGTGTAACTCTAGGGGATATCAAGAAAAAAAAAAAAAAAACAGCTTAACACCCAGGTGGGAAAGTGCTTAGCACTCAAAGGGTTAAAGGAACAGGGCACAATGCACACAGGCTTAAAGGGACAACAAACCACAATGACATGCTCTAATGCTATGTGTTTAGTCCCAAGTAGATACAATCAGTAGCACAACTCAGATGTGTAACTAGCACCACCAATTTGCAAGCTGAGGAATACTTCTACTCTGTGTTTACTCCTTTGTGGGTTAAACACACAATGCAGGATGGGTAGTCTTAAAATTCCATTTGCCAATAACAAATTAGAGCATGTAATGGTTTGACTATTATCACCATTTAATTATACTATATGTCTGCAACAAAAAGTATCTACTGTTATACAGGAAACAGCTTGTATACTATGAATTTAATGTATTTTACAACAATTTAACTCTTACCTGTTGTAACAAAAGAGGCACAAACATTTCTTTTGACAATGAACTAGACACTAAGTGTTGGCTGTATGTCAACTGGTGCTGTAGATCTGATAACTTTAGCATCACCTGCAGATTAGAAAAAATAAATAAAAATACTATTAAATGTAAGAAACAGGACATTGTGGTAAATTTGCATTGCCTATAGTTAATACTCAAGTAGAACATGCAGAGATAAAAAACAACTTTGAAGAATGAACATAAAGTCTTAAGGTCTATATTCTGGGCTGTACAGCATATCTATTTAGTGGGTTTAAGTGGTTAGTTATTTGACCAAATGCTACAAAACTACCGCCTAACAGTCGCTCCATATCATAATTTCATAAATGCAACAAACATAAAAAAGAGCATAAGAAGGGAAAGAAATCCAGGTGTCTGTGGAATGGTATAAAAGGATCAGGAATTGGGTTAGTAAAGACTTGGTGATTATAGGCAGTGACAGAGCAATAATAAATGCAACAGAATAGTTTACCGTGAATGTTAGCTGTGCATTTCTGGGTTGGGCTTGCATGGGACATATAATGGGGAGCATGACCTAAGGCTGAGGAGACAAACTTGTAATGTACCACAGTATATAACTAGCCTTGGGTAGCTTCAGCAGGGGCCCGCTGCTTCCACTTCCCAAAGACACTGCTGCTATGAAGACCGTTTACTGTACCTACTGCTAATGAACATATGGAGAAGAGAGATATTTGCCAAAAAGAGGAGTTACTTGGATATAGCATGTGTGAAGCAGACGTGTAAGAAAACAAGACAAGGGTCCTTAGAGTACTTTGAAAAGGAGCAATATGCCATTTTTTTAAGTGGTCATATATAAAAGGTTAATGGAAATAATGTATAATTTTCATTAAAATATTGATATATTTAGGGATTATTATATCTTTACTGCATGTCCAAAGGTTTCAGAGACCATTTACAATCCACCATAGCTTTACAGCTGTACTCATGGGCACTGGGAGCAGGTGCGGACTGCTCCAAGTGTCCACAAAGCACAGCTGCCACCATGACAGAGAGCTCACAGCAACGTCTGCCAATGACCATGATGGGCTTAAAAAGTACTTTAATAGGAGAAAATGCAGTAGGCTATTTTTATTTCATATAGACTATAAAGTCAGAAACTTTTTGAAAAATAGGGAAAACTAAAAATGCTATATTAGAGGTAATAAAATTATTTTATTTTAAAATATCATGCTCATAGGCGTCAAGAGACAATTTACAATCCACCATAGCTTTACAGCTGTATCCATGGGCACAGGGAGCAGGCGCGCACTGCTCCACATGTCCATAAAAACAGCTGCCACCATGTGCAGAGAGCTCACTGTAACATCTGCCAGTGACCATGTTGGGTCTAACAGGACAGAAGTAAATTATGCTGTTAAGCAGCCATTGAAAATAAGGGGAAATAAAATGCCATGCTAGAGGCATTAAGTAATTATTTTAGACTAAACATGCCCAGAGGCTTCAGAAACAGTTTACGCCCCACCATAGCCTTACAGCTGTAGCCACGGGCACCAGGAGCAGGTGCGGACTGCTCTTAGTGTCCGTAACTACAGCTGCCACCATGTGCAGAGAGCTCACTGTAACGTCTGCCATTGACCATGTTGGGACTATCAAGAGGGAAGAAAGTAAAATTATGCTGTTAAGCAGCCATTGAAAATAAGGGGGGGGGGGGGGGGCCCCCAATGCCATGCTAAAGGCAGTAATTTATTTTAGACTATACATGCCCAAAGGCTTCAGAAACAGTTTACGCCCCACCATAGCCTTACAGCTGTAGTCACGGGCACCAGGAGCAGGTGCGGACTGCTCTTAGTGTCCGTAACTACAGCTGCCACCATGTGCAGAGAGCTCACTGTAACGTCTGCCAGTGACCATGTTGGGTTTTACGGGAGAGAAGTAAATTATGCTGTTAAGCAGTCTTTGAAAATAGGGGGAAATAAAATATAATCCTAGGGGCAGAAATTATTTTAGACTAGTCACATGTCCAGAGGCTTCAGAAACAGTTTACGCCCCACCATAGCTTTACAGCTGTAGTCACGGGCACCAGGAGCAGCCGCGGACTGCTCTTAGTGTCCGCAAACTACAGCTGCCACCATGTGCAGAGAGCTCACTATAACATCTGCCAGTGACCATGTGACACCTACATATTAATAACCTGTACTTACCTGCAAACTGGTCTCACAGCCTTGTGGAAGAAAATTAAGCTGTCACATGCTTGAAGTTTCCATAAAGCCATTCTGCCATGCCATCACCTGTTTCTAACCGCTGGAGCCATTTTTGAGCTGGACAGATATTCCAAATAAGCCAGCTAGAAGAGACAAAACAGACTTAATAAATTTACGTTATAGATTCCAATTAGTGAAGTAACCTAGCAGAGGTAGTCAGGCTATGGCAACAGTATACTAAAGGATTTATTATAAGGAGAGAGAGAGAGAGAGAGAGAGAGAGAGAGAGAGAGAGAGAGAGGGGAGAGAGACATACATATACATATATTAAAAAATAAAAAAAACACAAACACACCATGCAACCACACTCAACATACTTAAAGGGACAGTTTACTCAAAAATGTTCTCCCCTTTAATTTGTTCAAAATGATCTATTTTACCTGCTGGAGTGCATTGCATTGTTTACAAGTAGCTAGTTTACCCTTATTTTGGCATTTGAAATAGCCGATTTAGCCTGTGGTATGCCAACCTATACTGAAAGTTTTTGGACTTAAAAGGACAGTCATTTTGGGAACAAAAACCATTTAAAAAATTAAACTTGTCATTTACATTTTTATAATTAACATCCATTATTACTTTTTTTGCATTTTTAATTTGTTTACCTTCTAAATTTTTAAGCTTTCCAGTGCCCTCTGAAATCAACTTTCAAAGACCAATAAGCAGGGCAGACATACGACCTCTGTGTAAACCTGCTTATGCGCACAGACTGCCGCGCTCAGAAACTGAGCAGTGTTTGAGAATGCTGGTGCAGCGGCAACCAGCCTTCTCTGCAAGCCGACATCTCCAAGGCAACCAAAAAGCGTCCTGTGTCTGCAGATCTGCATGCAGTGGGTGTTCGTTTTCTATTATGAGACCAGTAGCACTAGAACAGCTATGTTTAAAATGAAGAAAAGTATCTGATTTTTTTGTTTACCAAGCCCCTTACAGTGAGTGTCCCAGACTACCTCATCAACAGTGCTAAACTGGGAGCTTCCAAGTAAGTTTGTAAAAGGTTTTATACTGATTTTTAGATCAGTATCTGTGTATCTTATTCTTTATAGTAGTGTCTATTACATGCAGTTAAATGAAAATTGGTGTATACTGTCCCTTTAATGATTTCATATACTTGTAGTTGCTTAATCAAAATAAAAGCCATCAACTTGTAATGTGTTAGTAAAATATATTTTACATCATAATCCCTTTATTATCCATTCCCCAGTTTTGCATAACCAGCGCTGTTATAGAAATATACTTTTTACCTCTGATTATCTTGTATCGATGCTTATGAAGACTGCCTCCTTATCTCAGATCTTTTGACAGACTTGCATGTTAAGCAATTAATGTGCTTACTCTTAAATATCCCTACGGCCATGTGTACAGTTATTTATATGAAACATGTGAACCAACGCCCTCTAGCAGTGAAAATGGTCAAATACATTCAGATAAGAGGAGGCCTTCAAGGGCTTATGAGCCTACCTAGGTTAGCTTTCAACTAAAAATACTAAAAGAACAAAGCAAAATTGGAAAGTTGTTTAAAATTGCATGCACTATCTGAATCATGAAAGTTTAAGTCTGACTAGACTGTCCCTTTAAGTCCAAGAAATTTACAAACTATGTAAACACAGCCAGCAGAAGAAATTACACTCCCGGTGGGTAGAAGATGATAACTAAATAAAATACTTTTCCATTGTAAGTATTGGGGTTTGGTTTACAAACAGACAAGATAATGAAGCAAATGTGTGTACACAAATTGGTAACATAATGAGATCAATTTTACCTGCGAGGTCAACCCATTTCAAAACCAGAAATTTAATATCTATAAATAAACCCGAAAATGCAATTTCCCATACACTTTATATACTCTGCAGCTGGTATAACAAGTCATTGGAAATACATTAACACAATTTTACTGTCCCTTTAAATAGAAAGGTAAAAACAGAAATGTGCATAAATGCATTTAAATAGAAGCATTTTCACAATACTGTATACAAAACATGCTCAAACACAACACAAAGCCCACTGAATGGATTTAAAGAGTAATTTACTAGCAGGTGTGTAATATACCCATTTCTTTAAATGTTGGCTATTTCTATTGGATACTTCTAGAGACATTTACAGACTGATCTCTTACACTAAAAATAATAATAATAAAAATAAATAATAATAATAATAATAATAATCTGCCTTTGCAAAAGTTTCAGTTAATAGCCTAATTATGTGATAACACAGGGATAAGCTACACAGCCCATTACTTCAGTACAAAGCAGTTTGTTTTTTACACTGCAGAACTGTAACTCATATACTTAGGAACTTTTTATCCACTGAAATCAAGAGTACTGTCTCTTATTTGTAATCTGAGCTATAGATCAAATCAATGCTACACAACGAAATGTTTATTAAACATCAAGAAATCTTTTATAAAAGTTTAACAGCAAAATGCTTGCAGTATTAATGGGTAAAGCATAGGTAGTGAAGATAATGCATTTATATGATTCTGCATTGCAATGCAGCTAAACAGTTTACTAGGTCACATTTAAAGCAATAAGCTGACAATCATTTAAACACTTGGCTCATATACACACTCATCTGCAGGCAAACACATGATATAAACATCACTGCTGAATATAAGATACAAATCACATATTTAACACAACACAAAGTAATGCAAATCTCACCTGCTAAACACCACAAACATCTCACGATTTTTTTGGCACAATTTCAGCCTTCCAGAAGCTTGTGTACAGGAAGTCAGTAAAATTAAAATGCAACCTCAAGGCTTTAAGATCATGTGGCATACATCAACCAATCAGAATAAAGGGGGTTTATTTTTTTTAACATGCTTTATTTGTATGTAACACTACATGATGAAGCGTGAATTTCTGACGAAACCGTTCATTTTTAATGTTTTTTTTCTAGCAGATTTAACAACATTTAATTAAATTTAAGTAATTTTCTTGGATTTACAGCAATATTTAACTTTAAAAATTGGTATGGGGTGGCCAACAATAATGCAGGACTGGTTATATCTCCAGAAACAAAAAGGTTACAGTTCTTAAAGGGGCATGCACACACAGCCTTTAAATAGACAACTCATGCCACACACAGTCTTAAAGGGACAGATCAGTATGTGAACCTTGCACCCTCTCAAAGTCATAAAGGGGCAGGCACACAGACTTAAAGGGACATGAAACCCATTTTTTCTTACATGGTTCTGATAGAGAATACCATTTTAAACAACATTCCAATTTATTTCTATTTAATCTGCTTCATTCTTCAGATATCCTTTGTTGAAGAAATATCAATGCACATGGGTTCGCCAATCAGCAGCTACTGAGCCTCTTTAGATATGCTTTTTAACAAAGGATAACAAGAGAATGAAGAAAATAAGATAATGGAAGTAAATTGAAAAATTGTTTAAAATTGCATGCTCTTGTGACTTCCGGTGGACGGCGTCAGGAAATGGCAGCAGAAATTTTCAGCTCTGAGGGAATCTGCTTTTTTGCCCATTGAACCTAGCCATCCTCTTCTTCCTTGGCATTTCGGATGCCCGGATACTTTAATGGATTCAGGAGTACATCTTCCCTGAGCCCCGGAAGGTGAAAAACGTGAATGTTTCAGACATATACTGTGTAAATACGACGCAACTCATTTTGGAGTGATGGGAGACTGTACAATCAGGATTGTTAACGATCTGATCGGATTGTTTGTACCGCTCCTAGACGGCTTGGAAGCCTCTTGTTTAACCCTTTGTGAGGAGATCCGAGCAACTAGACAACATACTCATTCTCTGAATGGCGTCTGTGATTCTGATAAAGGATGGCCACATGGAAACGGATCAGCCCTCATTTACTAACTCACAGGTTGAGGATGGCCTAAATATTCAGCCACAGAGCAACTGCTTTAATAGCCATGCAATCGCCGTGGAGACGGAGATCTTACACCATATACCTTTTCTTGCATCGGCTTACCTGCAAACTGCCTCTAAGGCCCTAATCCCACATCACAGATTAGATGACTCGCAAGATTTTCAAACACACTTGGCTCAGGAACCCGGTGACGAGTCAAGTGAAAAGCTCCCTCATCCTATCTTAATAGCAGAGTGGGGCACAGTGATTTGCGTCTGTAAGGCTCAGCTGGGGGAACAGCTAATTTTTACCTCACCACAGCGTGATCTTAAAAGCCTTTGTTGGAAGGGATACTTAAGGGCCGGTTCACCTACCGGTATCGGATGATCCTCTCCATGTGACTCCGCTCAGACAGGGTATTGCTTCGCTCCTGTTTTCACCATTATTATGGAAGCATAGCGTCACAATAGCGAACAGTGGCTAGTATGATACAGAGAAATAAATATGACCACTTAATCCCCACACACAAACATTGTAATACCCTAATGTCCACCCCACCACCATCCGTTTTGATGCAGTAGATCATCTTAGGCCATTACTTCACTCTATTCTACCCCCACTGCTGACACAATAAAATATATCGATGTGTATGGTGGCACAAATGGTGTGTATCCGGAGCTTGCAAGAACCTGGATTTTTACTCTTTCTCACCTATGCAACAGAGATCTCTGGACACTATGAGACTGGCTTATCTGTACTCTCTTAGATCACCATTAAATACAACAGACTGTCGTGACTATATGGCCAGACTATAATACAGCTCTATTTTAATTGCAATGCCGACTGTCATGTTATAGAGTTCCTAAATTAATTTTCTAAGTTGGTATAAGTTACAGCCCTGTTGGCTTTTGGTTTTATATTGGTGTAATGTTCTTTGACAACATCTATAGAGGGCTAGCACTGAAGAAGCCGTTTGACAACATCCAGAACAATAATGGCGGACACTGCTAGTTAAGATGTTAGACATGTATGTCTTACTGCCTCTGCTTAACACACAAGTATTTCAGCTTAGGACAATACCCCGCACTTTCAATTCACTACGCATACCCTCATAAGAATCAATACATAGCGGTCTTTCCATACATATTGAGAGTACAGGAAACCTCTCCGTTTGTAATAGCGGGTATAATCTTTCTCGCACGCACACAAACATCACTATAGGTACAAATGGGGTTAACTCATGATGGATCACGAGTATTACTATGCACATTAATCTTCAACACTTAGATTGCACTATACTCTGTCGGTGGAGACACCGTAGCTCTCACAGTACCCACATCAAAGCTGTGTTTATACAAGCATCCTAGGCCAGACATGTTTAACTTTTTCTTGTGCGCATCCAAACGACACCATGGGTGCAGGGTGAGTTAAATCAAACAGGATATTGATTGCTGTCATACACACTGATCTTAGACTGCTCAATTCTCCTATGCTGCGGGGACACCGCAGCTCCCATAATATCTGCCGCAAAGCTGTGTCTACCCAAACATCCTAACTGTACGTGAAACAAACTGTATGCTAATTCTTATGTAAGCAGATAGCTCTTAGTTATAGGTGCTATAGTTACTTATATTTCTCACAGCTTATTTATATAGGTTAAACAGGGATTATGGTTAGTTTTTAATCGCCTTTGTAAGTAATATTTTCGCAGAACGGAGGGAATATGTGATAAATTGTTGAATAGTCAAGGCCCCAGATAGTTTTGCACTAAGAGGTATGACCTAAAGTAAGGCTCAGAATACAAAATAGACATATAGAAGGTCCAATATGGTGTGCAATCACTCTAAGTAAAGTGTTGTTAGCTTCTTGAGGGACATATTCGACCTACCCCACAAACCCCCACTCTATACTCATCATTCGTTATCCTGGAGAGTGGTGGAGTACGCATACTCTTTTCTACAATTCTCATATAGAGCTCATCACATCATTATCCCACCTCATCTTTTCCCTTTCTTCTTTAAGGTTATAACCCATAGTCTGCCGCGAGCCATCCTAGTGTTTAGTCTTATTAATGTTAATTTTAGAGTTAGCTTTATTTTTATTGTTGTTTTTGATGTTTAGTTGTATTAGTTTTTTGAAATAACAAAACCCCAACGCCAGGGTACATATGCATATTATTTGAATGTCACTTAAATTTGTGGAAAATGCTTATAATTTGTACTATAATTGTGATCACATTCTAACGTACCTGATAAGGTGTTTATCAATTCTGTGAACTCTTTGCATACCCTGCGTGGTGTACTAATGGATTTGCTTTACTAAGGTACCCTGTGTTGGCAATAAATAAAATATAAAAAAAAAAAAAAAATTCGTGCTCTTTCTAAATCATGAAAGAAAAATTTTGAGTTTCACGTACCTTTAAGGGGACAGCACACCACATGCATGAAATTATGGTACAGGCGCACAAGGAACACTTAGTCTTAAAGGGATAGGCACACACATTGACTTTAAGGGACAACAAACCACACGCATGCAATCTTAATAGTATAGGCGCACAAGCACCCAAGGAACACAGGCTTAAAGGGATAGGCGCAGACACACAATGCACACAGACTTAAAGGGGCAACACACCACACGCATGCAATCTTAATGGTACAGGCAAACAACCAACCAAGGAACACTCAGTCTTAAAGGGGTAGGCATACACACAGCCTTTAACCCTTTTAGTGCAAACGACAGCTCTGAGCCTTCCCAGAGTTTCCCATTCAGGTGCTAACGATGGCTCAGAGCCGTCGCTAGCACTCTCCCACCTTGAGGGAGATCTGGGGGCTCCCACCCGCTCCTACCCCGGCGATCGGGTCTGCATAGTGACAGGCATCGCCCAGGCTTCACGTTATGCGTGGTGACGTCACACGCAATGACGTCACCACGCAACCTTATTTAAAAATGACAAAGTATAGGAAAGGGGGCATGCTGCTTAGATGTCTGTATCTCAGGCATCTAAGCAGCTACAGACCCCCCAAGACCCACCGTTGGAAAGGTAATCGCCTAACCTTTCCAACAGTGTAACTCTAGGGGATATCAAGAAAAAAAAAAAAAAAAAACAGCTTAACACCCAGGTGGGAAAGTGCTTAGCACTCAAAGGGTTAAAGGAACAGGGCACAATGCACACAGGCTTAAAGGGACAACAAACCACAATGACATGCTCTAATGCTATGTGTTTAGTCCCAAGTAGATACAATCAGTAGCACAACTCAGATGTGTAACTAGCACCACCAATTTGCAAGCTGAGGAATACTTCTACTCTGTGTTTACTCCTTTGTGGGTTAAACACACAATGCAGGATGGGTAGTCTTAAAATTCCATTTGCCAATAACAAATTAGAGCATGTAATGGTTTGACTATTATCACCATTTAATTATACTATATGTCTGCAACAAAAAGTATCTACTGTTATACAGGAAACAGCTTGTATACTATGAATTTAATGTATTTTACAACAATTTAACTCTTACCTGTTGTAACAAAAGAGGCACAAACATTTCTTTTGACAATGAACTAGACACTAAGTGTTGGCTGTATGTCAACTGGTGCTGTAGATCTGATAACTTTAGCATCACCTGCAGATTAGAAAAAATAAATAAAAATACTATTAAATGTAAGAAACAGGACATTGTGGTAAATTTGCATTGCCTATAGTTAATACTCAAGTAGAACATGCAGAGATAAAAAACAACTTTGAAGAATGAACATAAAGTCTTAAGGTCTATATTCTGGGCTGTACAGCATATCTATTTAGTGGGTTTAAGTGGTTAGTTATTTGACCAAATGCTACAAAACTACCGCCTAACAGTCACTCCATATCATAATTTCATAAATGCAACAAATATAAAAAAGAGCATAAGAAGGGAAAGAAATCCAGGTGTCTGTGGAATGGTATAAAAGGATCAGGAATTGGGTTAGTAAAGACTTGGTGATTATAGGCAGTGACAGAGCAATAATAAATGCAACAGAATAGTTTACCGTGAATGTTAGCTGTGCATTTCTGGGTTGGGCTTGCATGGGACATATGATGGGGAGCATGACCTAAGGCTGAGGAGACAAACTTGTAATGTACCACAGTATATAACTAGCCTTGGGTAGCTTCAGCAGGGGCCCGCTGCTTCCACTTCCCAAAGACACTGCTGCTATGAAGACCGTTTACTGTACCTACTGCTAATGAACATATGGAGAAGAGAGATATTTGCCAAAAAGAGGAGTTACTTGGATATAGCATGTGTGAAGCAGACGTGTAGGAAAACAAGACAAGGGTCCTTAGAGTACTTTGAAAAGGAGCAATATGCCATTTTTTTAAGTGGTCATATATAAAAGGTTAATGGAAATAATGTATAATTTTCATTAAAATATTGATATATTTAGGGATTATTATATCTTTACTGCATGTCCAAAGGTTTCAGAGACCATTTACAATCCACCATAGCTTTACAGCTGTACTCATGGGCACTGGGAGCAGGTGCGGACTGCTCCAAGTGTCCACAAAGCACAGCTGCCACCATGACAGAGAGCTCACAGCAACGTCTGCCAATGACCATGATGGGCTTAAAAAGTACTTTAATAGGAGAAAATGCAGTAGGCTATTTTTATTTCATATAGACTATAAAGTCAGAAACTTTTTGAAAAATAGGGAAAACTAAAAATGCTATATTAGAGGTAATAAAATTATTTTATTTTAAAATATCATGCTCATAGGCGTCAAGAGACAATTTACAATCCACCATAGCTTTACAGCTGTATCCATGGGCACAGGGAGCAGGCGCGCACTGCTCCACATGTCCATAAAAACAGCTGCCACCATGTGCAGAGAGCTCACTGTAACATCTGCCAGTGACCATGTTGGGTCTAACAGGACAGAAGTAAATTATGCTGTTAAGCAGCCATTGAAAATAAGGGGAAATAAAATGCCATGCTAGAGGCATTAAGTAATTATTTTAGACTAAACATGCCCAGAGGCTTCAGAAACAGTTTACGCCCCACCATAGCCTTACAGCTGTAGCCACGGGCACCAGGAGCAGGTGCGGACTGCTCTTAGTGTCCGTAACTACAGCTGCCACCATGTGCAGAGAGCTCACTGTAACGTCTGTCAATGACCATGTTGGGACTATCAGGAGGGAAGAAAGTAAAATTATGCTGTTAAGCAGCCATTGAAAATAAGGGGGGGGGGATGCCATGCTAAAAGGCAGTAATTTATTTTAGACTATACATGCCCAAAGGCTTCAGAAACAGTTTACACCCCACCATAGCCTTACAGCTGTAGTCACGGGCACCAGGAGCAGGTGCGGACTGCTCTAAGTGTCCGCAAACTACAGCTGCCACCATGTGCAGAGAGCTCACTGCAACGTCTGCCAGTGACCATGTTGGGTTTTATGGGAGAGAAGTAAATTATGCTGTTAAGCAGTCTTTGAAAATAGGGGGAAATAAAATATAATCCTAGGGGCAGAAATGAATTATTTTAGACTAGTCACATGTCCAGAGGCTTCAGAAACAGTTTACGCCCCACCATAGCTTTACAGCTGTAGTCACGGGCACCAGGAGCAGCCGCGGACTGCTCTTAGTGTCCGCAAACTACAGCTGCCACCATGTGCAGAGAGCTCACTATAACATCTGCCAGTGACCATGTGACACCTACATATTAATAACCTGTACTTACCTGCAAACTGGTCTCACAGCCTTGTGGAAGAAAATTAAGCTGTCACATGCTTGAAGTTTCCATAAAGCCATTCTGCCATGCCATCACCTGTTTCTAACCGCTGGAGCCATTTTTTAGCTGGACAGATATTCCAAATAAGCCAGCTAGAAGAGACAAAATAGACTTAAAACATTTAAATTATAGATTCCAATTAGAGAAGTAACCTAGCAGAGGTAGTCAGGCTATGGCAACAGTATACAAAAGGATTTATTATAATAATTTGAGAAACCATTCTTTAGCCTGTGAGAGAGAGTTTTTATATCTCTCTCTCTCATATATATATATATATAAAAATAAAAGAAACACACACCATGCAACCACACTCAACATACTTAAAGGGACAGTTTACTCAAAAATGTTCTCTCAGAAACGGAGCAGTGTTTGAGAATGCTGGTGCAGCGGCAACCAATCAGCCTTCTCTGCAAGCTGACATCTCCAAGGCAACCAAAAAGTGTCCTCTGTGTCTGCAGCTCAATGTGAGCAGATCTGCATGCAGGGGGTGTTAATTTTCTATTATGAGACCAGTAGCACTAGAACAGCTATGTTTTAAATGAAGAAAAGTATCTGATTTTTTTGTTTACCAAGCCCCTTACATTGAGTGTCCCAGACTACCTCATCAACAGTGCTAAACTGGGAGCTTCCAAATACGTTTGTAAAAGGTTTTATACTGATTTTTAGATTAGTATCTGTGTATCTTATTCTTTATAGTAGTATCTATTGCATGCAGTTAAATGAAAATTGGTGTATACTGTCCCTTTAATGATTTCATATACTTGTAGTTGCTTAATCAAAATAAAAGCCATCAACTTGTAATGTGTTAGTAAAATATATTTTACATCATAATCCCTTTATTATCCATTCCCCAGTTTTGCATAACCAACGCAGTTATAAAAATATACTTTTTACCTCTGATTATCTTGTATCGATGCTTATGAAGACTGCCTCCTTATCTCAGATCTTTTGACAGATTTGCATGTTAAGCAATTAATGTGCTTACTCTTAAATATCTCTACGGCCATGTGTACAGTTATTTATATGAAACACGTGAACCAACGCCCTCTAGCAGTGAAAAATTGTCAAATACATTCAGATAAGAGGTGGCCTTCAAGGGCTTATGAGCCTACCTAGGTTAGCTTTCAACTAAGAATACTAAAAGAACAAAGCAAATTGGAAAGTTGTTTAAAATTGCATGCACTATCTGAATCATGAAAGTTTAAGTCTGATTAGACTGTCCCTTTAAGTCCAAGAAATTTACAAACTATGTAAACACAGCCAGCAGAAGAAATTACACTCCCGGTGGGTAGAAGATGATAACTAAATAAAATACTTTTCCATTGTAAGTATTGGGGTTTGGTTTACAAACAGACAAGATAATGAAGCAAATGTGTGTACACAAATTGGTAACATAATGAGATCAATTTTACCTGCGAGGTCAACCCATTTCAAAACCAGAAATGTAATATCTTATAAATAAACCCGAAAATGCAATTTCCCATACACTTTATATACTCTGCAGCTGGTATAACAAGTCATTGGAAATACATTTACACAATGTTACTGTATACTGTCCCTTTAAATAGAAAGGTAAAAACAGAAATGTGCATAAATGCATTTAAATAGAAGCATTTTCACAATACTGTATACAGAACATGCTCAAACACAACACAAAGCCCACTGAATGAATGTAAAGAGTAATTTACTAGCAGGTGTGTAATATACCCATTTCTTTAAATGTTGGCTATTTCTATTGGATACTTCTAGAGACATTTACAGACTGATCTCTTACACTAAAAATAATAATAATAATAATAATAATAATAATAATCTGCCTTTGCAAAAGTTTCAGTTAATAGCCTAATTATGTGCTTACACACAGACAAGCTACACAGTCCATTACTGCAGTACAAAGCAGTTTGTTTTTTTAACTACAGACCTTTATCTCATTTACTTAGGAACTTTTTATCCACTGAAATCAAGAGTACTTTCTCTTATTTGTAATCAGAGCTATAGATCAAATCAATGCTACACAACTAAACGTTTATAACATCAAGAAATCTTTTATAAAAGTTTAACAGCAAAATGCTTGCAGTATTAATGGGTAAAGCATAGGTAGTGAAGATAGTGCATTTATATGATTCTGCATTGCAATGCAGCTAAACAGTTTACTAGGTCACATTTAAAGCATAATAAGCAGACAATTTAAACACTGCCCACGCATCTGCAGGCAAACACATGATATAAACCAGTGGTTCTCAACCAAAGGGAGCTCAAGGTCCAGTAAATTTTAGCAGCAGGGGCGGGCTGATCAGCCAAGCAAATAGGACCTGGGCCGAACTACCAGCAAGTAAGGGGGCCCACAAATGGCATCTCCACAGATCCTGGTGCATTCCTTAAGCTGGAGTTTTCAATTGCCCTATCAGTAACTAAGCAAGTAAGTGTGGGTTTAGTGGGGGCCATGGAGTGTGGGGTCTGGCCCTGGAGGTTGGGTGCCCTTTCTCTGGACCTTAATGTTGGGGGGCCTGGCTCTGAAGGTTGAGGGACCTGTTGGGGGCAGGTCAGGGAGGCTACCATGTTCATTTGCATAAAATGTAATACATTTTGGTCAGTGTGAGACAGTCTTCCTGGGGCCTTGATTGGTCTCAGTCTGCCCCTGGTGTGCAGTGGGGTAAGAGTGTGCAGTGGGGGCATGACAGGTCGGGGCCCACCAGCAGGGCTATCACGGCCCGGTACTGGGCCACGGCCCGGCTGTTGAGAAACCAGGATATAAACATCACTGCTGAATATAAGATACAAATCACATATTTAACACAACACAAAGTAATGCAAATCTCACCTGATAAACACCACAAACATCTCACGATTTTTTGGCGCAATTTCAGCCTTCCAGAAACTTGTGTACAGGAAGTCAGTAAAATTAAAATGCAACCTCAAGGCCTTAAGATCATGTGGCATACAGCAACCAAGCAGAATAAAGGGTTTTTTTTTTTTTTTTTTTTTTTTTTTTTAACATGCTTTATTTGTATGTAACACTACATGATGAAGCGTGAATTTCTGACGAAACCGTTAATTTTTAATGGTTTTTTTTCTAGCAGATTTAACATTTAATTAAATAAGCAATTTTCTTGGATTTACAGCCATATTTAACTTTAAAAATTGATATGGGGTGGACAACAATAATGCAGGACTGGTTATATCTCCAGAAGCAAAAGGTTAGTCTTAAAGGGGCATGCAAACAAAGCCTTTAAATAGGCAACTCATACCACACAGTCTTAAAGGGACAGATCACAGTATGTGAACCTTGCATCCTCTCAAAGTCATAAAGGGGCAGGCACACAGACTTAAAGGGACATAAAACCCATTTTTTTCTTACATGGTTCTGATAGAGAATACCATTTTAAACAACATTCCAATTTATTTCTATTTAATTTGCTTCATTCTTCAGATATCCTTTGTTGAAGAAATATCAATGCACCTGGGCCGCCAATCAGCAGCTACTGAGCCTCTTTAGATATGCTTTTTAACAAAGGATATAAAGAGAATGAAGGAAATAAGATAATGGAAGTAAATTGAAAAATTGTTTAAAATTGCATGCTCTTTCAAAATCATGAAAGAAAAATTGTGAGTTTCACGTACCTTTAAGGGGACAGCACACCACATGCATGAAATTATGATACAGGCACGCAAGGAACACTTAGTCTTAAAGGGATAGGCACACACATTGACTTAAAGGGACAACAAACCACACGCATGCAATCTTAATAGTACAGGCGCACAAGCACCCAAGGAACACTTAGGCTTAAAAGGATAGGCGCAGACACACAATGCACACAGCCTTTAAAAAGGGACAGGCACACACAATGCACACAGACTTAAAGGGGCAACACACCACACGCATGCAATCTTAATGGTACAGGCAAACAACCAACCAAGGAACACTCAGTCTTAAAGGGGTTGGCATACACACAGCCTTTAACCCTTTTAGTGCCAACGACAGCTCTGAGCCATCCCAGAGTTTCCCATTCAGGTGCCAACGATGGCTCAGAGCAGTCGCTAGCACTCTCCCACCTTGAGGGAGATCTGGGGGCTCCCACCCGCTCCTACCCCGGCGATCGGGTCTGCATAATGACAGGCATAGCCCGGGCTCCACGTTATGCGTGGTGACGTCACACGCAACCTTATTTAAAAATGACAAAGTATAGGAAAGGGGGCATGCTGCTTAGATGTCTGTATCTCAGGCATCTAAGCAGCTACAGACCCCCAAGACCCACCGTTGGAAAGGTAATCACATAACCTTTCCAACAGTTTAAGTCTAGGGGATATCAAGAAGAAAAAAAAAACAAAACAAAAAAAAAACAGCTTAGCACCCAGGTGGGAAAGCACTTAGCACTCAAAGGGTTAAAGGAACAGGCACAATGCACACAGGCTTAAAGGGACAACAAACCACAATGACATGCTCTAATGCTATGTGTTTAGTCCCAAGTAGATACAATCAGTAGCACAACTCAGATGTGTAACTAGCACCACCAATTGGGACCAGCACTGCTTTGCAAACTGAGGAAGTACTTCTACTCTGCGTTTACTCCTTTGTGGGTTAAACACACAATGCAGGGTCGGTAGTCTTAAAATTCCATTTGCCAATAACAAATTAGAGCATGTAATGGTTTGACTATTATCACCATTTAATTATACTATAGGTCTGCAACAAAAAGTATCTACTGTTATACCGGAAACAGCTTGAATACTATGAATTGAATGTATTTTACAACAATTTAACTCTTACCTGTTGTAACAAGAGAGGCACAAACATTTCTTTTGACAATGAACTAGACAATAAGTGTTGGCTGTATATCAACTGGTGCTGTAGATCTGATAACTTTAGCATCACCTGCAGATTAGAAAAAATAAATAAAAATACTATTAAATGTAAGAAACAGGACAATGTGGTAAATTTGCATTGCCTATAGTTAATACTCAAGTAGAACATGCAGAGCTAAAACACTTAGAAGAATGAAGATAAAGTCTTAAGGTCTATATTCTGGGCTGTACAGCATATCTATTTAGTGGGTTTAAGTGGTTAGTTATATGACCAAATGCTACAAAACTACCGCCTAACAGTCACTCCATATCATAATTTCATAAATGCAACAAATATAAAATAAAGAGCATAAGGGAAAGAAATCTAGGTGTCTGTGGAATGGTATAAAAGGATCAGGAATTGGGTTAGTAAAGACTTGGTGATTATAGGCAGTGACAGAGCAATAATAAATGCAACAAGAGTGTACCATGAATGTTAGCTGTGCATTTTCTAGGTTGGGCTTGCATGGGACATATGATGGGCAGCATGACCTAAGGCTGAGGAGACAAACTTGTAATGTACCACAGTATATAACTAGCCTTGGGTAGCTTCAGCAGGGGCCCGCTGCTTCCACTTCCCAAAGACACCGCTGCTATGAAGACCGTTTACTGTAACTACTGCTAATGAACATATGGAAAAGAGAGATCTTTGCCAAAGAGGAGTTACTTGGATATAGCATGTGTGAAGCAGACGTGTAAGAAAACAAGACAAGGGTCCTTAGAGTACTTTGAAAAGGAGCAATATGCTATTTTTTAAGTGGTCATATATAAAGGTTAATGGAAATAATGTATACATTTTCATTAAAATATTGATATATTTAGGGGATTATTATATCTTTACTGCATGTCCAAAGGTTTCAGAGACCATTTACAATCCACCATAGCTTTACAGCTGTACTCATGGGCACTGGGAGCAGGTGCGGACTGCTCCAAGTGTCCACAAAGCACAGCTGCCACCATGACAGAGAGCTCACAGCAACGTCTGCCAATGACCATGATGGGCTTAAAAAGTACTTTAATAGGAGAAAATGCATTTGGCTATATTTAATATAAACGATAAAGTCAGAAACTTTACTTTGAAAAATAGGGGAAAAAGGGAAAATTGAAAATGCTATTTTAGAGGCAATACAATTATTTTATTTTAAAATATCATGCTCATAGGCGTCAAGAGACAATTTACAATCCACCATAGCTTTACAGCTGTATCCATGGGCACAGGGAGCAGGCGCGCACTGCTCCACATGTCCATAAAAACAGCTGCCACCATGTGCAGAGAGCTCACTGTAACATCTGCCAGTGATCATGTTGGGTCTAACAGGACAGAAGAAAGTAAATTATGCTGTTAAGCAGCCATTGAAAATTAGGGGAAATAAAATGCCATGCTAGTAATTATTTTAGACTAAACATGCCCAGAGGCTTCAGAAACAGTTTACACCCCACCATAGCCTTACAGCTGTAGCCACGGGCACCAGGAGCAGGTGCGGACTGCTCTTAGTGTCCGTAACTACAGCTGCCACCAAGTGCAGAGAGCTCACTGTAACGTCTGTCAATGACCATGTTGGGACTATCAGGAGGGAAGTAAAATTATGCTGTTAAGCAGCCATTGAAAATAAGGGGGGGGGGAATGCCATGCTAGAGGCAGTAATTATTTTAGACTATACATGCCCAAAGGATTCAGAAACAGTTTACTCCCCACCATAGCCTTACAGCTGTAGCCACGGGCACCAGGAGCAGGTGCGAACTGCTCTTAGTGTCCATAACTACAGCTGCCACCATGTGCAGAGAGCTCACAGCAACGTCTGCCAGTGACCATGTTGGGTTTTACGGGAGAGAAGTAAATTATGCTGTTAAGCAGTCTTTGAAAATAGGGGGAAATAAAATATAATCCTAAGGGCAGAAATTAATTATTTTAGACTAGTCACATGTCCAGAGGCTTCAGAAATAGTTTACGCCCCACCATAGCTTTACAGCTGTAGTCACGGGCACCAGGAGCAGCCGCGGACTGCTCTTAGTGTCCGCAAACTACAGCTGCCACCATGTGCAGAGAGCTCACTATAACATCTGCCAGTGACCATGTGACACCTACATATTAATAACCTGTACTTACCTGCAAACTGGTCTCACAGCCTTGTTGAAGAAAATTAAGCTGTCATATGCTTGAAGTTTCCATAAAGCCATTCTGCCATGCCATCACCTGTTTCTAACCGCTGGAGCCATTTTTGAGCTGGACAGATATTCCAAATAAGCCAGCTAGAAGAGACAAAACAGACTTAATACATTTACATTATAGATTCCAATTAGAGAAGTAACCTAGCAGAGATAGTCAGGCTATGGCAACAGTATACAAAAGGATTTATTATAATAATTTGAGAAACCATTATTTAGCCTGTGAGAGAGATAAATAAATATATATATATATATATATATATATATATATATATATATATATATATATTTTTTTTTTTTTTTTTTTTTTTTTTTTTTTTTTTTAAATAAAAGAAACACAAACACACACCATGCAACCACACTCAACATACTTAAAGGGACAGTTTACTCAAAAATGTTCTCCCCTTTAATTTGTTAAAAATGATCTATTTTACCTGCTGGAGTGCATTGCATTGTTTACAAGTAGCTAGTTTACCCTTATTTTGGCATTTGAAATAGCTGATTTAGCCTGTGGTATCCCAACCTATACTGAAAGTTTTTGGACTTAAAAGGACAGTCATTTTGGGAGCAAAAACCATTTAAAAAATTAAACTTGTCATTTACATTTTTATAATTAACATCCATTATTACCTTTTTTGCATTTTTAAGTTATTCACCTTTTAAATGTATAAGGTTTCCAGTGCCCTCTGAAATCAACTTTTAAAGACCAATAAGCAGGGCAGTAATACGACCTCTGTGTATACCTGCTCATACACAGACTGCCTGGCTTATTCATCCGTGCTCAGAAACTGAGCAGTGTTTGAGAATGCTGGTGCACCGGCAACCAATCAGCCTTCTCTGCAAGTTGACATCTCCAAGGCAACCCAAAAAGCGTCCTCCGTGTCTGCAGCTCAATGTGAGCAGATCTGCATGCAGTGGGTGTTCGTTTTCTATTATGAGACCAGCAGCACTAGAACAGCTATGTTTTAAATGAAGAAAAGTGTCTGCTTAGTTTACCAAGCCCCTTACAGCGAGTGCCCCAGTCTACCCCATCAACAGTGCTAAACTGGGAGCTTCCAAGTACATTTGTAAAAGGTTTTATACTGATTTTTAGATCAGTATCTGTGCATATTCTTTATAGTAGTGTCTATTACATGCAGTTAAATGAAAATTGGTGTATACTGTCCCTTTAATGATTTCATATACAGTACTTGTAGTTGCTTAATCAAAATAAAAGCCATCAACTTGTAATGTGTTAGTAAAATATATTTTACATCATAATCCCTTTATTATCCATTCCCCAGTTTTGCATAACCAGTGCCGTTATAAAAATATACTTTTTACCTCCGATTATCTTGTATCGATGCTTATGAAGACTGCCTCCTTATCTCAGATCTTTTGACAGACTTGCATGTCAAGCAATAAATGTGCTTACTCTTAAATATCTCTACGGCCATGTGTACAGTTATTTATATGAAACACGTGAACCAACGCCCTCTAGCAGTGAAAACTGGTCAAATACATTTAGATAAGAGGTGGCCTTCAAGGGCTTATGAGCCTACCTAGGTTAGCTTTCAACTAAGAATACTAAAAGAACAAAGCAAATTGGAAAGTTGTTTAAAATTGCATGCACTATCTTTATCATGAAAGTTTAAGTCTGACTAGACTGTCCCTTTAAGTCCAAGTAATTGACACACTATGTAAACACAGCCAGCAGAAGAAGATAACTAAATAAAATACTTTTCCATTGTAATCTCCAAGTATTGGGGTTTGGTTTACAAACACAAGATAATGAAGCAAATGTGTGTACACAAACTGGTAACATAATGAGATCAATTTTACCTGCAAGGTCAACCCATTTCAAAACCAGAAATTTAAAAGGGACATAAAAAACCCCAAAAATATTTTACAATTTCAAACAACTTTCCAATTCACTTCTATTATTTAATTTGCTTCCTTCTCTTGTTATCCTTTGCTGAAAGGTTTATCTAGGCAAGTTCAGGAGCAGCAGAGATGCTAGGTTCTAGCTGCTGATTGGTGGCTGCATATATAAACTGATTGTTATTGGCTCACCCCTGTGTTCAGTTAGAAACCATTAGTGCATTGCTGCTCCTTCAACAAATGATACCAAGAGAATAAAACAGATTAGATAATAGAAGTAAATTAGAAAGTTGTTTAAAATTGTATTCTCTATCTGAATCCTGAAATACATTTTTTGGGTTTCATGTCCCTTAAATATCTATAAATAAACCCGAAAATGCAATTGCCCATACATTTTGAATACTCTGCAGCTGGTATAACAAGTCATTGGAAATACATTAAAGTGACACTGAACCCAATTTTTTTCTGTTGTGATTCAGATAGAGCATGACATTTTAAGCAACTTTCTAATTTACTCCTATTATCAAATTGTCTTCATTCTCTTGGTATCTTTATTTGAAATGCAAGAATGTAAGTTTAGATGCCAGCCCATTTTTTGTAAACAACCTGGGTTGTCCTTGCTGATTGGTGGATAAATTCATCCACCAATAAAAAAAAAGTGCTGTCCACAGTTCTGAACCTAAAAAAAAAAGCTTAGATGCTTTTTTTCAAAGAAAGATAGCAAGTGAACAAAGAAAATTTGATAATAGGAGTCAATTAAAATGATCCTTTAAATAGGGAACAACAGAAATGTGCATAAATGCATTTAAATAGAAGCATTTTCACAATACTGTATACAAAACATGCTCAAACAACACAAAGCCCACTGAATGAATTTAAAGAGTAATTTACTAGCAGGTGTGTAATATACCCATTTATTTAAATGTTGGCTATTTCTATTGAATACTTCTAGAGACATTTACAGACTGATCTCTTACACTAAAAATAATAATAATAATAATAATAATAATCTGCCTTTGCAAAAGTTTCAGTTATTAGCCTAATTATGTGATAACACAGGGATAAGCTACACAGCCCATTACTTCAGTACAAAGCAGTTTGTTTTTTACACTGCAGAGCTGTATCTCATTTACTTAGGAACTTTTTATCCACTGAAATCAAGAGTACTGTCTCTTATTTGTAATCTGAGCTATAGATCAAATCAATGCTACACAACTAAACGTTTATAACATCAAGAAATCTTTTATAAAAGTTTAACAGCAAAATGCTTGCAGTATTAATGGGTAAAGCATAGGTAGTGAAGATAGTGCATTTATATGATTCTGCATTGCAATGCAGCTAAACAGTTTACTAGGTCACATAGAAAGCATAATAAGCAGACAATTTAAGCACTTGGCTCATATACACACTCATCTGCAGGCAAACACATGATATAAATATCACTGCTGAATATAAGATATAAATCACATATTTAACACAAAGTAATGCAAATCTCACCTTCTAAATACCACAAACATCTCACGATTTTTTGGCGCAATTTCAGCCTTCCAGAAACTTGTGTACAGGAAGTCAGCAAGATTCAAATGCAACCTCGTGGCTTTATGATCATGTGGCATACATCAACCAATCAGAATAAAGGGTTTTTTTTTTTTGTTTTTTTTTTTAAACATGCTTTATTTGTTTGTAACACTACATGATGAAAAGTGAATTTCTGACAAAACAGTTATTTTTTTATGGGGTTTTTTTCTAGCAGATTTAACAACATTTAATTAAATTTAAGTAATTTTCTTGGATTTACAGCAATATTTAACTTTAAATATTAATATTTAACTTTAAATATTGGTATGGGGTGACCAACAATAATGCAGGACTGGTTAAATATCCAGAATCAAAAGGGAACAATCTTAAAGGGGCATGCACACACAGCCTTTAAATAGACAACTCACGCCACACACAGTCTTAAAGGGACAGATCACAGTATGTGAACCTTGCACACTCTCAAAGTCATAAAGGGGCAGGCACACACAACGCACACAGACTTAAAGGGACATGAAACCCATTTATTTTTTCTTACATGGTTCTGATAGAGAATACCATTTTAAACAACATTCCAATTTATTTCTATTATTTAATTTGCGTCATTCTTCAGATATCCTTTGTTGAAAAAATACCAATGCACATGGGTCCACCAATCAGCAGCTACTGAGCCTATTTAGATATGCTTTTGAACAAAGGATATCAAGGGAATGAAGAAAATAGGATAATGGAAGTAAATTAGAAAACTGTTTAAAATGACATGCTCTTTCTAAATCATTTAAGGAAAATTGTGAGTTTCATGTACCTTTAAGGGGACAGCACACCACATGCATGAAATTATGGCACAGGCACACAAGGAACACTTAGTCTTAAAGGGATAGGCACACACACAGACTTAAAGGGACAACAAGCCACATGCATGCAATCTTAATGGTACAGGCACACAAGCACCCAATGAACACTTAGGCTTAAAGGGATAGGCGCAGATACACATAATGCACACAGCCTTTAAAGGGACAGGCACACACAATGCATACAGACTTAAAGGGACAACAAACCACACGCATGCAATCTTAATGGTACAGACGCACAGGCACACACACAATGCATACAGACTTAAAGGAACAACAAACCACATGTATGCAATCTTAAAGGGACAGTCGCACACGCAATGCGCACAGCCTTTAAAGGGACAGGCACACACATCACACACAGACTTAAAGGGGAAACACACCACACGCATGCAATCTTAATGGTATAGGCGCACAACCACCCAAGGAACACTCAGTCTTAAAGGGGTAGGCACAGACACACAATGCACACAGCCTTTAAAAGGGACCCGCAGACACAACACACAGACTTAAAGGGGCAACACACCACAAGCATGCAATCTTAATAGTACAGGCGCACAAACCACCAAAGGAACACTCGGTCTTAAAGGGGTAGGCATACACACATAATGCACACAACCTTTAAAAAGGGACAGATCACCATATGTGTGCACACACAACCTTGCACTCTCTCAAAGCAATGCACTCAGCCTTAAAGGGTCAGACACGTACACTCATGCACACAACTCACTCTTTAAAAAGACAACTTACACCACACACACACAATATTATTTGTAAGGGAGCACAAATACCCAAGGCACACTGTCTTAAAAGAACAGCTGATACCATACACAGTCTGAGAGGCAAACACAAGTCTGTGTATCCATCAGACTAGTACCAGGCTCCTCTCCCCTGGACTCCACCTCAGGCATTAAAGGGACATAAAACTCAAAAATGTTCTTTCATTATTCAGATAGAGAATGCAATTTTAAACTTTCTAATTTACTTCTATTATCTAAACTGCTTTGTTCTCTTGAATTCTTTTATTGACAGGGATACCTAGTTAGACTCAGGAGATGCTGATTGGAGGCTGCACATATATATCTCATGTTATTGGCTTTCCCAATGCTCCTAGTAATGCATTGCTGCTGCTTCAACAAAGGATACAAAGATAATGAAGCAAATTAAATAATAAAGTAAATTGGACAGTTGTCTAAAATTGTATTCTCCATCTGAATCATGAAACAAACATTTTAACTTCCATGTCCCTTTAAAGCCTAATTGATCTTCTATGCCTCCTTAAAGGTACAGGACACCTTACTGCAGCATGAACAAAAATCACTCTCTTCGACAAAAGCCTTTTATGATACTACCCCTGTCACATAGATTACACAATTGGGGCTGTTAACTACTGGGACCCATGAAGCACCTAAGCGAACAGGGCTTTAAAAGGGCACTGGCTTAAAGAAACAGGCACACAGCCTTTAGAGGGACAACTGCACACAATTGTAATGGTACACGTAGATTACACCACACACAAACACAGACAACACAGTATTAAAGGGACAGATGCACTCACACAATGCATACAGCATTAAAGCACTCTAAATACAGTATTAAAGGGACAGATCACAGAATGCACAAAGACAGGTGGTGCATGCAGTCTTAAAGGGAGACCCAACACCACACGCACTGTGTCTTCAGGGTACAGTCGCACACAACCTTAAAGGAACAGCTCACACTATGCGGACATTCTTAAATGGGCTTACACACACACAATACATGCAGGCTTACAGTGTCAAACAATAGCTGGCACATAAACACAGCCTTAAAGGGACAGCTCACAGTTTTCGTGCACATATTCAAATGGTTTAAATGGTTTAAAATTGTTATTGTTTAAAAAAGATAAATAATCTCTTTATTTACCATTCCCCAGTTTTGCATAACCAACACTGTTATAGAAATATACTTTTTACCTCTGTAATTACCTTGTATCTAAACTTCTGCTGACTGCCTCCTTATCTCAGATCTTTTGACAGGCTTGCATTACAGGCAATTAGTGCTGACTCTTAAATAACTTCACGTGCATGAGCACAATGTCATCTATATGAAACACATGAACTAACGCCCTCTAGCTGTGAAAAACTGTCAAATGCATTCACATAAGAGGCCGTCTTCAAGGGTTTAAAAATTAGCATATGAGCCTACCTAGGTTTAGCTTTCCACTAAGAATAGCAAGACAACAAAGCAAATTTGATGATAAAAGTAAAATAGAAAGTTGTTTAAAATTAAATGCTAAATATCTAAATCATGAAAGTTTAAAGGGATGGTTCAACTGCATGTAATATACACTACTATCAAAAAGCATATGCACAGATACTGATATAAAAATCCAGAATAAAACCTTTTAAAAAAGCAAATATACTTAGAAGCTCCCAATTTAGCACTGTTGATAAGGTTAGGCTGGGACACCCACTGAAATGGGCTGAGACAATGACACTCCCCCTCCCCTGCATATGAAAAGACCCATTACACAACCAGGAGTCTGTAGACATCAGTATACATCTAAAACTTTGGGGTTTGGTTAGGAGTCTGAAAATTAGCACAATGTGCATGTCTGTCCCTTTAAGACTGAATGCATTGTGTATGCCTGTCCCTTTAATTATTTTAGAGTGTGCAAGGTTGTATGTGTGTACATTCTGTGATCTGTCCCTTTAAAACTGCGTGTGGGTGAGAGTTCTCTTTTTAAAGGGTTGTTGTGCTTGTCCCTTCAAGACTGTGTGAGCGTGCAGTGAGCTGTACCTTTAAGGCTGTGTGAACATTATTTTAATAGAAGTGCACGGGAATTTTTTTGGGGTTAGATGAATCATACATTACAAATAATTGCCCATTATATTCTTTTTTCATCTTGTTTTAAACAAAACGAATACCGACCATTCGAGGAACTTTTAAATTTGTTTTCATTAAATAAATGTAAATATTCCTTTGCCACAAGTGAAAAAGATCACTTGTATCGTAAAATACTTTTAGTGCGTTTGAGAGCTGCGCTAATCCTGATCCTTCTTCACAGAGTGCGCACTAATAGGAGGCCTAACGCAGTGGCTCCCAGGGCCTGCACTATAGGACCTTCTACTTTAGTGAGGGCACTGGAAGCCACTGCACTAAGTCTCCTATTAGGGCAGCCGGGCTCTGTGAAGAAGAGCACTGGATAAGCACGACTCTCCAGCGCACTAAAAGTATTTAAAGGAAGCAAATGAATACTGATGAATATTAGTGTTTCGTTAAGAATGTGCATGTGTAACAAAGCAAATGTCTCATTATATTCCAGTAGTGTGTGCCTATATAGGCCTAGTTTCCATTGAGTTGGTAAATCTTGGATACTGGTAGCATACAAATTCTACATAGACTTTAATCAAGATAAATATTTTTACCAACAGTTTCTAAACTTTACCACCTGAATGGAAACTAGGCCATAGTTGGTACTGGTTGCATTAATCTGTGTAAAGCAGTTACATCTGTATAAAAACCTGCTGAAATGTATACAAATATATAGGCTGAGTTTCATACAATGTATCCATGTACGTGAGCAGAGATCATGTCCAAGTGCTGGCTGAGGAAAGTCTATGAGGGAAGCAGGGATTTCATTTATAATTCAGCATACAATTTTAGACAATTTTCCAATTCACTTATATTATCAAATTTGATTAATTCTCTTGGTATAATTTGTTGAAGGAGCAGCAAAGCACTATTGGGAGCTAGCTGGACATATTGGGTCAGTCAATAACAAGATGCAGATATGTGCGGCCACCTAGTTATGTGTTTAAAAAAAGGATTCAAAGAGAACAAACCAAATTAGATAATAGAAGTACACTGGAAAGCTGTTTAAATTGGCATGTTCTATCTGAATCACAAAAGTTTAATTTTGACTTTACAGTCCCTTTAATCCTCTGCAATTCTATGTAAATATAATCAACCCCTTACTAAATTCCAAGAAGCACAATGAATAGAATTTTGTGAAGGACCTAAGTGTGAGGAGGGAGGGGCAAGCAGTAAAAATGAAAATGAAACTTATGTTATTGTTTTGGTTAAAATTAAACAATTTAAATTGTTATAATTAGGTTAAAACTAATTTTTCTCCTTGCAATAAAGTACTGCTGAAAAGTTAATCAAATACAGGTGGCCCTCGGTTTACAACGGTTCAATTTACACTGTTTCAGAATAACAACCTTTTTTTCCAGTCATGTGACTGCTATTGAAAAGCATTGAGAAGCAGTGCATTTATTAAAATAGCCAGTAGGTGGAGTTGTCCGCTTGTGTTGCAGCAAAGCCGAAATTAATCAGTTTAACTAGACCTGAGCTATCGAGCAGATTTCAAAGGAACGAGATCTTCCTGTCTATAAATCAGTCCAGATTGGAATGCATAGAAAGAACTGTTTGCAGAAAAATGCAAGTGAAGTCTGTGTTGTTTAATTTTTTTATTAGGTTTATAATGCTGTTTAGCAAATGTTTTTGTTCATTTAACTTAGTTTAATTATATATTCTGTGTTGTGTGATTATTTTATTAGGTTTATAATGCTGTTTAGCATTTAAAGTCTACATTTCAAAGCTTTAAAAATAATGTATTAGGTGTTACTTATGACAATTTTGAGAGGGGCCTGGAACCTAACTCCCTCACTTCCCAATGACTTACATTATAAACTGGGTTTCAATTTACAACGGTTTCGATTTACAACCATTCCTTCTGGAACCTAACCCCGGCGTAAACTGAGGGCTACCTGTATGTACAATTAACTTATTAAACTAGAGATAGTTCACCTCCCAATAATGTCATAATTACCTATGTATTTCAAATGGTATGTAACTAAATCAGTCATTTTCTGATACAACTGGAAAAAAATCTGAAAGCTTATTCTAAAAATTAAACCTTTATGTAGAAAACCATTATTTAAATTGAGTCTGACTCTAGTGATTTCAATTGTGGTTTCAAATTTTTAATTCAGGATTTAAATGAATTTGATTTTCTTTTTGCCTGGTTATATTGATGTAATGCAGGTTAAATCATCATGCTAGAATTGAACATCCTGAAATTAGTGTTATTACCTCAGTATGTTTAACCTACTGTTATTGGGCTGTAGTAATCAAGAACAATATATATATATATATATATATACATACACATATGATGAGGATTTATTGTTTATGTTTTACTTTTGCTGAAACACTAATGAACGTTTAACAAGTAGGTGCCATTTTATGAGGTAAATAGTCATTTTGCTGCTGCAGTGATAGAAGATTTGAATTCAGTTCAGTTCTCTGAATCAGTGGAATGTAGGGATTGGGAGGTCACTGCTGGGGATCCACTGCCAGAACCTCTGTAGGCAAGAGCGGTGTCCATAGGAGACCATAAGCACTGGCCCCATAAAGCTAGCTCAAAGGCGGGCCTAGAAAACAATTACCTTACCAGCACACAAAGAGTCTGATATCTTAAAGTGACATAAAACCCAATGTTTTTCCTTTCATGATTCAGATAGAGCATGTACTTTTAAACAACTTTCCATTTTACTTCTATTATCTAATTTGTTTTAATCTCTTGAAATCGTATGTCAAAAGGGATACCTAGGTAGACTCAGAGGCTGCTGATTGGTGGCTGCTCATATATGCCTCTATTTATGGCTCTCCCATTGCATTCAGAGTCCTCTCAGTAGTGCATTGCTGCTTCTACAACAAAGGATGCCAAGAGAATTAAGCACATTTCATAATATAAGTGAATTGGAAAGTTATTTAAAATTGTATTCTTTCTCTGAATCGTGAAAGAAAATTTTGAGTTTCATGTCCCTTTAAACCCTGCTAAGCCGTGAAAAGAGCCGAACAGCATGAGCGACCGCCTACTTCTTCATTCCGATCCTCTCAAATCACATAGACTAGGGTCCCCCCTCAGCCATGTTTTCCTGGACACTTACGAGTTACACATGCTGCAGGGTGTGCAGAAGACAACATGCATTGCACACCAAAACAGCACACGAATAGTGACCCTAGAAAGCACTATTCATGTTCCTCCCTGAAACATGTGTAACTCATAAGTGTCCAGGAAAGCATGGCTGAGGTGTCGACCCTAATCTAGCCTATATATATATATATATATAAATGTGTCAACTAAAGTGATATAAAACAGTTACAACAATCATTTTAATAAAACATCTTATTTGCTTGTACATCAACTGCACAGTATGGTACAACACACAACATCAAAATCTGTGCATTTTATGAAGTTTATTACCTATATATTCTCCTTTGCTAGCAGGCTCCATAGCTTCTGGTAGCAGCCCTGAAAAGGGGCTAGGAGCTGTACAGGAAGTGGGCGGTGCTAACAAGTGCACAGAGACTTATTTAAAAAGTACTTTAAGTTAAAATTAAATAAAGATTTTTAAAAGCTTTACATTAAAAAATATATATGTATTGCCTTCTGTCTTACAATAGTGGTGTGTGTGTGTAGTGCTCAACTTAGAGTTGAGGTGGTCATTTTTTTAAAAATCACCATATCCAAAAACAGAGAGGGACTGGTACGAGGTAGGGTGGTAATTGCCTCCTGGTCACTATTTATGGACTAAATCAGGGCCAATTGCGAATTAAAAATGTGTACTGTTTGCTTTTTTGTGTGTGTGTTAGCAGCCATGATTGAGAATTGCTGTGGGTATATTGACCCAACCCACCAGCTTCCTGCCAGCACTACAGACTGTTTCTCAGACAGTTCTGCATCTGATATCTTGCACTCCCCTCTTTCCCTCTCCCTTCTCTCTGCCAGAATGCGGTGCTGACAGTCTATAACTTGAGGCAGGCACTGCATGCAGCTTATAGCACAGGGTTATATACACAGTCGATAAAATATAATCTCTTAGACTTTTAGCATTAGACAGCATGGCATTATTTACACAGAACTACAATCTCCAGGCCAGCATGCCTGTGTCAAGTAAATGCCACTTCTGTTCCTGTGTGGGATCTCTGGAGTGTATTGGAACCCAGAGTCAGGATTTGGTTCAAGTTGGGATTCTCTAAGCCCAGACATAGACTTTGGTTTCTGTGCAAGGAGGTGTGGATGATGTGGGGTGACCACGGTTGTCCAGACCTGGACTGCTAACCTAGGGTTGCCACCTTGGCTATATAGGTGGCCCTCAGTTTACAACGGTTCAATTTACACCGTTTCAGAATAACAACCTTTTTATCCAGTCATGTAACTGCTATTGAAAAGCATTGAGAAGCAGTGCATTTATTAAAATATCCGGTAGGTGGAGCTGTCCGCTTGTGTTGCAGCAAAGCAAAGCAAGCTGAAATTAATCAGTTTAACCAGACCTGAGCTATCAAGCAGATTTCAAAGGAACAAGATCTTCCTGTCTATAAATCAGTCCAGATTGGAATGCATAGAAAGAACTGTTTGCAGAAAAATGCAAGTGAAGTCTGTGTTGTGTGATTATTTTATTAGGTTTATATTCCTGTTTAGCAAATGTGTTTGTTCATTTAACTTGGTTTAATTATATATTCTGTGTTGTGTGATTATTGTATTAGGTTTATAATGCTGTTTAGCATTTAAAGTCTTCATTTCAAAGCTTTAAAAATAATGTATTAGGTGTTACTTATGACAATTTTGAGAGGGGCCTGGAACCTAACTCCCTCACTTCCCATTGACTTACATTATAAACTGGTTTTCAATTTACAACGGTTTAGATTTACTACCATTCCTTCTGGAACCTAACCCCGGTGTAAACTGAGGGCTACCTGTTTTTCCTGGACATTTATGAGTTACAGATGCTGTTGGGTGTGCCGGGAGGAACATGTATTGTGCTGTTCATCAGCAGTATTCATGTGAGACGCAATACATGTTCCTCCTGCTCACCGTGCAGCATGTGTAACTCATAAGTGTCTAGTAAAACATGGCCGAGGTGGCAACAACCATATACTAAGCACTCATAGCGCCACTTGTGTACTACTGTGTATAGGGTTACCACCTTTTGCCCAGAAAATTCCTGGACACTTTTAAAGTGGGCGTGCAGAGGGTGTGTCTCAGGGCGTGGCTTCGTGCGGCCTCAAATTCATTATGAAATCAATATTTATATATATATATATATATATATATGTAGTGGGGCACAAGGCTGTTGCTGTCAGTGACAGAGGATGATATAGTGGGGTACTAATCCCTTCCTATGACAGAGAGTGATATAGTGGAGTATACAAGTCCCTTCCTATGACAGAGGATCATATTGTGAGGTACAAGTAGCCCCTTCCTGTCAGTGACAGGGAGGGAATGATATAGTGGGGTACTAGTCCCTTGTGTCCCTGACAGGGTGTGACATAAAAAGTAAGATACGCGCTGTTCTTGGCAGGAGTGCTACAGTGCATTGCGGGCACCAGCTTTCCCTGGCAGTGACAGTGGGTGATAAAGTTGGCACAAATGAGTGCACGTGGGCGATATATCACTGTTTATATAGTAATAGCCTGACCATATTGCCACTTTAAGAAGGAACACATATGAAAAATACGTATGTCGGGGTTCTTATACAAAACATTTCTTTAAACAGCCCTGAAAACAGCCCTGACATATGTATTTTTCATATGTGTCCCTTTTTAAAGCGGCAATGTGGTCAGCCTATATAGTAACTATTTACAGTTACACAGGTCACCCCCAGCTCTCCGTACTCCTCTAACCTTCGCACCGACAACCTAAAGTCTCTCGCATTTTTAGCAAGTCTCAGCTGCAGCATCAGCTCCTCCCGGCCCGGGCTCTCCCGCCAGGCTTGCACGGACAACAGCTCAGTACGCAGCTGGCTGGAATCAGTCGCCATGTCAGTGACCCACCAGATCAGTACAGAGCCATTCCTGTCACTTTCTGTACTCACAGTACGGGGGTGAGACACCCAGTTCACTCACTCCCACATGTCAGACTCATGCAACATTAGGTGAGCTCTGGTCTGTAACAAGTCCTTATCCCAAGGCAAAAAAAATTGTTGTGAGTGACAGGTAGCTGGGCAGGCCGGGACATTGGAGGCTAGTTCAGGGACATGGGAAATACAGTCCCAGACCGGGACTGTATTGGTGAGACTGGGACAGGTGGCAACCCTGTGTAGCCAGCCGGCCCGTGTAAGGTACTTACTGCAGTTATGGGTTTGAGCCTGCTGTGTACTAATGATTTATATATAGGGAAGTTTTGATACAATATATAAAGTGTCGAAATTTCCACTTACCCAAGATCGATAAAAATACAGCAGATGAGTAATACTGATTGCACCAATAACAAAAATGTTTCCTCTTGCTTAAAAGAAAGAAAAAAGTGCAAAAAGAAAATGCTGCAATGTGTTAAATCATGGTGTTATTGCACTGTTGCTTGTATATAACGAGTTAAACACATAGATAATATCAGCTCCAGAACAGCAATGCACTACTGGGAGCTAGCTGAACATATCTGACGAGCCAATGACAAGAGAGAAATGTGTGCAGCCACCAATTACCAGCTAGCTCCCAATAGTGCATTGCTGCTTATGAGCCTACTTAGTTATGCTTTTTTAACAAAGGATACCAATATAACAAAGTAAATTAATTGAATCTCAACATAAAATAACATGGTCTATTTGAACCATGAAGCTTTAGTTTTGACTTTCATGTCAATTTAAAGGGGCAGTTTAGTCAATATTTAACTTTTGTGATTCAGATAGGACATGCAAGTTTTAACAACTTTACAATTTACTTTTATCATCAAATGTGCTTTGTTCTCTTGATATTCTTTGTTTAAAGATACACATAGGTAGGCTCATATGCTAATTTCTAAGCCATTGAAGGCCACTTCTTATCTCAGTGCATTTGAAAGTTTTTTACAGCTAGGCATTGCTAGTTCACGCGTGCCATATAGATAATATTGTGCTCACTCATGTGGAGTTATTTATGAGTCAGCACTGATTGGCTAAAATGCATGTCTGTCAAAAGAACTGAAAGGAGGCAGTCTGCAGAGGCTAATCACAGAGGTAAAAGTATATTAATATATCTGTGTTGGTTATGCAAAACTGGGGAATGGGTAATAAAGGAATTATCTATCTTTTAAACAATACATCTTCTTGAGTAGACTGTCTCATAGTTATTCATCCTTTGTTTTGCATGTGTTGTCAATGGAGCGTCCCTTTTATTCCCCTCAGATCTGGTTAGCCAAAATCACTGGTCTTCAAACCTGTCCTCAGACCTCAATAACAGGTTACATTGTGAGGATATTGGAACTAGAGCACAGGTGAAATAATCAGCTGATCAGTAACCATGGTTATTTTACCTGCTCTCATCCAAGGTAATCCTGAAAATCTGGCCTGTTGGGTAGGCCTGAGGACAAGTTTTAAAACCAGTGCCCTAAACTAAGGTTTATACTATGTTTATTTCTCGATGGGAATTGCCTTTTCTTTTATGCATGCTGCAGTTCTGGGCAAGTGCTCCCTGTCTACCTTTTAGCAGATCATATGTTTTTTTAACCCCTTTATTCCTAGAAGTGATGAGTTACAAGTAAAATTTGCAACACTGCAATAAATATGATCTGTGCAAGTCGTCCCCTTTAAGACATCAGAGTATTTGCTGTGCTTAGGATTTAGTGTTTGAATGTGTGACACCAAAAATATATTTATTATCTCCTCCTTTTCTCTTCTGCCTCACCTTTCTCCCCTGTCTCTCCTTTCTCCTCTCCTATATTATAATAGTTCTGCAAACTAAAGTTATCTTTAAAAATATACTTGGTGTGCTAAAAAAAAGCGAGGTATCAATAGTGTGGGCACCTTACTGAAAAAAAGTTAAAATTTATGTGTAGATACAATGATTGCCAGACAACTAAATACACCTCTAGCCCAGAGGTGTGAAAATGGTGCAGCAGGGAAAGGGTTAAACAGGAAACGCATGCTAGACATGATATATTCAAAGCAAAGATTAGCATTAGAATAATAAGTAGATGTATGTATTGCAAACATATTCGTTGTTTAAAGGGACATGAAGCCCACATTTTTTTTCTTTCTCAATTCAGAAAGAGCATGCAGTTTTAAACAACTTTCCAATTTAGTTCTATTATAGCATATGCTTCATTATTCTAATATCCTTTGTTTAAAAGCATAGGCTCAGTAGCTGCTGATTGGTGACTGCACATAGATGCCTTGCGTGATTGACCCATCCATGTGCATTGCTATTTCTTCAACAAAGGATACGAAAGAATGAAGCAAATTAAATAATATAAGTAACATGGAATGTTGTTTAAAATTGTATTCTCTACCTGAATCATAAAAGAAAATGTTGAGGTTTTATGTCCCTTTAAATATTGAAGATGTAATTGTAAGTGTTTAGTTTCTATATAGTCTCCCTACTGATGAGCACAATTAAGGACACATAAATTAAGCAATAAAACAGATTTTACAAACAACGCTGTTTGAGCACTGTCCACCCCTACCATATACAAATGAACCCTTAAGGGTGATGGGGGCAACTAGAAGTGGAACCCTTGCCTGCTATGCCTGCCTAGAGGGATATAGCTGTACCTCTAATGATGATGTCCATATAGGCTGAAACGTACGTCTGCGGTTAGCTGGAAAAATCCTTTGTTCAGAAGAGAATTGCCTGGTATTTTGGGGCTAGACTGTCCTTATAGATGGAGATTGATATAATGCAGGAAAGTTTGCTTCTCTGAAAGGAACATTATGGGCAAAAAGATGCTGCACCCTGGATGGTTACCAACCCATAGAATGGTCTACTGAACACGGTCTATCCCCAGATGAACACTTCTCTCAAATCTACCAAGGATATATAGAAAACTTGTTAGATAATTAACAATCCTATATTGTTCAACACAGCCTTCTTTACACAGTCTATTTTATTGCCTGTTTTATATCTGACTGTAACTGTTCTCAGGAGAAGACTAAGAGAAACAGAAAACTTAGTTTCAAACACGGCAGTGCCCTTTACTTTATTGAGACTCAGTAGAATTTAGAAGACCAACAATTTGCAGAGTTAAATTATAAGAAAAGAGGACAAAATAAATAATGAACGTATAATGTAACTATAACTACACATAATTACACATTTTATAATACAATCTCATATTTTTAATATATTTTTAACCAATAGGACCCCCACCACAATTATCCCCTTAACTATCAGGACCTTCCACCACAATTAGTTGAAATATTTTTATGAATTTTTCTTTTGCAGTAAACATAAAATACAAAACAACAACATGTTATACATTGTATATATTATCATACCGCTAGATTTAGAGTTCTGCAGCCAAAGGGGTGCGTTAGCTACGCGTGCTTTTTTTCTCCCGCACCTTTTAAATACCGCTGGTATTTAGAGTTCACAGAAGGGCTGCGTTAGGCTCCAAAAAGGGAGCGTATAGCATAATTTATCGCCACTGCAACTCTCAATACCAGCGGTGCTTACGGACGCGGCCAGCTTCAAAAACGTGCTTGTGCACGATTCCCCCATAGGAAACAATGGGGCCGTTTGAGCTGAAAAACACAGCGTTCAGCTCCTAACGCAGCCCCATTGTTTCCTATGGGGAAACACTTCCTACGTCTGCACCTAACACCCTAACATGTACCCCGAGTCTAAACACCCCTAACCTTACACTTATTAACCCCAATCTGCCGCCCCCGCTATTGCTGATCCCTGCATATTTTTTTTAACCCCTAATCTGCCGCTCCGTACACCGCCGCCACCTACGTTATCCCTATGTACCCCTAATCTCCTGCCCCTAACACCGCCGACCCCTATATTATATTTATTAACCCCAAATCTGCCGCCCCCAACGTCGCCGCCACCTACCTACACTTATTAACCCCTAATCTGCCGACCGGACCTCACCGCTACTATAATAAAGTTATTAACCCCTAATCCGCCTCACTAACCCTATAATAAATAGTATTAACCCCTAATCTGCCCCCCCTAACATCACCGACACCTAACTTCAAGTATTAACCCCTAATCTGCCGACCGGACCTCACCGCTACTCTATTAAATTTATTAACCCCTAAAGCTAAGTCTAACCCTAACACTAACACCCCCCTAAGTTAAATATAATTTTTATCTAACGAAATAAATTAACTCTTATTAAATAAATTAATCCTAATTAAAGCTAAATACTTACCTGTAAAATAAACCCTAATATAGCTACAATATAAATTATAATTATATTGCAGCTATTTTAGGATTAATATTTATTTTACAGGCAACTTTGTATTTATTTTAACCAGGTACAATAGCTATTAAATAGTTAAGAACTATTTAATAGTTACCTAGTTAAAATAATTACAAAATTACCTGTAAAATAAATCCTAACCTAAGTTACAATTAAACCTAACACTACACTATCAATAAATTAATTAAATAAACTATCTACAATTACCTACAATTAAATAAACTAACTAAAGTACAAAAAATAAAAAAGAACTAAGTTACAAAAAATAAAAAAATAATTTACAAACATTAGAAAAAGATTACAACAATTTTAAGCTAATTACACCTACTCTAAGCCCCCTAATAAAATAACAAAGCCCCCCAAAATAAAAAAATGGCCTACCCTATTCTAAAATACAAATAGAAAAGCTCTTTTACCTTACCATGCCCCAAAGAATTCAGCTCTTTTGCCTGTAAAAAAAAACATACAATACCCCCCCAACATTACAACCCACCACCCACATACCCCTAATCTAACCCAAACCCCCCTTAAATAAACCTAACACTAAGCCCCTGAAGATCTCCCTACCTTATCTTCACCATGCCGGGTATCACAGATTCGTCCAGAGGAGCCTCCGAAGTCTTCATCCAAGCCCAAGCGGGGGCTGAAGAAGTCCATCATCGGGCTGAAGAGGTCCATCATCGGGCTGAAGTCTTGATCCAAGCGGGCGCTGAAGAGGTCCATCATCGGGCTGAAGTCTTGATCCAAGCGGGCGTTGAAGAGGTCCATCATCGGGCTGAAGTTTTCTATCAAGCAGCATCTTCAATCTTCATCCATCAGGAGCGGAGCGGAACCATCTTCTTCCAGTCGACGCGGATCCATCCTCTTCTACCGACGCCTACTCGCCGAATGACGGTTCCTTTAAATGACGTCATCCAAGATGGTGTCCCTTGAATTCCGATTGGCTAATAGGATTCTATCAGCCAATCGGAATTAAGGTAGGAAAATTCTGATTGGCTGATTGAATCAGCCAATCAGATTCAAGTTCAATCCGATTGGCTGATCCAATCAGCCAATCAGATTGAGCTTGCATTCTATTGGCTGTTCCGATCAGCCAATAGAATGCGAGCACAATCTGATTGGCTGATCCAATCAGCCAATCGGATTGAACTTGAATCTGATTGGCTGATTCAATCAGCCAATCAAAATTTTCCTACCTTAATTCCGATTGGCTGATAGAATCCTATCAGCCAATCGGAAATTCGAAGGATGCCATCTTGGATGACGTCATTTAAAGGAACCGTCATTCGGGGAGTAGGCGTCGGTAGAAGAGGATGAATCCGCGTTGGCTGGAAGAAGATGGCTCCGCTCCGGATGGATGAAGATTGAAGATGCCGCTTGATAGAAGACTTCAGCCCGATGATGGACCTCTTCAGCGCCCGCTTGGATCAAGACTTCAGCCAGATGATGGACCTCTTCAGCCCGATGATGGACTTCTTCAGCCCCCGCTTGGGCTTGGATGAAGACTTCGGAGGCTCCTCTGGACGGATCGGTGATACCCGGCGTGGTGAAGATAAGGTAGGGAGATCTTCAGGGGCTTAGTGTTAGGTTTATTTAAGGGGGGTTTGGGTTAGATTAGGGGTATGTGGGTGGTGGGTTGTAATGTTGGGGGGGGTATTGTATGTTTTTTTTTTACAGGCAAAAGAGCTGAATTCTTTGGGGCATGCCCTGCAAAAGGCCCTTTAAAGGGCTGGTAAGGTAAAAGAGCATTTCTATTTGTATTTTAGAATAGGGTAGGCCATTTTTTTTATTTTGGGGGGGCTTTGTTATTTTATTAGGGGGCTTAGAGTAGGTGTAATTAGCTTAAAATTGTTGTAATCTTTTTCTAATGTTTGTAAATAATTTTTTTATTTTTTGTAACTTATTTCTTTTTTTATTTGTTGTACTTTAGTTAGTTTACTTAATTGTATTTATTTGTAGGTATTTTATTTAATTAATTTATTGATAGTGTAGTGTTAGGTTTAATTGTAACTTAGGTTAGGATTTATTTTACAGGTAATTTTGTAATTATTTTAACTAGGTAGCTATTAAATAGTTCTTAACTATTTAATAGCTATTGTACCTGGTTAAAACAAAATACAAAGTTGCCTGTAAAATAAATATTAATCCTAAAATAGCTGCAATATAATTATAATTTATATTGTAGCTATATTAGGGTTTATTTTACAGGTAAGTATTTAGCTTTAAATAGGAATAATTTATTTAATAAGAGTTAATTTATTTCGTTAGATAAAAATTATATTTAAATTAGGGGGGTGTTAGGGTTAGACTTAGCTTTAGGGGTTAATAAATTTAATAGAGTAGCGGTGAGGTCCGGTCGGCAGATTAGGGGTTAATACTTGAAGTTAGGTGTCGGCGATGTTAGGGAGGGCAGATTAGGGGTTAATACTATTTATTATAGGGTTAGTGAGGCGGATTAGGGGTTAATAACTTTATTATAGTAGCGGTGAGGTCCGGTCGGCAGATTAGGGGTTAATAAGTGTAGGTAGGTGGCGGCGACGTTGTCCGGTCGGCAGATTAGGGGTTAATACTTGAAGTTAGGTGTCTGCGATGTTAGGGAGGGCAGATTAGGGGTTAATACTATTTATTATAGGGTTAGTGAGGCGGATTAGGGGTTAATACATTTATTATAGTAGCGGTGAGGTCCGGTCGGCAGATTAGGGGTTAATAAGTGTAGGTAGGTGGCGGCGACGTTGGGGGCGGCAGATTAGGGGTTAATAAATATAATATAGGGGTCGGCGGTGTTAGGGGCAGCAGATTAGGGGTACATAGGGATAACGTAGGTTGCGGCGGTGTGCGGTCGTCAGATTAGGGGTTAAAAAAAATTATTAGAGTGGCGGCGATGTGGGGGGGGCCTCGGTTTAGGGGTACATAGGTAGTTTATGGGTGTTAGTGTACTTTAGAGCACAGTAGTTAAGAGCTTTATGAACCGGCGTTAGCCCAGAAAGCTCTTAACTCCTGGCTTTTTGCTGCGGCTGGAGTCTTGTCGTTAGATTTCTAACGCTCACTTCAGCCAAGACTCTAAATACCGGCGTTAGAAAGATCCCATTGAAAAGATAGGCTACGCAAATGGCGTAGGGGGATCTGCGGTATGGAAAAGTCGTGGCTGGAAAGTGAGCGTTAGACCCTTTCCTGACTGACTCTAAATACCAGCGGGCGACCAAAACCAGCGTTAGGAGCCCCTAACGCTGGTTTTGACGGCTAACGCCAAACTCTAAATCTAGGCGATTGTCTTTTGTCTTGGTAAGAGGTAACAATGTCCCAGGCAATGTTGCATCCTATAGCTATTAATGATAAAAAGTACATTCTGGGGACCTCCAGGAGCGGAATAGACCTTAGGAAAGAGTTCAACTTAGTCCTCATAGGTAGGCATAATCGCCTCCCTTGTTCCATAGGGCCAATGATTTCAAGACTTGAGAAGTTGTTGTGGTCCTTCCACCACAATTAAAGGGATAGAAAACTTAAAGATAAAATGTGTATAGGTGCATTTCAGTTTGAAATAGAAGCATTTTGCCTTATACTTTCATTAGAATAAATGCTTCTAATAAAAGTTATCACGCACATATCCTGTGAGGACCAGCGCACCAGTAATCAAACACCATACCTGCTCAGAGGGTCAGCAGTAGCTTGTATGACACAAATGATGTCTTCACAAGCAATACAAACCACTGCCAGCTCTCTGAGCAAGAATACTGGTGCATGGGCCTGCACAGGATATATATATATATATAAATAACTTTTACCAGAAGCAGCCATGTACATTTTATTTTTGACCTTTTTATGCCTTAAAATGACTTTGAGTGCTAACGACGGCTCAGAGCCGTTGCTAGCACTCACCCACATTGAGGGCAATCTGGGGGCTCCCACCCCAGCAATCTGGCCTGTATAGTGACAGGAGCTTCATGTTTTGCGTGGTGACATCACGCGCAATGAAGTGATGACGTCACCACGCAACTTTATTTAAAAATTACAATGGACAGTATAGGGAAATGGGGGAATGCTGCTTAGAAGCCTGTATTTCAGGCATCTAAGCAGCTACAGACCCCCAAAACCCACCGCTGGAAAGGTAATCGCCTAACCTTTCTAACGGTATAAGTCTTGGGGATCTGATTTTTTTTAAAAAAAAAGTAAAAAAAATATATATTTAAAAATTAAAAAAAAAAAAAAAAAATCCAGCTTAGCACCCAGGTGGGAAATTGCTTAGCACTGCACTTTCTGACCTCTAGGTTTGATTATTTCTAAGCCCCAGCAGGTTGCCCCTTATCTCAGTGCTTTTATATTAGTTTTTTTTAAATCTTGCACAACAGCTAAACTAGTTCATATGTGCCAAATAGATAACATTGTGCTCACTCCCGTGGAGAATGCCAGTGGTTATGCAAGAACCAGCACTGATTTGGTTAAAATGCAAGGTTGTAAAAAGCACTGAGATAATGGGCAATCTGCAGTGGCTTAGATACAGGTAATCATAGAGGTAGAAACTATTTTAATATAACCGTGTTGGTTATGCAAAACTGGAGAATGGGTAATAAATTGATTATCTTTTAATCCCTGTCCCTTTAAAGCGATACTAAACCCAATTTTTATCTTTCATGATTCAAATAGAGCATACAATTTTAATCAACTTTCTAATTTATTCATATACATTTTTCTTCATTCTCTTGGTATCTTTATTTGAAAAAGCAGGAATCTAAGCTAAGGAGCCAGCCCATTTTTGGTTTAGTACCCTGAATAGCGTTTTCTTATTGGTGGTTACATTTAGCCAACCAGGTGCTGGAACAAAAATAGGCCGGCTACTAAGCTTAAAGGGACATTCATTAATGATAATTAATGACATCAGGTATTGGTATAGCAAATATTATAAAGATTTGAGCCAGTTTACGGCAGAAGAGATATTTTTCTTAACTTATTCTGATTCCAGACCTAGGAGGGTGATCAAAGCTATAAATACTATTCTTCTGACTGCAAGACATCTAATAGTTAAAACCCGATCGTCTGGGGTTGTTGTTTCTCTTGTTCAGAGAAGAATTGCCTTGTATTTTGGTGCTGGACTGTCATTGGGCAGGGTCAGACTGATATGCTACAGGATATTTTTTCTCTGTGAAGGGGCATAGTGTGCTAAAGGAGTATGCAGCAATAGGTGAAATTCAAATGGTCTTTATTTATTTAAGCACAGCAAACATGGCTGCTATGTTTGCTTTGCTTAACCCTTTAAGGACACAGCTTTCAGTTTGCTCAATTGTTTTATGACGGAAAAATTCCGTCATATGTCCTTAAGAGGTTAAATAAAGACCATTTGATTTCACTGATCCCCACCAAACAGCTCTCTAACCCTCCCCCTCTGCCTTAATGGGCGCCATCTTGGGTACTGGCAGCTGTCTGCCAGTACCCAGTTTAGTAAAAAAAAAGTATGTTTGTTTTTTATAATTGCCCTTTTCTGTAGTGTAGCTTCCCCCCCAAGACCAACCCTCCACCCCTTCCAGATCCCTTAGATGATTATTTAATTTTTTTAAAAAATGTTGTTTTTTTTACTTTTATTAACTTTGTTTTTCTGCAGTGTAGCGTTTCCCTCCCGCTCCCGCCCCGTGCACACACCCCCCGTGCACGTGCGCGCTCCCGTGCGCACTCCCGTCTGTCCCGCCCCCGATCCCGCCACTCCACTCAGCTCATCGATGGCCGCCCACCCGCCTCCCAGACTTGCTCCCACCCACCAACGATACCGGCCACCGATGTCCGGTGCAGAGAGGGCCACATCGGATAGCCAAGGGGGGTTATTGCAGGATGCCTCGATATCGAGGCATCACTGCAATAACCAGAAAGCAGCTGGAAGCGACTTTCCAGACCAAGAACGTAGCAGCTTTTGTAGCTAACCCTGCTACATGTATTTCCCTCATTTGCTTTAACAGGAACCAATTGAAAAACAATTCACTTTATGCCAACTTAATGAGCCTTGTTGTCTGCAAAATAAACCTAAGATTGGCTCCTCCATATGAGGCAAGTGGTAGGTGGAGTATGAATTTTGAAAAACAATTGCAGCAAACAACATCAAAATTCTTATGATATTACTTTTATATTATTTGATAGCAAGACAACTGAAACATCTTTTTATCCCTTTACCCATTACTTCATTAACCCCTTAGCCCCCTAACCATTAATTAACACTAGCATAATACTAACAGTAGCCACACCCAGTATAAGTAGAGGGACATGATACCAAACATTTTTCAGATAGAACAAATTGTAAACACCTTTCCAATTTACTTATCACATTTGCTTGGATCTCTTTTTATATATTAATGAAAAGCATACTTAGGTAGGCTCAGAAGAGCTGATTGCTGATTGCTAGCTGCACATATATGCCTCTTGTCATTGGCTTACCATTGTGTTCAGTTAGCTCCCAATAGTGTATTGCTGCTCCTTTAATAAAGGATACCAACGAATAAAGCAAAAATGATAATCAAAGTAAATTGGAAGGTTGTTTAAGGATATATGCTTTATCTAAATTATAAAAGAAAATGTCCCTTTAAGTTACACGTCGCTCTTCATCTGCTGCACCTCTCTGCCAATCCCTTCACTGGCTTCCTCTTGCGTCCAGGATTAAATACAAAATTCTGACTCTGACATACAAAGCCCTCAACTTCACTGCTCCCCTCTATATCTCAGACCTTGTCTCCAGAAACTCTCCCTCCTGTCCCCTTCGCTCTGCTCACGGCCTCCTACTCTCCTCCTCTTTTGTTACCTCCTCACATTCCCATTTACAGGATTTCTCCAAATTGGCTCCCATCTTGTGGAACTCTCTGCCTCGCTCCACAAGACTCTCCACTAATTTTGAAAGATTCAAGCACTCCCTAAAGACTCTTCTGTTCAGGGATGCATACAACCTACGCTAACCTTTCCTAATACCAGTTCCTCTCCTCCATTGCTATCCGCCATGAACCCACTTAGAATGTAAGCCTAAGAGCCCAACTGCTTGCAGATCACCTTTATAAGAGCTGACTGCAACAGTGCGAGTCTAGGCAGGGCCTCCAATCCATTTGATGCCTATAATTGCTACCTTGCATACCGCCTATGTTTATAGCGCTCTACAAATAACCAATAATAATAATAAGTCTCTGGATTTCTATAACTATAGAATATCTATAAACAAATATTTAGACACCAAAAATAATTGTACCTATGTGTTTATTACTTATCAATATAAGTATCTGATATGTATGTTATAATGAAATGAATTCATGTTGTTACGCAACATTATCATATTATCCCTTTCAAGAAAATGTTCATTATTGTAAATGTAACTTTGTGCTTAACAGAAATAAAATATAGCGATAAAAAAATTTGTGCTCAAATTTTTTTAACCTATGTGTTTAACACATATCAATATAAGTATCTGCTATGTATGCTCTAATGACGGTAATTCATGTTGTGACACAATGTTACCATAGTATGCCTTTCAAGACAATGCTCATTATTGTGAATTCAACTATGTGCTTAATAGAAATATTATAGTCTAAAAAAAATAAGTGCTCATTTTTTTTTCCCTCTGTGTTTAACACATATCAATATACGTATCTGATATGTATGCTCTAATGAATGGAATTCATGTTGTGACACAACGCTATCATATTATCCCTTTCAAGACAATGCTCATTATTGTGAATTCAACTATGTGCTTAACAGATATAAAATATATTTATAAAAAAGAATGTTGACACATAAAAACAGAATTTATGCTTACCTGATAAATTACTTTCTCTTGTGGTGTATCCAGTCCACGGATTCATCCTTTACCTGTGGGATATTCTCCTTCCCTACAGGAAGTGGCAAAGAGAGCACACAGCAGAGCTGTCCATATAGCTCCCCCTCTAGCTCCACCCCCCAGTCATTCTTCCGAAGGTTAGGAAGAAAAAGGAGAAACCATAGGGTGCAGTGGTGACTGTAGTTTAAACAAAAAATGTTTTACCTGACTTAAATGCCAGGGCGGGCCGTGGACTGGATACACCACAAGAGAAAGTAATTTATCAGGTAAGCATAAATTCTGTTTTCTCTTGTAAGGTGTATCCAGTCCACGGATTCATCCTTTACTTGTGGGATACCAATACCAAAGCTTTAGGACACGGATGAAGGGAGGGAACAAGACAGGTACCTTTTAAACGGAAGGCACCACTGCTTGTAAAACCTTTCTCCCAAAAATAGCCTCCGAAGAAGCAAAAGTATCGAATTTGGAAAATTTGGAAAAAGTATGCAGCGAAGACCAAGTCGCTGCCTTACAAATCTGTTCAACAGAAGCCTCGTTTTTAAAAGCCCATGTGGAAGCCACTGCTCTGGTAGAATGAGCAGAAATTGTTTCAGGAGGCTGCTGGCCAGCAGTCTCATAAGCCAAACGGATGATGCTTTTCAGCCAAAAGGAAAGAGAGGTAGCAGTCGCTTTCTGACCTCTCCTCTTACCAGAATAGACCACAAACAATGAAGATGTTTGTCTGAAATCCTTAGTTGCTTGTAAATAGAACTTTAAAGCACGAACCACATCAAGATTGTGTAAGAAGGATTAGGACACAGAGAAGGAAAAACAATTTCCTGGTTAATATTCTTGTTAGAAACAACCTTAGGAAGAAAACCAGGTTTGGTACGCATGGAACACCAGGTAAGGTGAATCACACTGTAAGGCAGATAACTCTGAAACTCTTCGAGCAGAAGAGATAGCTACCAAAAACAAAACTTTCCAAGATAACATCTTAATATCTATGGAATGTAAAGGTTCAAACGGAACCCCTTGAAGAACTGAAAGAACAAGATTCAGACTCCATGGCGGAGCCACAGGTTTATAGACAGGCTTGATTCTGACTAAAGCCTGAGAAAACGCTTGAACATCTGGTACCTCTGCCAGACGCTTGTGTAAAAGAATAGACAGAGCAGATATCTGTCCTTTTAAGGAACTAGCTGACAATCCTTTCTCCAATCCATCTTGGAGGAAAGACAATATCCTGGGAATCTTAATCTTACTCCATGAGTAACCCTTGGATTCACAACAACAAAGATATGTCCCCCATATCTTATGGTAGATTTTCCTGGTGACAGGCTTTCTAGTCTGAATCAGGGTATCTATAACTGACTCAGAGAAACCACGCTTTGATAGAATCAAGTGTTCAATCTCCAAGCAGTCAGACGCAGAGAAATTAGATTTGGATGCTTCAACGGACCTTGTATGAGAAGATCCTGCCTCATTGGCAGTGTCCATGGTGGAACAGATGACATGCCCACTAGGTCTGCATACCAAGTCCTGGGTGGCCACGCAGGCGCTATCAGAATTACAGAAGCCTTCTCCTGTTGGATTCTGGCAACCAGACGAGGGAAAGCGGAAACGGTGGAAAAACATAAGCCAGATTGAAGGACCAAGGCGCTGCTAGAGCATCTATCAATACCGCCTTGGGATTCCGGGACCTGGACCAGTAGAGAGGAAGTTTGGAGTTCTGACGGGACGCCATCAGATCCAACTCTGGAATGCCCCATAGCTGAGTCAGCTGGGCAAACACCTCCGAGTGGAGTTCCCACTCCCTCGGCTAAAAAGTCTGACGACTTAGAAAATCCGCCTCCCAGTTGTCTACTCCTGGGATGTGAATTGCTGAGAGATGGCAGGAGTGATCCTCCGCCCACCTGATTATTTTGGTTACTTCCTTCATCGCTAGAGAACTCTTTGTTCTCCCTTGATGATTGATGTAAGCTACAGTCATGATGTCCGACTGAAATCTGATGAATTTGGCCGCAGCTAGTTGAGGCCATGTCTGAAGCGCGTTGAATATCACCCTCAGTTCCAGAATGTTTATCGGGAGAAGAGCTTCTTCCAGAGACCATAAGCCCTGAGCTTTCAGGGAGTCCCAGACCGCACCCCAGCCTAACAGACTGGCGTCGGTCGTTACAATGATCCACTCCGGTCTGCGGAAACATATTCCCTGAGACAGGTGATCCTGAGACAACCACCAGAGAAGAGAATCTCTGGTCTCCTGGTCCAACTGAATTTGAGGAGACAAATCTACATAATCCCCATTCCACTGTTTGAGCATGCATAGTTGCAGTGGTCTGAGGTGTATCCGAGCAAAAGGGACTATGTCCATTGCTGCTACCATTAATCCGATTGTCTCCATGCACTGAGCCACAGATGGCCGGGGAATGGAATGAAGAACTCGGCAAGTAGTTAAGAGTTTTAATTTTCTGACCTCCCTCAGAAATATTTTCATTTCTACCGAGTCTATTAGAGTCACTAGGAAGGGAACACTTGTGAGAGGGGAAAGAGAACTCTTTTTGATGTTCACCTTCCACCCGTGAGACCTCAGAAAGGCCAATACAATCTCCATGTGAGACTTGGCTCTTTGGAAAGACGGCGCCTGAATTAAGATGTCGTCTAGGTAAGGCACCACTGCTATGCCCCGCGGTCTTAGAACCGCCAGGAGGGACCCTAGCACCTTTGTGAAAATTCTGGGAGCAGTGGCTAAGCTGAAGGGAAGAGCCACAAACTGGTAATGCTTGTCCAGAAAAGCGAACCTGAGAAACTGGTGATGATCTTTGTGGATAGGAATGTGTAGGTATGCATCCTTTAGATCCACGGTAGTCATATATTGACCTTCCTGGATCATTGGTAAGATTGTCCGAATGGTCTCCATTTTGAATGATGGGACTCTGAGGAATCTGTTTAGAATTTTTAGATCCAGGATGGGTCTGAAAGTTCCCTCTTTTTTGGGAACCACAAACAGATTTGATTAAAAATCCAACCCTTGTTCCGCGATTGGAACTGGGTGGATCACTCCCATTGTATGTAGATCTTCTACACAGCGTAAAAACGCCTCTTTCTTTGTCTGATCTGAAGACAGACGAGAAATGTGGAACCTTCCCCTTGGAGGAGAGTCCTTGAATTCTAGAAGATATCCCTGGGATACAATCTCTAATGCCCAAGGATCGTGTACATCTCTTGCCCAGGCCTGAGTGAAGAGAGAGAGTCTGCCCCCTACTAGATTCGGTCCCGGATCGGGGGCTACCCCTTCATGCTGTCTTGGTGGCAGCTGCAGGCTTTTTGGCCTGTTTACCCTTATTCCAGCCCTGGTAAAGTTTCCAGGTTGCCTTGGGCTGTGAAGCGTTACCCTCTTGCTTTGCAGCCGGAGAGGATGAAGCAGGGCCGCTCCTGAAATTACGAAAGAAACGAAAATTAGCTTTGTTCTTTGTCTTAAAGGACTTGTCCTGAGGGAGAGCATGGCCTTTTCCCCCGGTGATTTCTGAAATAATCTCTTTCAATACAGGCCCGAAGAGGGTCTTTCCTTTGAAAGGGATGTTCAAAAGCTTGGATTTTGACGACACATCGGCCGACCAGGACTTTAGCCATAGCGCCCTGCGCGCCAAAATGGCGAAACCTGAATTTTTTGCCGCTAACTTAGCTATTTGGAAAGCAGCGTCTGTGATAAAAGAATTAGCTAGCTTTAGAGCGTTAATTCTATCCATAATTTCCTCATATGAGGTCTCCGTCTGGAGCGAGTCTTCCAGCGCCTCAAACCAGAAAGCAGCTGCAGTAGTTACAGGAATAATGCAGGCAATAGGTTGGAGAAGAAAACCTTGTTGAACAAAAATTTTCTTAATAAACCCTCTAACTTTTTATCCATAGGGTCTTTAAAAGCACAACTGTCTTCAATTGGTATGGTTGTGCGCTTAGCAAGAGAAGAAACAGCCCCCTCCACCTTAGGTACCGTCTGCCACGAGTCCCGCATGGGGTCAGATATGGGGAACATTTTCTTAAAAATAGGAGGGGGAACAAAGGGGATGCCTGGTCTATCCCACTCCCTAGTAACGATATCCGCAATCCTCTTAGGGACCGGAAAAGCATCAGTGTAAACAAGGACCTCTAGGTACTTGTCCATTTTACACAATTTCTCTGGGACCACCAAAGGGTCGCAGTCATCCAGAGTAGCTAATACCTCCCTGAGCAAAACGCGGAGGTGTTCTAGTTTAAATTTAAAAGCCAATGTATCTGAATCTGTCTGAGGAGGAACCCTTCCTGAATCAGAGACTTCTCCCTCAGACATCAAATCCCTCGCTCCCACTTCAGAGCGTTGTGAGGGTATATCGGATACGGCTATCAAAGAGTCAGAATGCTCATAATCTGTTCTTAAAACAGAGCTATCACGCTTTGCAGGTAACACGGGCAGTTTAGATAAGAAAGCTGCAAGAGAATTATCCATGACTGCCGCTAAGTCTTGTAATGTAAAAGGGTTAGACGCACTAGAAGTACTAGGCATCGCTTGAGCGGGCGAAACTGGTTGTGACACTTGAGGAGAGGTAGACGGGCTACCCTCGTTACCTTCAGTCTGAGAATCATCTTGGGCCACATTCTTAAGTGCAACAATATGATCTTTAAAGTGTATAGACATATCAGTACAAGTGGGACACATTCTGAGAGGGGGTTCTACCATGGCTTCTAAACACATTGACCAAGGATTTTCCTTGGTGTCAGACATGTTTAACAGACTAGTAGTATACACAAACAGGCTTGGAAATCACTTTAATCAAATAAAAAACACAATTTGAAAAAACGTTACTGTGCTTTTAAGAGATAAAATAGGCACACAATTTTGCAAAACAGTGAAAAATGCAGTAATCTTTTTGAAGTTTTCACAGTATGTACCTAAAGCCTTAGTAGGATTGCACCACTAGCAAGCAAAACGATTAACCCTTAATGCCCAAACCGGAGTAGCCTAAAGCCAACAACCGGTTAAAATTACTACAGCACCTTGCCACAGCACTGCTGTGGCCCTACCTGCCCTTGGGGACCAGATTTGGGGGAATATAGCTTCCTTTAGGCCCTCAAACAGCAGCAGGACCTTCCATGTGAAGCAGCATGAACTTGTATTCAATTATAACTGTGCATCTGAGGCGCAAAATTAGGCCCCTCCCACTCTACTCCGGAGTTGTGAGGCCTAAGAAATCACTTCCAAGTGAATAAAAAATAGCCATGTGGGTAATAACCCCAGAAAACCCAAAAGAACTTTCAAAGTGTCATACAAACGATATTTTACTAAAAAAACAATCGATTGCCCTGAATTAGTGTCAACCAGCATAATTAGCCCTGTTATGTAAGCATTCAATTCCTTACTAAGTCTCTGAACATAGCTTACCCTCCCCTCATGGGGATATTGTCAGTCTCTTCTAGCATTATCTCAGTCTTGTCTAGAAATAAATGACTGAACATACCTTATTGCAGTCTACCCTGCAAACTGTTCCCCCCAACTGAAGTTTTCTGGTACTCCTCAGTCCTGTGTGGGAACAGCAGTGGATTTTAGTTACAACATGCTAAAATCATCTTCCTCTCAGCAGAAATCTTCATCACTTTTCTGCTAGAGAGTAAATAGTACAAACCGGTACCATTTAAAATAACAAACTTTTGATTGAAGATAATAAAAACTACAATTCTAACACCACATTCACTTTACCCTCCCGAGAGAGACCCTAGTGCTTAGAGCCAGCAAAAAGAATGACTGGGGGGTGGAGCTAGAGGGGGAGCTGTATGGACAGCTCTGCTGTGTGCTCTCTTTGCCACTTCCTGTAGGGAAGGAGAATATCCCACAAGTAAAGGATGAATCCGTGGACTGGATACACCTTACAAGAGAAATTTATGTTTTAATAAAACATTTTCATATTATTACTTTCAAGACAATGCTCATTATTGTGAATTCAATTATGTGCTTAACAGTCATACAATGTAACTATAAAGTGGATATATATACTGTACATATATATATAATAATTATTATTATTATTTTTTTTTTTAAAGAGTAAATGAAGCATAGAAAATATTCATATTGAATAATTGATCTTTGCATTGAGGAAGGTATTTGCAATGACTATATACAACAGTTGATTATACACATAAAACAAATAATAATTATACAGACATTAAATGAATAGGGAATGTTTGTTAAAATAAATTGAGCCTTAATTTAAATTGTTCAAGGATCATATCTATACTATAATAATAGTCAGTCGCCGTCGGCAGTTGCGCACGCATCCGCAAAGGAATGCTGGCAGCGCGAGGCAGCCAAAAGAATGCAAAGCTGCATCTAGGTGGATTCCGAAAATGGCAGGGTGGTGAAAGAATCCACCACAGGTGGATACTTTTACCACACTGCCATTTTCAGAATCCACCGGGATGCAGCGAAGGCAAATGGAGCATTACAAAAAAAACCTAACCGCAAGCAATAAGTATTACTAAAAAACAACAAATCGCCCGCAATAAGTATTACAAAAAAAAACTAACTGCCTGCAATAAGTATTACAAAGAAAACTAACCACCTGCAATAAGTATTACAAAAAAAACAAAACTAATCGCCCGCAATAAGTATTACATAAAAACTAATCGCCTGCAATAAGTATTACAAAAAAACTAACCGCCCGCAATAAGTATTACAAAAAAAACCTAACCACCCGCAATAAGTATTAAAAAAAATCTAACTGCCTGTACGAAGTATTAGGAAGAAAAAAAAATAACCGCCTGCACGAAGTATTAAGAACAAAAATATATAATAAAACTACCTAATAAAATTTTTAACCCCTAAATCCGCCAACCCTAACATTGCAAACTACCTAATACATCTATTAACTCCTAATCCGCCATTACCCCACATTGAAAAATAAATAATTAATTTATTAACCCCTAAACCACCATCCACTACCAACGTAATAAACTAATTAACCTATTAACTCCTACACCGCCAACCCCCACAACGCAAATAACTACGTTAAAGGGACACTGAACCCAAATTTTTTCTTTTGTGATTCAGATAGAATATGCAATTTTAAGCAACTTTCTAATTTACTGCTCTTATCGAATGTTCTTCATTCTCTTGGAATCTTTATTTGAAAAGCAAGAATGTAAGTTTAGATGCCGGGCCCATTTTTGGTGAACAACCTGGGTTGTTCTTGCTGATTGGAGGATACATTCATCCACCAATAAACAAGTGCTGTTGAGGGTTATGGACTTTCTTTTTCAAATAAAGATAGCAAGAGAACAAAGAAAAATTGATACTAGGAGTAAATTAGAAAGTTGCTTAAAATTGCATGCTCTATCTGAATCACAAAATAAAAAATGTGGGTTCAGTATCCCTTTAATGACTAAGCCCCTAAACTAACACCCCTAAATTAACCCCTTAATCAGTGGAGGCTCCTCCATATGATCACAACCGCACGTGAGCCCCCTGAGAAAAAAAGTAAAAAAAGAAAGAAAATACATTTTTTGGCTGAATAAATATAATTTCTCCAATAGCCCCCCTATTGGAAAAATTATATTTATTCTGCCAAAAAAGGTTTCAGTCTACTGTCCAGTTTAATTAAAAAAAAAATCCTTTCATATACCTCTATACCTCTCTACCGCACGTGCGGTAGAGAGGTATAGCCTGCTATAGCCCTTTGCACATTTTTTCTATGTGCCTACTGCTCCGCCCATAACAGTGCCTATACCTTTGCTAATCGCACAATTTTCAGTGTGCGAGTTGGGCCATTTCTATGGGCGGGCAGCAGGGGGAGCTCCCAAGGCTAGGAACTAACTATACGTCCCATAATGCATAGCCATTACTTAGCCAATGAGAGACTGAGAGAGCGGTCTGGTGGTTGGGGAAGGAGAGGCTGCAGACTTGCATGCGTGTGGAACAAACACTGGCACTGCTAATCAAGGTATGTCTCCATTTAAAGCCAATACCTGCTTGACTTACAACCTATTTCAGTCTTCGTTATTCTCCCTGATCGGCTACATTAAACTGCTCTACTTGCTGCTGTTGCAGTATACACTCTCTATCTTTGTGCTGTAATAAGATCTGGAATGAGTTTTTGCCTAAGTAGATATGATGATAAAGTAGTACTATCCTACTTTATCATCATCTCTACTTAGGCAAAAACTCACTCCAGATCTTATAACAGCATAAAGCTAGAGTGTAGACTGCAACAGCAGCTGCCAGCAAGTAGAGCAGTTCAGTGTAAGTCGATCAGGGAGAATTACAGCAGTGAAGATTTCTAAGATGGAAAACGTTTTTACTACATTTGTGCTATGTATATTCTTATATTTTTATATATATATATATATATATATATATATATATATATATATATATATATATATATATATATATATTATATTATTTTTTAATATACATTGTGTGTGTAATATATATATATATATTTAATATATATTTAATATATATATATTTTACATAACTGGTCCGTGAACCCCCATTTGAATAACCCACGAGCTGCCACTGCCCTTAATTACATAAAATAATAAAATACTACATTACTTTAAAAAAAAATTACATTAAATTAATCTAAAATTTTTCAGAAAATAATAAACAACATTATCCAAAATAAAAATTTAAATAAACCTAACCCCTATGAAAAAAAGCCCCCCAAAATAAAACACCCCCTTATCTAAGAATAAACTACCATTAGCCCTTAAAATGGCTTTTTGTAGGGCATTGCCCCAAGGTAAACTGCTCTTTTCCTTAAAAAAATACTAAGCCCCCCTCTAACAGTAAAACCCCCACCCACCAAACTCCCAAAATATAAAACCTAACACTAAAAAACCTAAACTACCCATTGCCCCTAAATGAGCTCTTTTTCACTGCCCTTAAAAGGGCATTCAGCTCTTTTTAAATTGCCCAAAAAACCCTAATCTAAAAAAAAAAATTTTTTTAAAAAAACCTAAGACTAAGCACCAAATAGGTACTCACGGATCCTGAATTCCGGCGGAGAAGGTCTTCTTCCAGACGGGTCCATCATCTTCATCCACAGCAAAGGCGGCGCGGAGAGGAGGTCTGGAGCGTTCTTCCCAGATGTGGTGATCCTCGGCGGCGGTCATTGGCAGCTGTCCTCAGCGGCGGCGTGGAGGTTCCTCTTCATGCGATCATCCGCCGCACACTGAAGATTGAATGCAAGGTACCCCATATTTATTGGGGTACCTTGCATTCCTATTGGCTGAAATTTTCAAAATCAGCCAATAGGATGAGAGCTACTAAAATCTTATTTTCTGATTTGAACAGCCAATAGGATTTCAGTAGCTTTAATCCTATTGACTGATTTAAAAATTTCAGCCAATAGGAATGCAAGGTACTCCAAATTGATTGCGGTACCTTGCATTTTATATTCAGTCAATGACCGACATCGGATGAAGAGGAGCCTCCATGCCACTGAGGACCGCCGCTGAGGATCCAGGCATTGGGAACACAGCGCTGCACCTCCGCTCCGTGCTGCCTTCAGTCAGGATGAAGATAGAAGATTATGGATCCGTCTGGAAGAAGACCTTCTCTGACGGACTTCAGAAACAGTGAGTTCCTATTTGGGGCTTAGGTTTAGGCTTTTTTATTTTTGGGATGTTTTTTTTTTAAGATTAGGGTTTTTTTGGACTTGAAAAAGAGCTTATTGCCCTTGTAAGGGCAGTAAAAGAGCTGAATGCCATTTTAAGGGCAATGCCCATACAAAATGCATCTTTAGGGACAATGGGTAGTTTAGTTTTTTTTAGTGTTAGTTTTATTTTTATTTTGGGGGTTTGGTGGGTGGGAGGTTTTTACCTTTTAGGGGGGACTTAGTATTTTTTTAGTGGTAAAAGAGCTGTTTAACTTAGGGCAATGCCCTACAAAAGGCCCTTGTGCTAACGACGGCTCAGAGCCGTCACTAGCACTCAACCACCTTTTTTGCAATCTGGGGGCTCCTACCGACTCCCACCCCAGCGATCAGGCCTGTATACTGACAAGCATCGCTGGGGCTTCCTGTTAAGTGTGGTGACGTCATGCGCAATGGCGTGATGACGTCACCACGCAACTTTATTTAAAATTGACAATATAAAGTATAGGGAAAGGGGGCATGCTGCTTAGAAGCCTGTATCTCAGACATCTAAGCAGCTACAGACCCCCAAGACCCACCATTGCAAAGGTAATCGCCTAACCTTTTCAACGGTAAAACTTTTTTTTTTTTAAATAATAAAAAACAGAAAGAAAATTAAATCCAGTTTAGCATTCAAAGGGTTAAGGGCTATTGGTTGTTTAGTATTAGATTAGGTGGTGTTTTATTTCGGGTGGATTTTTATTTTTAAAGGGCTATTAGTTTAGGATTAATTTTATTATTTTGGATAGCTTTGTTTATTTTTTTCTGTATTTTTACTTTTTTTATTTTTTGTAACTTGGGGTGTTGTATTTTTTAAACATAGACTGCCCTCTGGGCAGGCTTATTGCCCAGTTATACATAAAAATTCATTAACATCTTTATTAATTCATTTTCGGCACTTGCTCTGTGCCGTTATGCGCAATCTATTTGCGCAGGTACTGTTTCTTAAAAAGTCTGTTGGTATAAAGAAAGGTTCTGGGTACAGTTAATCACTACAGTCAAACTGTGCATGCTCTCGCTTAAGTCACGTTCCCAAGATGTTTTACAATGGAGACCCATGTGATTGGCAGACATAAAATATTGTAATTGGTGAAGAAGTGATAGGGGTGAGATTGACGGCCATTTTCAACTGTCAAAATATGGTAATCTTTTTCAAATATGTAGCATAAGAAGAAGAATTACGTGTGGTGCAGTGATATGAATAGTTTAATGTGGGGGCAATAAACAGATTGAGGTAAACATAATTTCAGTGTTGACTGTCCCTTTAATATTAATGTGTGCAGTTCAATACTCCCACCACAGAGGTCACTGTGGCTTTTGATATCAATCTATTGTCATTACCAATCTTATTGTTTACTGCATGTTTTTTTCTCAAATCTTATCTGTTATGTGCTGTTATACTGAAGCTTAGCAATGTGTAGTCAGGAGGTAGATAAATGAGATGTGATGTATAATACCAGGGAGGGTAGAATGTGTGATGAAACAAGACATCTGATCTCTATAGTGTTGCACAATTTGAAACATGTTTATTTCCGCCATTTATATCCTGAGCCTTTGCTTAGCAGGGGCTTAAGATATCAGACTCTTCATGTGCTGAGACTGGAATTCACAGAATGTACAAATAATTATTCTCAGTATATCTACATATATTGTGCTCCATCTCAGCAGTCCCCAGACAGTAGTTAACAGGTTAAACATAATCAGGTAAATATCACTGTGTATTTTCAGTCTGTGTAACATCTATATAAACTAGGGTGCTTTGTGGTGCCCTGCTCTGCTCTACAGATGCTAAAGAGTTAATAATTTAACCCTTGCTTATTTTGGTACTTGCTGTAAAGGTATTTTTCCTATACCAATTATATGCTTGAGAGGGGGTGAAGGAGGTGATAATGAGCTTGATGAGTTGCCCTGTATTAAAGGGCTATAAGTGCAGGTGCTCTGACAAAATGCAGAAGGACATTTGGCAGACGGACATTTGGCAGACGGACATTTGGCCGACAGACAGAAAGCTAAAGAATGTTCCGATTTCGGCCGAGGGCAGATACGTTTCAGAGTGCTCTGTTCTAATCAGAGCCTCGGGCGCCACAACTGCCTCTGGGAACCTTACCATGGGTCCCAGACCGCACGTTTTGTAATTCTCTGTCTGGGAAATTATCTATCTATCAAATCTATCTATTTATCTATCAAATCTATCTATCTATTGTATCTATCAAATGTATCTATTGCATCTATTGATCTATCTATCTATCTATCTATCTAATCTATGTATCTATCTATCAAATCTATCTATCTCGTGGCCGGACTGTTATCTGACAGACACTTGTGTTTCGGCCAAATGTCCGTCGGCCAAATGTCCGTCGGCTAAAAGTCCGGCCACGATAAGTGCAGTATTCCCCGTAGTCCCAGTATATTGATACTGCTGAGCATATGTACATATTTACTTAAGCAGAGGACACCAGGAGAACAAATTACAATTCATATTAGAAGTGAATGTAGAATAGATATAGAGGAGATATGACACTAACATGAATGAAGAGTGTGCACAAGCAGCAAACAGAAGAGATGAAGTAAAAAAACAGAGGCTTAAAGGGACATGAAACACAATTTTTTGTTTTTTTTATGGTTCAGATAGAGCATACACTTTTAACCCTTTAAAGGGACATTAAATACTAAGGGCCAGATTACGAGTGGAGGGCAAAGTAACGTTTCCGCTTGAGCGTTAATTACGCTTGAAGTAATTTTTTGTGCTCATCGGGTTGCGCTCGTGTTATGACTAAACTGTTTTCACTCTGGTGGTAACCGAACAAATGCAAAAATCCGAAGTTAGAATATTGTGTGCTCGTTCACATATTCCTCCATAGAAGTGAATAGAGAAAAAAAAGTGGGGAAAAAAAACTAACACCACACTCTCACCCAAACACTATTGCATATTCTCATTTGCGCCAAACCGACATGAAAATATGAATAGTTCACATTCCAATGTTCTGCATATAACATAATATTTTCTATTTATTCATTAATACATATTTAAACATAGAAACATAGATATTGACAACAGATAAGAGCCATAGGCCAAGCAAGTCTGCTGAATTTTCCTAAATGTATAAACGTATCATCTAGTTTGAAGGATAGCTTTATGCTTGTCGCAGTCATTCTTAAATTCCCCCGCAGTGTTTGTCATTACTACCTCTTGTGGAAGTTTATTCCATGAATCACTCACCCTTAAAGGGCCAGTAAACCTAAAAAATAATGTTATATAATTCTGCACATAGTGCAGAATTATATAACAATATATTATTGCAAGTTTTTTATTATATAACATCTCCGGTATTTTTTTAATAAAAATAAGAGGGTTTTTCAGACCCGCCCTCTGTGCTCTACTGAGCGGGTCTGGTTTTTCTTCAGAGCGCATCGGGCCAGCTGTTTAGTCACAGCCCGGCCCGACCGCGCCATAACATTCAATGCAGCTTGCTCCTGCTTTCGTGATTTAGAAAGAGCATGTCATTTTAAACAACTTTCTAATTTACTTCTATTATCTAATTTGCTTCATTCTCTTGATATCACTTGCTGAAAAGCATATCTAGATATGCTCAGTAGCTGCTGATTGGTTGCTGCACATAGAGGCCTTGTGTGATTGGCTCACAGATGTGCATTGCTATTTCTTCAACAAAGGATATCTAAAGAATTGAGCAAATTAGATAATAGAAGTAAATTGGAAAGTTGTTTAAAATTGCATGCCCTATCTGAATCATGAAAGTTTAATTTTGACTAGACTGTCCCTTTAAGCCAGCATTCTACCTAGTTTATAATTTTTGAGTCTAGACCAAGGAGATATAGTTTGTGAATTAGTTTGTTGTGTGGGAGGGTGTCAAATGCTTTGCTGATATCTAGATATGCTATATCAACTGCTCCACCCTGGTCTAATACTTTTGTTACATAATAAAATAAGTCAATTAGATTAGTCTGACATGATCTCCTTGAAGTAAAACCATGTTGATTTAGGTCCTTTAAATTGTTTGTTTTTTATGTAGTCATAATTCTTTCTTTTACGAGACTTTCCATTAATTTCCCTACTACTGAAGTTAAACTAACTGGCCTGTAGTTACCAGATTCCTCCCTACTGCCCTTTTTATTCAGAGGTAAAACATTTGCTATTCTGAAATCATCTGTAACAGTTCCTGTTAATTGTGACTGATTAAACAGATGAGTTAATGGGGCAGTTAGCACTGATCAAAGTTCTTTTAAAACCTATGGTGAATATTATAAGGACCCCCTGACCTCTTTATATTTATGTTTGATAATGTCAACAAAACCTCAGAAAAAATAGCATAAAAAAATATCACCAAAGAACCTGGAATAAAAGTCCTTTAAATGTATCGGGCATAAAAGAAACTCTTGTTTCAAAAGGGGACAAAGTATCTATAGTTCTATTCACATGTATAAGTCTTGGTATGTACGGTCCAATGCTTACAAGTGCCCTATAGCCACTCTGATACACTCACTCTCACCCCACTTGTTATTCTGGGTAATGCAGGTATCCCAAAAAATAAACACCAACCTCTCATGGCAATTTCGTGGCCATTATGCTCACCACCTTTTTTGGCGTGTTGGTGTAGTTTTTCTTGTGCGGATTCCGTGTATTGCTCCCAAACAATCTCTCTCCTCGTGGGAGAAGTGCTGTGAAAGTAATTACGTTCTGGGGGAGTGGTAGTATCTCTTCAGGCTAGGGATTGCTTGTTTAATCCTGGTATCTGTTGAGAATAGATAGTATCCAGAGAGTGCTCTCCAAGAAAATGAATAGTATTCTCAAAAGGGTGTCAGTCTCTTACATCTACATATACATGTTTCAGCTGCCAAACAGCCTTTATCAAGATGTTCCTGAGTGTTACTTAAGTATATTATGTACTTCCAATTCTGCTTTAATATTAACACATAAATACCTATGACAAATATATATAAAGAATGTATATAAAACATGGTTATAGCAATTGGATATAGTATCAAAACTTTTTTTGTTATATTTTAATAAGAGAAAGGAAGTTTTTTTTTTTTTAGGGGTTATTTCCCAACTGTTAGGTGTCATCCTGACAGTTTTATTTAGGATATTATATAAAATTAACAAGGATGTTCTCCCAGCTTATTTTTGTGATCCTAAACCTTAATCTCTAGTGTCAGTGCAGTGAATATTTAAATACACTAACATTTTTTTTTTGTTATAAATAAAAATCAAAAGATAAAAATATTTTTGATCTCCCTGCTGGGGCTTTTCCGGTCACTTTTCAGCCCATGCTAAGGAGCACCCTCCTGCACCCGGAGCCTCCCTAACTTACTGGGAGCGCCCCTGGTAAATAAGTAGCTTCTGCTACGATGCTTTTGTTGCCTCCGTTCATGACCGCGCTCCTCCACACTCGATGACTCAGAGGGGGAGGTCATGCGTGCAGCGTCATGCAGAGGAGCTGAGCCAATCAACGGTTGCAGCGTAGCTGGCATGGATGCCTGCGACAAGCCGCCGGCCGACCCCCTGACCTCCTCGGCCACCCTCGCCTGATGCATTACCCCCAGGGGCAATGGCTGCCACAAGAGACTGGGCTAGAGAGAGGACAGTTGCTAAGGCCGCTGGGGGCAAGGCCTGCAGTCGCTGCCACAAGGCCTCCACAGCAGCAGCTGTATCCACCGTGCCTCCCTGAGTAAGGATGCTGCCTAGCGCAGTGGGCCTAGGGATGGGGTTATCTTGAATGAGACTCCCAACTTGAATATGTGAAGCAGACAGAACCCCTAGTAATCCTGGGGCATTGAAATTTGGGCCTGGCGTGCGCGACTGGGCCACCGAATCGGCTGCCCTTCTCCTGGAGGTCCAATCCCTTCCTAACCGGTGACTTGGATTTAGATAGGGATCTAGCAAGGGGTTTGGATTGTGGGGTAGGGGGTACCAAATCTTTGATCTCTGATCCTCGACTTTCCCTTGCAGGTCCTCTCCTCCCTGGAACCTCCTGCGCCACCTCTCTATATCGTTTTGGGGGTACAGATTTCCTCCTAGCACACTTCATTTTCTCATACGCCAGTAACCAGAAGAATTCTACATAGAAAGCTCCCTTGAAGTCTGGATGCAGGAACAAAAAGGCCGGGCCCACTGCAATAAGAACTTATAAAGGTAAGCACAAGACACCCGCCCCCAAACTTGCAACAATATAACAAAAACACCTAGAACACTCCAGACTTCCAGTCAGTTATCCCTTAATTTTGCTACAGGCCCACTAGAGAGCCCTTCACTGCCTGTAATACAGTTTTTTTCAGGGTAGTGTTTTTCTTTAAATTTTTGTTTAAGTGTTGTAGCTGCTATTTCTTACTGCAATTTCTTTTTATCCTTTGGAACTGGCCATAAGGTATATTATTTATCCAGTTTGGATGATGACAGTTATCCACATGCAGATATCCATTGGTATCCGTCTTTTTGGTAAAGTTTCTAGTATGAATATCTCTGTTTCCACTAAATATTGTGATATCAAGGAAATCTATTGAGGTGTCTCCCCAGGTTTTGGTAAAGTTTAGATTTAGATCGTTATTGTTTCGGTTTTCAACAAAATCATTGAATTCATTCTCATCACCTTGCCAGATGATGATAATGCCATCTATAAACCTTTTCCAAAACGCTATATTTTGTATATAAGGGTTATTTGTCGATACTTTCAAATCTTTAAAATGCCCCATATACAAAATAGCAAAATTTGGGGCAAATTTTGTCCCCATCTCAGTACCCCATTTTTGCAAGTATAATATTTATTTGAACTGAAAATAATTTTTCTCCACTATAAATTTTATTGCTTCTGTAATAAATGAAATTTGTTTGTGTTTGGTATTTTCATTTTTTTCAAGGAAATATTTTACGCTCTCAATTCCCTTTTCATGGGGTATAACAGTGTATAAAGATGTCACATCCAGACTAGCAAAATAGTATTCTTCCTTTCACTCTAAGCTGCCTATTCTGGATAACAAGTGTGGCGTGTCCCTAAGGTATGATTCTAATTTTGGCACTTCAGGTTGTAACAAATTGTGTATACAGTATATTCAGACAAATGACTGGTGAGGCTATTGATACCAGAGATGATGGACCTGCCAGGAGGGTTTATCTCACTTTTGTCGATCATAGGAAGGAGGTAAAACACTGCTGTTTTTGGTATGTCATTCTTGAGAAAATTATACTCATCATCATTTAAAATATGATTCTTTTTGGCCGTCCATATCAAATTGGAATATTGGTGTAGAAATGCTTCAGTGGGATCTGCTTGAGGATTCCATATGTATTTCTGTCAGACAGAATTCTATGTGCTTCTAGTCTCTAAAATTCTGAATCACTAAGACTCCTCCTTTGTCTGCTTGTCTCAGGACTAGATCCTTATTATTACTTACATTTCTTGAAGCTTCCCTTTCTTTAAAGGTTACATTTTTCTTTTTATCAGTGAATTTGTTACACATTTCTTCTATTTCTTGTACAACAATATCTTCAAATAGGGTCAAAAATTTACCTTTTGACTGCACAGGGTAAAAAATGGATTTAGGGTTTAAATTACTGTGTCTTAGGGGAATGTCAAGTTCCATGTCTGTGGTGTTTGATTATCTCTAGCATTTTTAAGGTGTTTAAAGTGTCTGAAGCAGTTTGGGTAAGTGTTATATGATCAGCTATATATGTTTTGTTTTTGTGAAATGTATTTGTAAAGTTAATTTATGAATGAATTTACTAGTATCTATGAACAAATTAAATGCGTTTGGTTTGTTCGTGGGGCGAAAGAAAGGCTTTTTTTTTAACAATTTTTCCTCGTCGGTACTTAAGTTGTAACTAGATAGGTTGAAGATTTTTATTAATTCATTGTTTATATTGGTATTTGTTACCACTTTGTTCTTTTTTATCTGTTTCTTTTGTCCTCCCGTACAACCTCTTCTTCTAATTGTTAGAATTGTCTTTTTCATGAATTATTTTGACGTAATGTTTGTCTTTGGAATTCGAAAGCAGACTCTCTTCTTGCTCTTAGTTCTAAAAAAATAGAATCCCTTCTTTCAGGTGAATAATGTGGTTGTCTCCATGGGCCTTTGTTAGAATCTCTATTGCTTGTATACATATTATTTCTATTTGCTTGTTGTTTGAATTTTTTTTATTATTTTGTGTGTTTTGTTTATTCTGTGTTGGAAAGAATTGAATTACATTGCTAGTACCGGGTGCTAGTGTGCTTGCTAGAGCTGGAGTGTCTGTAATGTTAATAAAATCCATTTCTGGGTCACTATTTTCTGCTACCCTTCCTTGTATATCTCTTTCTAGTTTTTTCTTTTTCCTTTTGATGATATCCTTTTCTAACTTCTCTATTCTAGTTCCTATTTCAGCATTCAGTTGTTTATAATATACATCATCATTAAGAGGTTGTAATTTATGTCTAACTTCTAGAATATCTTGTTTGATTTTCGTAAGATTTTGTTCTCTGAATCTTATCAATATTTTCATAAATTTACCTGCACACTCATCAATTGCATTTTCCCAATCAGTTAAAAGTTTGATGTCTGTGCTATTGAAGATAGGTGTTTTGTGTAATTTTAACCCTTTTGGGACTAGATTTATCTTTAGATAATTTTCTACCTTAATTATATCATGCCAATTCTTCATTTCTAATTTCTTTAAATCCTCTAGTTCCTTTAATAAGGCTTTTGGATCAAGATCAATTTGTTTAATTGTATTATTTGTTGGTGTGTCAGTATCTGAGCTATCTGACCATGATCTTTTTTGTTCGTAGTGTCTGAGAAATTCCCAAATAATAAATCATCTGACATATTATTGTATCTGTTATTTGGTAAACTGCAGCAAAATGAAATGGTGATAAATACAGAAATGAAATACAAAAAAACAGGGTATCAAATTGCGCTGTGTGTTAGTGCAGGAATTCAAACTGCAATATAGTCTCTCCTGGTGTATTTTTCACAGCAGCTGTAACTGTATAATCCACTATCACCAGTGGATATAGGAGGAATCATTGACAGAAGTTGTGGCAGGGACAGCACTCATAGAAATGGAGAGAAAGGAAACAAAAAGAAACCAATAGTGTAATAGGTTCACACAATAATTATGATTCTTTTGTATATATTTTTACCTCCAGCGTGACTGCATGCTGCCTACATTATCTGGCCGCAGGTAAACAGTTTTATAATCTTGTGTCAAACCTGTGATACTGAACTTTACTAGTTCCTACTTAATAAAGTTACTTCTCCAACACTGTGACCAAGTCTAAAAGGCCAGTTCCATAACCAGAAAGTACCTCTAGTGAACTCCACCTCCCTGTTGCTGCAACCGCACAGCGCACACGTGCCAGATATAACAGGTGTTTATTGTTTCTTGGTAATGGTTAGAATAAATACTCAGCATTTAATGTTCTCTTCCTTTATACTTAAACTTCCTAGTATGCACATGAGACTATATCACACAAGTCTCCGATCAAATCTTGGGTAGGGGCTCAACAGCTTTTGCAAATAATATATTTATTATAACTTTACTTTAGTTGCGCCAGATAACCATTACATTACTCTTTTACATTTATATTTTATAACATATACTTAAAGTATATACAACATTTTTTATTCAAATATACAAAAAAAATGAAATAAAATCTTTAGCTAAGTCAGCTAAGGCCAAATATGTGTATAATTGTTAGTTTTGATAACTGTTAAAGTCTGTATCTGCAACTATGTATCTTGTGTTCTAAAATGGTGCATCTTTCATTTGGTATGGTACATTTCTCTGATTCTTCGCTTTAAAAAAAACAAAAACCTCACCCTCAATGTGTTAAAGGGTCAGGTCACTTTGCATTTGTAGTTACAAACTAATAAATGTATATTAATTTTTTTATTATATATTATTACAACAATATAGCAAGAAATCCGGTTGTGACCTGCTATTAAAATAGGTGGGGGTAAATCTTTGTGTGGGCTCCTTAAGATAAAGGTACAGCGTCATGATCTGCACTAAGCATCAGTTA